>NC_040909.2:54980289-55285246 GCF_004126475.2 Phyllostomus discolor | reverse complement strand
TTTTGGCAGAGAGGAAGGGAAGTTTGAAGATGTTTTCTCTCTGACAATCCTGAACACACCACCACTGCATGACTGTTGGCTCCCTCCCACACAGTTCCCTCTGCCCAGAGCATTCGTCCTATTCTCTGTTCTGTGAAAATGACAGCGGAATGTTTTCTCTTCCAAGAAGCCTTTTCTGCCTCCGTCTCTCCCACCTGATGCTGGTGGTGGTCAGAGACCCTCCCAGAGCACAGCTCTCTGTCACAGCCCCCACTGCCACTCAGGAGGCCAGGCCGGAGATGGGGGAAGGCAGAGACGGGCAGACTGTCAAGAGAGGGGCACTCCATCCAGCCCCCCAGTGCTTCAGGGATGTGAGAACAAGGTTGCCAGTTCTCCCAGTTCATCCCCAGAACCAAGACAGCTGGGGTTTTAAGTAAAAGCTTCCCATTTGAAAAATAATCTGGATTTTTGAAACAATAGTAGCTGAATAAAACAGGCCTCGAGGTTATCAGTTTTTGACCTCTATTTGGGATAACCTTTGTGTACCTGCTTGTCTTCTCCATTAACCTACAAACTCCATGAAGAAAAGAACTCTACCTCCTTGCCAAATCTCCAGTGCCTGCCATTAACTAGATGGCTGAACAAAAGGAGGAACAGAGGGGCCAACCATAAAGGGCCTTACCAAACCCTAGGTGCAAGTACCTCCAAACAGTAGCTGTGTGATCCTAGGCCAGTCATTTCCCTTTTGGGAACTTCCTCTGTTGGGAAGAAGGTATGGTATAGTCCCGGCTGCCCTGGTTATCATATTTGGCTGCTGCAAGGTTAAATAATTTGGTGCATGCTTTGTATTAATCCATCCATTATGGGTTGTTGTGATTAGTGATGTTTCCCCTTTGTCAAATGTTCAGTCACCTGCACAGAGCCATCATTCCTACTGCACCTGTCTCCCTTGTGGCTTTGCTGGGGGAAGAGGAACAAATATCTGAACTACACCAAGTCACCACTGAGTAAACTGGAAGTGTCAGCTGCCAGGCCAGATGGGCGGAGAGTGCGTGCTCAGCTGCAGCCACTCTCAGTGCTTAGTAGCTGCCGCAGAAATACAGGCGGGATCAGAGCTCCACTGGGGCACACGTGGTCTGTCACTCCATGAGCAAGAGAGGGGTGTTCCCACAGGCCTACACTTGACTTTCACACACATTTGCTTGCTGGAGTCTCCATTATGCCCATACAAAGCCCACCCACATTTGTGTCTGCACCTCTTCGTATTTATCACCCTGTCTCCCACTGAACATCCAGGGGAGAAAAAATACGCCATGTCAACAAAACTCACTTGTTTTCATGAATAGCATGCTTAACGAGGAGGCACGAGCACATGGCCACATTTCTGCAAGTCTAAAGATGGGAGTAAAAGAGAGACCTCTTTTCTATCTGCCTCTGAGGCTAAATTGGTATTGATTTACCACAGAATTTACAGATGGCTCGGTCATGTGCTGTACAGGGACATGAATTTCTCAGTCAGAGCGTGAAATCCTTCTAATACCAAACTTCAACAAACCTGGGTCAGTGTCACAATTCCCACATACAGTTTCTAGTTTTCTGTTCCAGAGTCTGTGTAGTTAGTTTAGTCCTATCTGAGAAGTAAAGCTGCTTCTACCCTTCTGGAAAGTTCTTTCTAAGCTCGCATTATGGTCAGTAAGATACTCAATTTGTCATCACATTAACTAGCATGGAACAGCTAGGACTAAGATAAAACAAACAGACTATAGTATTGGACTTCAAAGTCTATTGAACTTCTAGAACACCTGAACATATATATAGTTGGTCCTCTGAAGTTTTCTTCCATAAATTTTGGCAGTTCCAAACCATTGGATCTTTTCGACATGTAAACATGCTCTATAAAAACAGGCTGTAGAAGGAAGTATAGCCAGGCACGCTGCAGCTCCTCCAGGAAAACAGTGCAATGATTAAGATGGTGGGCTATGCTGTCAACCTGGCTGGCTTCAAGGTCAGGATCTACCCTAAGGTTAACCCTATGACTTGGGCATGGCACCAAAGCTCAGCTTTCTGATGTGCAAAATGGAGGTTATAATTCTTAGGATTTGAATGTGGATAAGGTGGGAAGGTAATCTGCTTAGCACATGTCTGGTACGATAAATATTCAATAAAAGATTCTTGGCTATGTAGGCCTTCAGATATATAAAGCCATTTCAGGGGTGAGACCTTGCTGATCAGAGAGAGAAAAGCTACATTCAAAGCAATTTTCCTCAAGATTACAGGAAAAAAACCCCAACCAAGTTAAGAATGTTTTCTCAGTACTCACAATTTTAAGTGGACACTAATGTCTTGCCCACAGTAACTGAGCTATTCTCTGGAACAAGTTAATAAAAGCAAACAAGCTGATTACTACCACACTGACTGGACACCCTGCTCACAGCGCTTCTCTGAGCATCTACCTCAAATTACGCAAATCAAAAGGAAACCTTCCCAAAACCGTCCCCTTCATTCTGAGTGGCTGCAGCTGTGCTACTCCGTCATTTCAGGAACATCAGCACATTAGTGCATATACACAGCCTGCTGTGGGCAAGGCAGGGGAGCTGGAGCGGTGGGAATGCCCTTTCTGACTGTAGTCATTCTAGAGGTGCATTTTATTACCATCTTGAGTAGTAAGGCCAAAATGACACACTGCAACTATTAAATTGATTTCTCCGCCCTCGTTTCAATAGCAACTACTACAATATTGAAGAGGCACACACAGGGCCATGATTTCCAAAAGGGAGCAAGTTGTAAAGTTGTTAGTTATTGTCATTAGCTGCCCGACGACCCTGACACTGGTCCCCAAACACTTTACATGTATTTCTTCCTAGCTTCACAGCAACTTCTGCATTATCAGGGATTTTGGTTCCTACATCTCTTTAAGACAGGCCTTTTCATGGAGCATTTGAGTGAAAGCTATACCATCCTACCTGTAACACCTCAGCTAACAATATTTTAAATTCCTCCCAGCAGTCCATGTTGCTGCCTATAAAAATACTGCTCAAATCATCCCTATGGGCTTCTGTATATCTTTCAGTTGACAACAAAATCTGAGGCCTCTACCTATATTTTTTAGTTCGGCCAAATTTGAAGAGATGACACTAATGACTGCCCTCCAAAGGTGCCCCTTTCAGAAAACACACTCAACCCAGTGCCACCAGTGCATCTCAATATTTAAGGATGCTCTGGCAGTGATCACAGAATTCCCGAGTGCTCCCCGATCTTATCTTGTGTCCTTTGGGCTGTGTGACCATCTTTGGCCAATGGGAAACAGTATTGAAGGATTCCACTTCACCATGCAATTGAGAGCTGTCTGCTTCTTGGTTTTTCTATCACCACTGTGGCAATTTGGCAGACACACGCTCTAGAAAGTCACAGGTGGAAGAGGGCCACCCATTCCAGTGGTCCCCACCCTTTTTGGCACAAGGGACTGGTTTCATGGAAGACAATTTTTCCACTGACCTGAGTTGGCAGTGGTGGTGGGGAGGGAAAGGGAAACAGGAGGGGTGGAGCTCAGGTGGTAATTTGAGTGGCATCCATGGACAATGAGGAGGGAGGCTGGGGACCCCTGGCCCAATTCCATCACACTTTATGTGGGTGAGGAATAAACTGAGTTGTTAGCCCACTGGGGTCTGGGGTGTGTCTGCTGCAGCAGTGAATGAAGCTTACTCTAACACAGCCAACTCTGGGTCCATGAAGCTGGCCACTGGGCTTCAGAGTTGTTCCGGGGGTGTGGTGGGTCATATCTGTAACCTAATGACTAAGGGATGTGCTCCTTTAGTCCCATTGGGAGCATCACCCAAAACAATTTCATTAATGTTTTTTGTTTTTGGCCCAAAGTAGTTCTGCTCAGCTGGTTCACCTACATTTATACTGTATTTAGCTCCAAATAACTTTTAACTATTTCTGGGATCAATACTTGGCACAACTCAGATCACTATAGAAGGAAATTCCAAAAGTTATTTCCAAGCAATGTTTTAAGCAATGGACATATGATGGGAAATTATGTACAGCTATACAATGTGATCATATTTAAGGGACAGCATTTATTTAGATCTGTAACTCTGATTTTTCTTTATTGGAGAACTTTTTTTAGGTATACTAGGACCCAGAATTAAATTTATATTTTTCCCTCAAGTTGGGGATGATACAACACCTACCAATGGGAGCCCAGCACCGGGGTAAGCATCTCCTAGAGCTCACATATAATGCTTACATGAACCTAATGGTGCATTTCTTAACTCTATTCTTCGGGTGAGGAAGCTGTCGGTGATGGAGGAGTCTTGTCTAAGGAGGCAGTGTTACTCAACCTGTTATTTTTTCCCACTGGCACCTCTTCCAAGGGACCTTTATATAGTCATTTTCTCCCCTAATTGCTACCTCACATTGAAATTTTAATAGCAGTAACATACTATACATCTGTGTATAGCTGTGCTTTTTTACACAAAAAAGGTAAAGATTTTCACCTCCCAAGAGCCCATTTTACCCTATGGAGATGGCTGCAATCCTGTTAATACGTGTTCCTAGGTGACAGAGGTAGTGAGTGAGTGGGAGGTGAGCTCCAAATGCAGGCAGTCCAGCTCCGGGCCCCTGTGCCTCCTTCGCACTACCCAGTACTGCCTCCTTCTCTCCTCTCCCCTCTGCAGGTTTGGCTCCTTCAGTGCCTTCTCATTATCCTAAGATTAAGGCACATATCCCTGCAGGTGGCATCCATGGCCTTCATGACCTGGCTCTTGCTGTACCCATATTTTGCTCTTCTGATGCTGTACCACAAGTACCTGCTTACAACAGGCCAGACTGTCCCTCTCCAGCCCCTGCTTGCACACCATCTGCACTGGCTTACAGCTTTGTGCTTCAAGGCCCAGTCTGGGTATTAGATCCTCCAGGGAACTTTCCTGGGCCCCACCCCTGTTCCCAGAACTGGCTGAAGCCCTTTGTGTTGTCATAGCAACTTCTACTCATTCCTTCCAAAACATCCTCCATACCCTATTATGCTATATTTACTCCTCTGGCTCTACCATTGAACTGCAAGGGCCTTGAGGGAAAGAACTTCATTCCTGAGTCACCAGACCCAGCACAGTGGTGGCAGGTGCTCCGTAAGCACTGCATGAATAGCAGGAAGCTGCAGCGGGTCTGATGCCCATGCAATAGTAGCAACAGCTTTATAATTTTTACACAACACAACACTTCAAACTGCTGTCTGCATTATCTCATCCTGCAGTTGGGTTGGGATTGAAAGTGGGCCCTGGTTTTCTCAGTCTACAGTACAAGTCAGCCCTCAAAGATACCATCTTTAAACTAACTGGAACTTTTAGAGAAACCCCCTTCCCACTGAGATGATGGAATGTAGATCCAACACAGGCCAGGGGACAGTGGGTGGGAAAAGCAAGAGGGCCTGCCTGACATAACAGATCCCACACAGAGAGTGAGGACATAGGGACAGAATGAGAGTCCTGCTGTCCTTGTTCCAGCTTCTGAGTTCAGTTGGGCCTGAGGCTCCTGAACATTTTAATTCCATGAATCACACTTTTTTTTCTTCTTATGTTTAAGGCAGTTTGAAATATTGGGGTGGCAAAGAAGTCTGTTTAGTTTTTCCCATAGAAATAAAAGACACATTTTTCATTTTCACCAGTAACTTTATTGATTTGGGTATTTTGAGTATGTTGGCTATTTCCCTCATGGTATAATATTGATTGTTCTCAATTAATGTCTTAATTTGATTGCTCTCAACTTCAACTGGTCTACCCAACCATGGAGCATCATCCAGTGAGAAATCTCCAGCATGAAACTTTGCAAACCACTTTTCACACATTCGATCAGTCACAGCACCTTCTCTGTAAACTGCACAAATACTTTTTTGTGTGTCAGTTGTGTTTTTTATCTTTCTTGAAATAATAAAGCATCATATGCTGAGAATGTTGCTTATTTTCTTCTGTCTTCAATATTAAAATGACTGCACAAAAATTTACCAACTTGGTAAGTTTTTTTTAAATGTATGCTGATATGACAGCTGTCACAATACAATCTAACAAAATTGTTTCAAATGAAGTTAAAGACAACCAAGTGCTACTAGAGCCATCTTACGGAAAAAACCAAACGAACTTTTTGGCCAGCCCAATAGTTGTTTGTTAAGTCCAACAGAAATGGTTCTCACCAACACAAGGGATGAAAATTCTGTACACTGCTCAGCGCACAGTTGGTATTCAACAAATGTCAGTTTCCTTTCCCTTCTCTGGTCAAAGAAAGCAGGTGAATCTGACTGTTAGTCAGTGGTACATGGCATCACAAGCCTCCCTCTTTGGAACACAGCTAACATCAGTCACACTCAGCCTGCACAGTATGTAGGTGTGAGGCCTATATTCTACTGCTTAATTACATAAACTCTGTGTTCTAGAGTGAGGATGTCTGGTGTTCAAAACCAGGTCCACCACTTTCTGCAGGACCCTGCGCAAGTCAATGGACCTCCATGAGCTTCTGGCCCCCTTATGTTTAAAATGAAGAGAGCAACAGTTCCTACCACACAGATCTGTTTTAAGAATCACATGAGATGGCTCAGTGCTTGGTACTAAACAGGAACTCCGTGGACATTCAAAAGCACTAACAGCACCGTATAATGGAAGCCTAGTGGAAAAACAGAGTTCAGAGACACCGGGTTTCATTTTCTGCTGTTGCATGAACCCATGAAACTGCAGTGTCAACAACTCTAAGTGAGCACACTCAGAAACCAGAACACAGCTGCAAAGGGTCAGTCCTCATTGTAGAAACTGCTTCCACGGCGAGCTGGTATCAGTCCCCGGTGCTAAGCCCGCCAACCAAGGAAACGATCCAGAAGGTTCTGATCTGCCTCAGTGCTCTACTTGTATCAAGTCTGTTCACCAGTCACCTGCTCTCACTGGGCCTCAAACGGCCAAGAGACATGCTGTCGTCCTTGCTTCAAAACTGCATCGCCCAAGGAAGCACACATCTCTTCCTCAGTCACCAATTTTCTGTGTGAACTCCCAATGCTTCCTTCTTTCACATTAATGAAAACAAAAAAAGCTGGATAGAAAAAAGGTTCTTGTCCCCTCTAGGCTGTTCTTACCCATGCAAACACCAATTCAGTTTGGGTGTCCTTGCTATGTAGGAATTTTGTCCTTCGCACTCACTTTGTGCACTGGCATTAGGAGTTTGATAAAAGCTCACAGGCTGAGCCTACTGGATGATGTTTAAGGCTCTGGTTATTTGAAACCATACATACTTATGTATACATATGAAACAAAGTATAAAAAGTTGTAATTTTCTAATGAGGAAATACATCTCCTCCAATGGAAAGATTTTAGGCTCTCTTTAGCACATGTCATAGCCCCTTCCTCAAAGCAGCTTGTAGTCAACATGCATGTCTCTTCAGCAACAGAGATCTGTTCTGGGGTGGGCAGAGGACCAAGGTGGGTCAATCAGAAACAAGCCTGAGGTTTTTGCTAGAACTGCTTGGAATATGAACTTTTCAATGCTTAGGCTGCTAAACTAGGGTCACCCAGCCTGGGGCAGCTGTGGGCCCCACTGCACCTGCATGGGGAACCTGAGATTAAAACTACCCAACACTGAGCAGAACCAAGATCGGGGCCAAGAGATGCTCATGCAGACCTTTCATTACTCCCACATGCTTAGTTAAACTCATACTACCAGCCTCCAAATTAACAATGGGCTCCAAATACTTGTTTACAAACCATTTTGTTCTGGGGAAAGGACGATGCATAGGTGGCTCTAGTGTTCTTAGGCTCACCCCAAAACCCAGTGTAGTTCACAATCTGGCTGGTCTGCAGCATTAACAGTGCTATGATTACTGTTAGATGCCTAGAGAAGCCTGAGATGACCCATTCCTATTTCCTTTGTTCTGTCCAATTGAGAGCAGACCTCAGGGTGCATGACCAATCTGTCTGCATCTTCTGTTGATCTTCAGTCAGTTCTCATCACCCGCACTGCTACTCTCATCTAAGCCACCGCCACTTCCTTCTTGTACTAGTTTAGCAGTGTTCCAGCTTGTCCCTCCACTTCTGCCCTTGCTCAGTTCATTCTCTTTGCAACACAGCAGCCCATCTGACTAAAGTCAGATCACAACACTCATGTATACTGAACCCTACTTATCTTAGAGTAAAAGGCAATGTGTTTACAGTGGCCCACAAAGCTATACATGACCTGACTCCTCTCTACCCAGTTTCTTTCTGACACCTTCTCCTACCACTCCCTGCATACTCACGTGCTCTTGCTACATGGATTCCATGCTATTCTTAGAACACACCAGGCAAGGTGCTGCCTCAGGACCTTTGCACATGCTGTTTTCATTGCTTGGAACTTATCCTATATGGAGTGCATTTGACTCCCTTTCCTTTAGGTCTCTGCTCAGATATTGCCTGCCAGTTAGGCCTTCCTTAAGTACTCTGAACACTCGTGGCTGTGCCCCAGTGTGCCCCTCCCTTTCCAGATTTTGTTTTCTCCATTACATGCTTAACACCATCTTGGGTATTATATATTTTACTCATTAGCTCTGTTTATTGCCTGTCTCCCTCACTAAAATGTAAGCCCCATGAAAGCAAGGATTTTGTCTAGTTTCTTCTTTTATATCACCAGCACCTAGAAGAGTGTCTGGTACACAGCAGGGGCTCAAAATGTACTGAATGAACAGAAAGGAGGGAGAGATGGAAATATAATATCTGTTCAGCACTGATGAAACTTGTTAGATGAAGGGCAGAAGCCTACATTTGTGTAGGTGGTACAAACAGCCAGGCCAACTAAATGGGCCGCCTGCCTCACTCAGCTAAACTGGCTGAGAGGGTACCTGAGAAAACACAGAACTTCCGAGCAGAAGCTGTCAGCAGGCTTCTCCTGGGAAGCAGTGAGAATCGGTTCAGGACAATGGTACTATAAGGATGGCTTACTGCCAGCCATTTTTATCTTACATATATTAAATGCCACATAACGTGCTAAATGTATTCCTATCACTCAATTTTCAGCAGCAAGCTATCAAAAAATTAAGGTAAAGAGGAGTTCTTCTGTGTCTATAATGAAGTAAGGTACAGTCTCAGAGAAACTAAGTTTAGACACTAAAGCCCAAAGTAGAAGTGGGATTTGCAACCAGCAAGTAGCAGGGCTGAGATTTGAACCTGGATCTCCCTGGTTCCCAAGAATAAGCCTCTTTGACACTAAATCCCAGAGGCTTTTCATAAATGCTTTGATCTCAATAGTGTCTCTACCCACTGGCATCTTCCAGATATAAATGGGTGTCCCAGGTATTGATACAAGAAACACTCCAGCTGCCTTGCCTTTCAGAATAAAGGGGCCACGGGCTTCTGCTCCCCACTGCACCCCCCAGGGCAGCATGCTTCCAGCAGATTCCCCCCACTCCCCTCACCATGCGGGTGCTGCCTGGCTTACTCACCTCCAGTAAACTAGCACAGCGATGAGAAGGATGAGGCACACGAAGGTCAAGGCTGATACCACAATCAGAGGGATGATCCACTCCATCCTCCCTGGAGAAGGGCGGCCTATTATCCCAGAGGTGTTCTTTTCTGCTGCAAAGAGAAACCACAGCAGTTAGAGGGCAGAGGCTGGCAGAGAGGGGGAACCAGTGTGACCCAGACTTCTGCTCCGGTCTGGGCACCTGCAGAGACCTGGGCTCAGACTGCCTGATGATAGGGGGGCAATCTGCAGCCCACACCATTTCCTCCCGAGCCCCAACCCAAACGGGGCCTTTGCTGCTGGCTGCATTCTGCATTGCCAGTGGGATGGATTTGCAGGAAGAATTCAAGATGTTTTTAAAGAGAGCTGTGCAGCAGACGGACATCCATCCTCACTACAGGAAAATCACTGCGCCGGAGTGGCCCTCGGACACACTGAGGAAACATGCTCAGCCTGAAGGCAGCAGCACACTAGCTCTGGAGAGGGCCCCTCGTGGACTTGTGAGCACCTGGGCAGGAGAAATGGCACAAAGGATTTTGCTGTTAACCAGATCTGAAGACGTATTCTTTGTGAGCTTAGCAGCTGCCCCCTCCTCCCTGGTAACTCACCCCAGTTCTGCTTTGGGGAACTGCCTCTCCCTAACACAGTCATGGTGAGGCAATCATCCAAACATGGGACTCCCCAGTGTCCCAGCCTAGGACAAATGTGGGACTGCCGTTGGGACAACGTGCTCTCACCCTGGAGTCTCAGACGGCCACTCATTCTGAACAGCAGCTCAGCCGAGCATGAACACCCACTGGTTGCCCATCAGTTCTCAGCACCCAGGTCCCCAGAGAGGCTGTTTCTCCTCAGATCTGGTTCTACAGCTTTTCCTTTGGTTTCACTATCTCCCACCCCCACCCTCATGAAAACCCTAAGACGACCAAAGACAGGAAGCCACGCTCAGTCTGCCCCCAGCACACGTCTGTCTAGAAACAGCAGCCAGTGTAGGGGTTGACGAGAAGGCTGTGAACTGGCTCAGGATCCTCTTGGGCCCACTGCTACCTCTTACCCGAGCAGCTCCTTCCTCTGTGCGTCAGGCCTCAGAGCCTCAGGCAGACCCTGCTCTCTCTCGGAGTGTAGGGTAGGTGCCTAGAGATCGCTAGGTGGCCCAACTGGAGCGCGGGTGTGGTGTGGGGCTGGGAAGAGCAACCACGGGCAGAGGTGATCATGGGAGGCAGGTGGTGAGAAACCAAAGGTTAACTATAACCAGAGGGAGAAGCCCCGTGAAAAATCCAAAGCTGGAAGCGGGCTGACGTGTGCTCAGTGAGATTCCTCCTGCTCTGCAAAAATGAGACCAGCATTCAGCCAGCATGAGTCCCCCTGCAGGACGGACTGGCTAATCAGGCTGAGTTTCTGAGTGAGAGAAGGTGGGCTGAGCAGGAAAGAAGTAAGTGGCCTTGGGAGCAGATTTTTAAAGAGGCAAGGCTCCTCAGCAATAGAGTGTGTTTCAGTGCCTTTCACCAGGTTTCCTTGAACACGGCTGACCTTGGTCACCTTCTTTGTTCCATGCAGGACCCCACGAGACAAGCAGGGCCAGATGAGTGCCCCACTCACAGGGAAGAAGACAGAGGCAGGCAGGTGAGGCACACTCTGACTAAAAACAAGAGAGGACTTCACAGTTTAGAAAGTGCCTTCCTCACAGCAGCAGCTCATTCTTCTTGACCCCTAGCTCCACAATTTTTGCTAGAGAGCTACTGGCACACCTTGGAGGTGTTATGGGTTTGGGTCCAGACCACCAAAATAAAGCAAGTGTCACAATAAAGCGAGTCATAATCTTCCTGCTGTTGCAGGGTCTTGCCTTCAATTTGTAAAAAACATAACGTCTGTGAAGTGCAATAAAGCAAATCACCCCAAATAAGGTCTGCCTGTATTTGCCAAGCCCACTGTGTGGCAGGCAGGCATAGATCACAGGTAGCAAACAGTAGGCCCGAGGGCCGAAGCCAGCCCTCCACCTTGTTTTATCCGGCGGCAGCACCGAGCTCCTTGCCCCTAGTTAAGGAGTAGTTACATTCATACAGTCTTAAAATTACATTTGGCCCTTTAGGGGGTTGATGTGGTCCCCCGTGAAAATGAGTTGGACGCTGCAGGTGTAGGGGCTGGTGTAGGAATGATTTAAAGGGGGAGAGGCAGACATGGGAACAAGTAATTAGAATAAAATGAGTGTGACGCCACGACAGGTATGAAGGGAACGGGGAAAGGCCGTGCATGCCTGGGGATTCTGGAGGGGTTCCCTGACATTAGGGTGAGACCTGGAGGATGAAGGGGTGTGACCCGGCCGAGGTCCGGACAGAGAGCACTGTGGGGGTGGGAGTACGAGAATGAAGGGGGTGGGAGCAAACCAGAGATGCAGAGGCCAGGTCAGCCAGGGATTCGCTGGCTGGATAAGAACAGGTTTTAGTTCTAAGGACAATGGAAGCTACTGCAGGGCTGCAAATTGAGGCAGACAAGGGTGAGCCGTGTCTTCTCTCCCTTGACATAGAGCTTTAATAGCAAAGCTCTGGGGATCGGCCAGAGCAGAATTGCAAATGAGGATAATTTTGCAGGGCTCCAGCAGGGGGCAGCCCAGCCAGGCAAGTATCTCAAAGACCTGGAGGTCCAGCTAATACAAAATAGGGCAGAGGGTTGCCATTATATGCCACGTGCCCAGTGAACTCAGAAGCCACCCTGTCAGGCCCTTGCCTCCTGGAGGGACTCCCAGTGTCGTGTTTTCCACCTCCTTACAGAAACTGATGCCTTCCTGGGCTACTGCTGAGTAGACAGGTTGGGGAGGAGGCTGAATGCAAACTCCACATCCTACTCATCTTACCACTGAAAATAACTCTTAACCAAAATAGTCCCTTTACACTGGTATTTCTACACAGTCACTCGAAACAGCAGTTCCGTGGAACTTCTGCCACCCTGAAACCAGTCAACAGTGGCCACTCCAGAATGTCTAGGCCTTGGAGGGTCTTTAGGAGCATGGGCTGGTTGTGAGGGTGAGTGGTGCATTACACTGTTCCTGAAACCCCATCTATTGGCAATTATGTCTGTCCCCCACCCTGCCCCACCCTCCAAGAAGCTGAGGGTGAAAGCCTTCACAAGATTCTCAGAGAGTTTCAGCAGACAAGACTGGGAACCACCAGTGTGGACTCATCATTGTCAGAGGAGAGAATGGAGGTCTGAAGAGGCTCAGGGTCGGATAAGGTTAGTGTGTAAACACTAACATGTAAGTGAGAGACCTAAGGAAGTTTTTCTGACAGCAATTCGATCTTGACCTTGACTAACAGCAGGCAGTTGGATTTGCCCAGGTCTTTCACATAAAGCTATGCAAAAATAGGAGTGCTACTGGATTTCCATGCGGGGAATGATAAAGTCGATTTCATTTTCAAAATCATGTCTTCATGGTACCTGTAACCTAAATGTCATTCTATCCCCCCAGGTTCCTGTCACTGCCCTGAGGAATTCCACTGCCCTCAGGGACAGCAAGGCTGTTAGTTCGTGAGTGGGGCCTTCCATCCACCCTGTCATCTCCTGCCGCCCCCAGCACTGCGTTCCAGCCACACCCAGCCAGCCAGTGACCACCTGGGCCACAGTCCTGCCACTCTTTGTCCCTGCCCATCCCACCGCCACATGCCTTCCCCTTCCTGCCCCCAGAAGCCCCTATTGATCCCTCCATCTGGTTCAGGTGCTACCTTCTCTGTGAGGCCTCCCTAGCCCTGGTCCGTGTTATCTCTGGAAGGCAATGAAGAGCACAGGTTCAAACCCTGGTTCTGCCACTCTCTATGTGACCTTTAACCAGTAAGTTTCAATCAATTTGGGTGGGGGATCTTCATTTATAAAATGGAATAAAAGAACCTGCTTCACAGGCACGTAGGAAAATGCAATGGGAGTAGATGGCACAGCGGTGAGCCTGGCAGCAAGGCAGTGCTCAGTGAGGCCTGCCACCGTCGCCGCCCTCCTGCACGTCTCTCACTGCACGCACCTCACTCAGCTGACGTGGCTCTTTTATCACTACAGCCCCCAAACGTGGGGCGGACTTCCATCTGGATAGTGAAAAGCTCTGTCTCCTGGCTATGCAACTCCAGACAAGTTACTTCACCTCTGTGTTGTCTCAGTTTCCTCACCTGTAAATGGAGATAGTAGCAATGCCTACCACACCATAGGCCTGTGGGCATTAAATGAGCAAGTACATGTCAAACACTTAGAATGCTGCCTGACACTTCTAAGCCCCTGGTTAATGTTGTCCACTGTGACAATCATCACCCCTCACCACACACAGCATCACTAATTATCACCACCACTACCCTCTCCATTGACAGCCTAGCACAGCACCAGGACCTAGTTGCCAATCAAGAGAACCTCCACCCTGTGGGGCGTAAGCATCAGGGACCAAGGGGGCAGCAGACTTCTGGCCAGGGGCCAGAAACTCAAAGTTTGCCCAGAGAAAGCAGCATACACACTCTTGCCTCCTTCAGAAGAATCACTTGTCCTGAGGCCTGACTTAATCTGTGGCCCAGCAGGTCCTCAAAGGAGAAAGTGTAATGAAATGGTGAACTACTAGAAACTACTAGGAATGTATAACATGTTGCCTGGGGCGAGTATACAATCTTTCTCTTTCCTCTTGTGCCTTCAGTCCTGACCATCTTCCTCAGGCCAAGGTCCCCAGAGGCTAGAACATACCAAAAACTTTTCAGTGTGACGAAGACTCTGCACTCCAGAGTCAGGCAGACCTGACTACAAAATCTGGCTCAGGCCTTTCTCGCTGTGTGACTTTGGGTAAGTGATTGCCCATCTCTGAGCCTCTGGTCTCCCCTGTATCAAGGGAGACACACAATAAAACTCATCTCTCAGGAGACTTATATGTGTAAGGATTAAATGGGAATCCACGGGAGACAGACTATGTAAATTACAGCTACATAATTTACAGAGCCAGATGCAAAATGAAATCACAGGACCACTTGTTCACAAATCACTACAGTTTCAAGATGGTGACAGCAGAGCAGGAAAGCAAGTGCAGGGCCCCGGACACAGCTCAAGTGACTGCACAGGTCCTGGGGCAGAAGCCACCCTGCCCTACCCCGCTCTGCCCTGTCCAGTGGGGCATCCGGACAGTGTTCACTCTTCCCTTCTTTACAATGCACGCGAGCAGCAGCACTGACAGCGTAACAAAATCAGAGGCACCCAACTGTTAGGAGCAGCTTGCTTTTATTCCTGGCTTCACTTGCTACCCTGGGAAGGTCCAGCACTATGTGGCTGCCCAGTCACTGAGGGGTTTACGTCCTTCTGTGATACCTAAATCCTGAACCATGAGGAGTTAATACAACTTTCCCTCATTTCCACCTCTGATTTATCCAGATGGCTCAGTTTCCCAGCAGGACTAGCCCTTCCATTCCTACTTGCCACGGGTTATGTGAACTGGCAGCTCCCAGATGTGTGTGGTTTGGCACCCCTCCCCCTATAATTATTAAATTGTGAGTGGGCTGTCACCATTTAATAAGGAATAGGGTTGACATAAAAGTCAGCAGTGGAATCATCTACTGGAAATAATACGGTTGCCAACACAGGCCTTGGTTACCACGTGGCAAACAGGAGCTGGGCCCCAGCAGCACACTCTCCATGTGGTACGTGCCACCAGCTCACCCCAGTCCTCACTGCTCCCCAGTGTCACACCCCAGACCTGCTTTCCACACTCCTGACTCCTGCTGCCAGCTCACTCCAGCCTGTCTGCTGCAGGCTGCAGGACAGCGCTCAGACCAAGGAATCAGCAGAAGAACACAAACTTGGGTCTTTAAAACAGGCCTCATAACCCAAAGCAAAAACCATTGTCTCATCAACTGCTGACCAGCATCCTGAAATGGCGAACCTGTTTCTGTACCAGGAAGCTTTCTTAATCCATAATTTCTTTTCAAAGAGATTTCATTTTTCAATCAATCAGAAACTAACCACGCTGTTGCTCCCTGGATGTGACACGGGCCATTCCCCTCCGTGAACCTGGACGGTTTTCATGCTCTTTCCAGAGCTGGTCAGTCTGCTGGTCCGTGTGAGAGGATGAAACGGCAGGCGTGACGACGTCCACCCCTGCGCCCCTCATGGAGGTGAGGTGAGGTGCAGACGAAGGGCTGCCAGGTGGGTCAGAAGACCGGAGGCCAGATGGGGCCAGGACTCAGGAGGAAACGCCTGTGTCAGAAACGTCTTCCAAATGGCACTTGGAGAAAGATGCTAACTAACCCTCAGCGAGCATCTGCAGGAGGGGGATAAGGTTTAATGACCGCCCCCTTGACAGACACACAGCTATCCTCCATGCAGGTTTTATTTCAGAATCCAACAGAATCTTGAGTACAGTGCCTCCATTCTGCCTTTTAAAAAATTTTTAAAAAAAGAAAAAACAGTTTTCAGTGGCATATGTCATCACTGAATTAATGCTGTTTGCCTTTTACTGGCTTGGCTCTCATCCCAGTAGAAGCAAATAAAAACGGAGTACAATGTACTATAAATGCTACAGGCGGTGGTGCATCAGATGGACCCATCTGAAAAGCTTCCCACCCACGGTAAGGGTGCAACTTCCGCTACAGGACAACACCGTCTCCGTTGTCCAGACTAAACGAGCTTGGAGCCGAGGGGCCATTATCTATCTGGATAGGAAAAAGCAGGATCCTTTCACTTTTCGAGAAAGATCAACAGAGAGCCAATCTGTGCACATAAAACTCTACAGCCTGGTTTGATTGTGGGCAACTTGACTATATTTGTTCTGAGTAAAAACCACCCACATCCGTGAATTAAGACGTCTGCCTTTTCAAAAAACTGTAGTAAAAAACACATAAAATTTACCATGTTAACCATTGCTATGAGTAAAGTTTAGTAGTGTTAAGTACATTCACACTGCTGTGTAAGCAGTCTCCAGAAACTGCTTTAATCTGCAGAACTGAAACACCATCTCTATTAAAGCCCACCCTGACCCTGGCAACCACCACTCTGCTTGCTGTCTCCGAGACTCTGACTGCTCTAGGCACCTTGTGTGAGACATATGCATTTGTCTTTTTGTGATGGGCTTATTTCACTTAGCGTGATCTCCTCAAGTTTCATCCACACTGTAGCATGTGCAAGAATGTCTTTTCTTTTTAAGGCTCAGTAATATTCCACTATATGTATACACCACATTGTGTGTACCCACTCACCTGTCAGTGGACATCTGGGCTGTTCCTACCCCTAGGCTGCTGCAAATAATGCTGCTATGAACACGAATGCACATCCATCTCTTCAAGACCCTGCTTTCAGTTCTTTTGGGTACATACTCAGAAGCGAGATGGCTGGATCATATGGTGTTTCTACTTTTAATTCTCTGAGGAACTACCATAGTGTTTTCTGTAATGACTGCACTATTCCACATTCCCACCAACAGTGTATGAGGGTTTCAACTTTTCTACACCCTCTCCAACACTTGTTATTTCTGTTTTGCTTTTTTTCTTGATGGTGGCCTTCCCTAACAGGTATGAAGTGAAAAAAGGTGGCTGCTTCTCCATAGGGCCATGGAATCTGTCTCTATTATTCTCAGCCCCCAATGTCAGCTCACCCAGTGTTTGTTGCAGGATCACGACTGCCAGTCAGACACACATGTGTGTTCCTGCAACAGGACATGGGTTCCCTGTTCCCATCACCATGTCTGGGCTGGGTTGGGGCATCACGTGTTTTCATTTCCATCCACCACGGGGTGCACTTCATCAGACTCAAGCAACCAGGCCAGCCCCTCGTGTCTGTTTCAATAAGGTGTGAGAGAGCTGAGGGTATTTGGTAAGTTCCAAGCCCCATAAATAGGGCTGGTCCTGACCTACCAAACTGCCAGCCACATACGCTGACGGCTCTGCTCCCAGTTGGGGTGGAAGCTGTGTATGTACGTCCTGCTGAACATCAACACCCAGCCCCTCACACCCTCAGTTCCCAACTTCAGTCTCCCCAAAACCCCCCGCGTGTTCCCTGCGCATCAGGTTTCCCACACAAAGGCGTAGATAAGCTGTCTTCCTTCAAAGGGTGCTCAGTGGGGCTGGAAACTTGCTTCCTCTGGGAGCAAACTAAACAAGCCGGCCCTTAGGAACGCCCGAGCCACTCCGAGCTAGTTCCTTAGTCAGTCCCGAGAAGCCATGGCCAAGAGCATGGACAGTTACCTAGGAAACATCTACCAAAACAGGGTGCTGGCCAACAAAGCCAGCCCCGGTGAGAGCTGCTTCGGGTGCTCGTCGCACACGTGTGTGCTGTGACTTATTTTAAATGACATAGGCCGCACCTCCCCACCTGCATGTCCTCTGAGGGAGTATCGCATTCTTGGATTCTGCCCTATCTTCATGAACCTGTACCACTCACTACTTGTCCTACATTAACTGCTATTTTTTCCCCTCAAGTCAAGTTCTTTGAAAAGAAAACTTTCTGCTAATACTATGAATCAGTGTCTCAACCACAGCACTAGTGACATTTTGGACCAGGCAATTTCGTGCCGTGGGGACTGTCCTGTGCATTGTAGGTTGTAGCTCCCTTCCCCAGTCACAGCGACAACCCACAATGTTGCAGGATGCTGCCACATGTCCTGGCAGAAAGGGAAAAACCATATATGGTTAAGAACCTCTGCCATAAATGAAAAACTGCTATCTATTTTTAAAGCACACATTCAAATATTCACTTACTAATTATTATTTCATCTGAAATCATCCTGTGTTGCCCACTCGGGGAATAAGCCTCCAAGCACAGGGAAAGGAAGCGTGGTGTGGGTGGTCTCCCCTGAACTGTGGAGTCAGGGTCCATGCTTGAGTTCTGTCTTGCCGGGGCAGTGTTGCTCAGAGCACGCCCCTTACAACCTCCTGGACCTGTTTCCTCACTGGCCTAACAGCAGCAATGTCAGCGCAGTCCTCATGGGGGCGCTGAAGGATAACTGACATTGCAGTTGGGCTTTTAGCACAGGCAACACTAGCACAGAACACGTTAAGTGGCGTTACTGTTTCTATAATCAAAGGCTCTCCAGCAGGGTTCCTTAGAGCTTGAGAGCTCCAAAGAGGTATCCTGAGCCGAGGGGTGGCTGGCACTCAGCACCCTCCACTCAGCTGAGACAGAACAGCAGCCCCAGGTCTCAGGCCAGCTCTGCCCACTCTCAGCTCCTGGCCTGGACAAAATCTTATGTGACTCCTGCACCAGACCCTTCCTTTAGCACCTGGCTCAGGGCTGATCCAGGAGGCTTTCAGGGAATGAGTGCTTATAATACATTTCTGAGCAAGACTCAGTCTGGAACGAAAAGGTTTCCTTGATTTATGGAAACAAGAAACAAAAACCTTAGCACTAAGTGATGAGTCTATAGACTACGCCCACCCTAAAAGGCTTTTGCTAGGGCCTTCTGTACCGCACCCCACCCCAAGAACATTGTCCCGCATGGAATGTGGTGTCTCCACCACATTCCAGCCGTGGCTCCTGAGGGAGGGACCGTGTTGGATTTCCATGCAACACACACCCCACTGAGGCTTCACTCTCAACACGTGCTGACGAAACTCCTGCAGAGAGACGCAGTGACTGCACAGAGGCCTCTAATCCTCTGGTCAAAGTCTGGCGCAGGGGCAGCTACAACAATCAATGCTGCAGGAGAGCCAAAAAAATTGTTTTAAAGATTTGAACTCACTTAGAAATTGGAAAAATCTGCACCAAGACCTGGGTTTCTGGCTCACTAGGTAGACCCCCTCGCTAGCCACCCTCAGGTGGAGACGAGTGGGGAGGCCCTCTTCAGGAAGGACGCGTGCTGCCTAGTCTGCCCTAGTCCTCGCCTCTCCCTGCCGCAGAGCCCCTGCTTCTCTGCTCTCACTGCTGTTCCCTGACTGACTTCTCTATGGGTCTGAGTTTCCCATTCCTTCAACAGAAGGATTCTCCTTCCTCACCTTCCCTGTCAGTGAGTATGCTAAAGCTCCTTACTCACAGGACTTGAAAAAATGCTATCAATCAAGGGTATTTAACAAGCCTCTTGGAGATGCTGGTAAAAACATAGTTTATAACTTTAAACATTAATGCTTTTTTCACAAATAGTAAATGTGAACTGAAATAGTTGTTTTTATTTAATGTAAAGAAAAAATAAATGTGGAGATTTAAATAAATGTGCATACACAGTCTTTCAAATAAGTCACAACTAAGATGAAAATGATAGTGATTTCATATGAAGAATAAATACGAAGCTGGAGGAGGTAGCTGGGGGAGGACAGGATGCATGGAAGCAAACCAAATCCTTAAAGACCGTGTGCTTTTGCGGGGGGTGGGGGTTGAGGGTCCCACTCTCAAGTCACTCACATCCTTTAATGACAGACAGGCACAGACATTTCTGCTTAAACTAGGGGTCGGCAAATGATGGTTTGCAGATCCAATCTGGCCCACTGTCTGTTTTTGTAAACAGTTTTACCGGAACTCAGTCACATCTGCTCACTGATGCATTGTATTTGGTTGTTTCTGGGCCACACAGCAGAGCAGAGTGGGTGCAACACAGACCTACAGCCCACCGACCTGAAAAGGTTCCTGTCTGGGCCTTTGCAAGAAACAGCTGGTGATCTCTGGCTCAAACAATCAGGGCTCCCACTCTCAGATTTGAATTGCCTGAAATTCTAAAGGAAGGTCCCTTTGAACCTTGGGAACATGCGAGCCTTCCCACTGAAACGAAGGTGGTAAGAAGACTCACTCTCTGATTTAGTGCTGGGGGTGGAGCAGAGTTCCCAGAAGTCCTTTTAAATGCCAGTTCATTGGGAACCACAGTCCTGTCATGCTCTTTAAGGTCCAGGGACGACTGCAGAAGAAAGAACTGCTGGGGCTCCTCATCGTCACCGTGTTGATTGTGTGGCCTTGGGCTGCTGCTCCTTCCTTGTCAGTGACGGCAAGGGTGGCTCCACTTATCTAACCCCCTTCTGCACCGATGGCTACTGTCACCCCCACTTTACACAGGGCTCTGAGCAGACACTGGCCTGAGGACCTTGAATGTGTAAGGGGCAACCCACTGGGGTGATGTGGCTCCAAAAGCTAGTCTGCCAAGAGAGCTGACGGTTGCAGCTGGAGAATCTCACGCCCCACCCTGGAGGAGGGAATCCCCAAGGTTCACCATCTGTTTCTTCTCCACTTTCTCTGGAATCTGGACTTGGACTCCAGCAGCCATGACTCATTCCGCTTCCTGGGAGCAGGCCCCCACTCCACTCCAGACCCTCAACATGTAAACACTCCCAACCCCAGCTCTTCACAGACACCTTTTCCAGGAATGAGGGCAGAGCAGCGTTTAAGAGGAGCAGCCTGACAACACTGCCAGAGCTCACAGTCCAGAGGGAACCCCTCAAGCTTGCAAATCAATTCCAGATCCACCACTTGTCTTTGGAGAAACTACAATGGCCCAAGCCACCATTGTCCTTACCTCCTAACTGGGATTCCTACATCCACTCTTGCCTCCCCTTCCACACAGAGGCTTGAGTCATCTTTCAAAAAAGTCCAACAAATGCTTGAGTCTCCTGCTGAAATCCACCACTGCTTTCCCATCAGCTAGAATCAAATCCCTGGCCTGGCTGACAAGTCCTTTCCCAGTCTGAGTTCTGCCTGTCCCTGAGCTCATCCCATACCCCCTCCTGACTCTGGCCCACACAGATGGCCTTCTGATGGCCCCTCGGCTGCTCTAAGTCAACCCCCACAGCAGGGTCTGCAGTGTTTTTACGTGGATCTTTGCGTGGCTGGCTCCTTCCCTCCACCGGGGTCTGCTCAAACATCATTCCGTCACCACTTGATGCTACAGTGTCACTTACCACTCTAGCACAAGTTACACATTTGTTTACTGGAATATCCTTAAGCTCCCCTGCCAGAACACAAGCCCCAAAGGAACTGAGGCCTGCTTTGATCTGTGTTCTATTCCCAAGGCCTAGTTCAGTCTGTGGATATTTGTTTACTATCCTCAAATCTAAGAAAATCAACTTCTTCACAGCAGTTGCTGGAGGGAGAGTCACTGTTCACACAGGAATGGCTTCAAACAGCTTCCGAGTGGCCTGGTACCTCCTGCACTCAATCCCACAGCAGGCTGCTCTGACCTTTCCCCGAAACCGGGGCACACTGAGCGACACCCACAGGAAGCCCGCACTTCCAAAAACAAGTCTGCACCAGCTTCAAAGAGGCACGTAATTCAAAACATGAAAATTTATTCTAAGTTGTATTTTAACATACGAGATCTCAGCTTTAGATGAATTTTAATGTTTACAAGTGCAAAAGCAAATAAATATTTACCAGTTGCTTTTTTTTTTTTGCACTCTTATAACTCCACAACAGCTTAGATGCAAAAAGTTGTTGTTAAACATCTTGTAGTCTGGCAAAAAGAAGAATTTCTTATTAAGAAAACCCCTTGCAACAGTAACAACCCCTGATGCTCAAGGCTTCCGTGCGGAAGCTATTAGGATGGTTCATTAACATCTGAGGGCACTGCATGGCCACAGCGCTGGTGGTCAGGGCGACGGCCGCTGCTGCACCGGAAGAGGCCTGAGCAGCCTTGCCTCAGTCTCGCCAACCATACACTGGGCACTGGGAGGGAGAGCCAGACTGGGGTCGTGGGCTAATCCTGGCTCTCCCCACGCTAGTGCCTCTCTTCCTCTGGCTTCCCATGTCCATGTCACTCCCCGAGAGTGGCCGCTGCCCTCCTCATTATTCTTCTAGATGGCACCCTGTTTATTTCTTTTATTGCCATTTCACTGACTTCAATTAACTAGCCAACTTCAGTTAACTAGCTTTCTGGCTTGCCCACTGACTTGCTTTCCAATGTGCCTGCTGCCCAGCTTTCTGGCATGTGTGCCCTCCAGTGGCCGCCAGCACCTCTGTCTGCTCCTTCCTGCCTGGAGCTCGCAGGGCGGCCGCAGGGCTGGTGCCCAGCGCGGGGCTGGCGCCGAGCAGGCGGTCCTTAAGTACAGGTGTTGAATACGCGAATAAGGTATTAAATCTTAATGAGTAAGTTCAATATCAATGTCTTCTATGTTCACTCACTTCACTGTGTGGTAGAAGTCCTTGGAGTTACTTTGAGGAAAGTAGATTTTACCAGGAAAAGTATCAAGGCAAGACTTATTCTAGCAACAGTAAGAAAGTAGGTTACTCTTACTAGAATAAAATATAGGCACTCGCACGTGCGTGCGCACCCCCCCCCCCCCCATACCAGGGGCACATACAAGTCCAGGAACAGTAAGAACTTTCTGGATCTTCATACTCTAACCCCATCACTTTTTAAAGGGCCAGACTGTGCACAGCATCATGGAGCCTCAGGTGAGAAGTCACTTACCTGGATTAACAGTGATAAATCTGCTGTCCTCAGAAAACCGGTCCCCTCGGGACACAGGCTTTTTAGATGGCATTTCGGGAACCTTGCGATCACTCCCTTCATAATGTTCCTCTGTGACTGTGGGGGGCACTTGGGTGGAGGTGACCGCATCAGAGTCCAGGCCACGGTTGGCATCCCCCGTGTCATCGGGCCGGTCGGTGGGGGCAGGAGGGTGGTCCTGCTGGGACCCAGGTATAGTCTGATGCCCCCTGTCCTGGGCAGTTCCACCGGGAGACGAAGGCATGGGGGTGGGCTCGGCATGACCCCGCCCCTGGGTGGCATGGGTCACCCCACTCTTCTCCTTCTTCTCGGAGTCCTTCTCCCCCTCCTCCTCATGCTCCCGCTCCCCATCCTCACTCTCACTCTTCTCATCCTTTTCCCCTTCCTCGGCGCCCTCACCGTCCTTGCTCGGTGCCGTATCACCATCTGGGCCAGGAGAAGCCACAGCCTCTGTGGTGGCCAAGACTGGCCTGACAGCCTGTTTGCTGGCTGCGGCGGCCGTTGGGAGGCGCGTGGGCCACACGGTGCTGGGGAAGGAGGAGATGCCGCCGCCACCAAACCCGAGGCCGGCCAGGAGTGTGCTGGTGACCACGGAGGCCACTGTCGCCTGGCTGCCGCTGGAGGACGGGCCCATCCCAGTCGCCATGGAAACAAATGAGAACGGGATGCCAGAGGATGTCCACGTTGAAGACCCCGAGCTGATGGGGGCCATGTCGGCTGAAGAGGCAGGAGACGCTGTGGGCTTGAGAGGGCCACCCAGGTGGTTGGGGAAGAGGTGAAGGAAGAAAAAGCAGAGAAGTGTCAGCCCTCAGATTGGGAGAGAGGTCCTGCCCATGACCCTCTCAAGGGTTCTACACAGTTTTCATTTTACTCATGTGGGTTCCCAGAGCATGGTGTGAAAGCTGACATTAGGTGATCATGGACAACAAGCTCTGATCTTAATGGTTTTATAATTACTCTTAAGTAGTGTATCAAGCCAAACTTTTCATGATATTGCTCAGGAGGCACTAACTGGCAAAAAAGTAAGCAGCATGAAATTGGGCTGAAAGACAAATATGAAATGAGCAGTAAACTGGCAACATCAGATGGGCGACTGATCTTGGGCGGCACTGGACGAGGCAGAAGGCCTTAGATGTCACTGGTGCTGTGGACACCACAAGGCTCCCACGTCCAGAAAGGCCGTCCAGGATCTGGTCCCGCTGTCTCACAGGGACAAAGTGGATGGATGGAGGGAGAGGGCCCCGTCCCCACCTGAGGTGGCAGGCTCAGGAGTAGGGGCAGGAGCCACTCTGCCCTGCAGGCCCTGGGACCTGGTTTACAGCTCTGCACCCCGCATCCCACACGGTACAGCCGCGTCCTTTTCTGAGTCTCCGCGTTCACCCATGTCAACATCTTTGCCCCCCGCCCCGTACACGATAACAATTACTGCTCCGTTTAACAATTGCCCATAATGTGCCAGGGCTTCCCACGCGACCCTGGATGGCCATCGCCCAGTTTTACAGATGAGGAAACTAAGGCACGGAGATGTCAAGAAAAAGAGATAGGGCTGCCTGTGTCCAAACCTCAGCTCATTCTTCTCACTGTACTAAATTGGGGCTCAATTGTGGGACTGTGCACTCACATACGATATCTCAGAAAAACAACAAGCATTGCTCTGAGTTGAGTTTAATTTTAATTCTCATAACCTGGTGTTCAGAATCCAGAAATCCATCCAATCACTAACATAGTTCAAAACAACATAGCCAGAATACCCTAGATTTTACAACTTTTATCATGCAGTTTTAGTTTGAAAACCTGATAAAGATAATCAGGTTAGCAAATGCTGAGTTCCAAGGTTGGTGAATGCAGTGCCAGATGCCACATAACATGAGGCACTGGAATGAAGGAAGCCAGACAGCCGGGCTGCATCAGCACCGTGTCTGCTCTCGGGGCGAGCTGGGCACATCCCGTCACTCATCGAGCCTCGGAGTCCTCAGCCAAAATATGGGAATAACATGAACACCAATCTTGTGACATATTTTAAGAGTAAATAAAATAAAATAATCTGTGTTTGGAAACCCAGAAAATGCTTAGTAAATTTTAGGCTATTACTGTTATTACCAACGATGTGACCAATAGTATGATTATTGTACAAGAAATAGGAAAACTTAGATATTGATTGAGGCTCCAGAAATCTGTAAATCCATGTATCTTTAGGCAAATGATTACTTCTGAATTTTAGCATATGTCCAAGGAAGGGCTTGGAGCTGACCTTGTGTACTCCTACATCTTAGAGATAATAAATAAAAACTAGACAATTTTACCTTGACAGAAATTACACTGTATAACATTACTGCTTTAATTCTGTTGTATAGCATGTTTTCATAATGTATTTAATTATAAACAGTAAATAATGTATTTTTTCTTATTTTAACTTCTTCACATTAAGCAATTAAACAACATCATACCGCCACCTTGTGGTGACAATTTTAACTGCAGGCAAATTAACGACCAGGACAAAACAATTACCATTCTCTACTTACCACTCCTGTTTTAACAATTCTGGTCCCTTGGAATATTCGAGTAGTATTAGCTGAGAAACAAAAAAATAACATTGTAATCTATGAACCTTTTTTGTTTTTTGTTCCAACAAAACTTTGCTTACAAACATAAATGTCAATTACATATAATTTTCACATCATGAAATAAATATTACTTGTTGGAGTTTTTCCAAACCATTTAAGAATGTGAAACCCTTCTTAAGTTGTGAGTCATTAAAAAATATGCAGAGTGCTAGATGTGGCCCATGGGCCATAATTTGCTGAATCCTGTCTTAAGTTATTAGCCTAAATTTTTTTAATGGTTACTGATTTCTGATTTATTGAGCTAAACTTACTTAAAGTAAACAGTACAGATCCTAAATGTAGAGTCCAATTAATCTCCACCTCTGGGAACACTGGTGTAGCCACCACCCACACTGAGAAACAACATGCTCCTGTACCCCCACCGGTCTGCATGGACCCCATCCAGCCGGTGCCCCGCCCCGCCACGCCCCGTCAGCGCTCTGTTTCTGGACTTCGTGTAAAAGGAATCCTATTATTTCACAGTGCCTCTCCATTCACTTGTTTACGATTTCTTATATTATCCTTTCAGTGATTACAATATATACCCTAAATTTATTATAGTTTACCTTAAATTAGCACTTTTAACACTTTCTAAAAATGTAACAACTATACAATTATTTAACTCTATTTGCCCACCTCACCTGTTGTGTATTGTCAAATATTTTACTTCTACTTAAGTTTTAAAACTCACTGTTACTTTAAATGGTCAAACTCTTTTATACTAACCACACATTACTCTCCCTGATGTTCCTTCCTTCCTGTAGTTCTATTCACTCATGTTATTATTATTAAATGACATAATTTTTAAAAATGTTTACTTGTGGTAAAATACACATAGCACAAAACTTACCACCTTCACCACTGTTACATGTACAGCTCAGTAATGCTATGTTCACACCATTGTGCCACGGGGCTCCTGAACGTTCCGTCTTGTAAACCGAAATGCTGTCCCCACCAGACAGCACACCCCGGCCCTTCCCCCAGCCTCTGGAAGCCCCACCGGCTTTCTGTGTTCTTCGGTTTGACACTCCAATACCTCATATAACTGGAACCATACACGTTTGTCTTTTCGTTAAGTTTACTTCACTTACTTCACTGTCCTCAAGGCTCCTTCACATGTTAGAATCTCCTTCCTTTTTAAGGCTGAATGGTGTTCCACTGTATGTGTACCACATTTTTTTTTACCCATTCATTATTGATGGATGTTTGGGCTGTTTTCACCTTTTTGCTATTGTGAATAATGCTACATGGTATAACTTTTAAAAGTAAGAACATGTCACACTGAGCTTTTGCTGTTATCTAAAAAGCCAACAGTGCTAAATAAACTAAAAGTCTGCTCCCTATAGATACATGACATTGAAAATTAACAAAAAATGCTAAATACCACAATAAATGACCTTTGTGCTTGCTGTTGTTTTTATCTAAACCAGAAGTGGCAGGTGACCAACATAAATTTTGTGTGGCCTGCAAGCTGATTTAAGAAAACTGAATTTGCTGCCACTGTAAATTTGCACTTTGTAAACACTGCAAACAACAGCCTTCACCTGAAAAAAAAAATCCCAAATTCCCACTTTCCCTAAAAAATCACAATTTTTGGCAAAACTGAGCTCATCTTCCTGCAGGGCAACATTTGGCTGAGGCTAAGTGCCTGTCACCCCTTTCAGTGGGCACAGGACCTCCAATTTCCCACTGACAGCCCCCCCTCCACGGCACACCTTCGCTGCCCGGCCCCTGGGGCGCCTGTGTTTGCAACCTGACCTAACCGTGTATTCCTTTGTACTGCTGTCAAGTGAAGTGTGCAGAGATAAGTGTGGGGAACAGGCAGATGGAGAAGTCAATGCCAGCAGGTCGAAGAAGGCAGCCCAGGAAGCAAAAGGCTCTCACCGGGAGTAACCAGAAGCTCCAGGGTCGGGGCTGCACTGGCTGCCTCAGACAGGTCTGTGCACCTCCCTTTGTCAAGACAGGAACAAAAGTTCCCAGGAGACCTGCCTCACCGTTTCCTTCCAGAGGCTCTGATCAAGGCCAAGGAACTACATAGCCACTCTACCCACATGCCTGCTTTCATGAATCTTGAGCTTTCCAGCAGGCACAGTTCTACCCATGCTGACTAGGAAGTTCCTACAGGACCTTTCTGATTGGGAGTGCTTAACGTGGGTCCACAGGGCCTAATGGAATTCAGGGACAAGGAAAAATGACATGTGCATGGTCGCTTGTCCCCAAGCTCTCACTGAGATACACTGTGAACACAGCAACAAATCTCAGCTGTGTTAGCAGGACCTGAGACTTGGTCTCGAATTGAAATAAGGCATTTTCTTAGTGCCTCACAGTTGTAGCTCTTTTGGAATATCATTTCTGTTCATCACGGCTCAGAAATCCCAGCAGCTAACAGACCCACCGCTTGTCACTTAATTCTTTAATAAGAAGGCGCACATATTATTACCACATTCCAAATTTGTTTGTTTAAAATATTTTGACAACTGTATTTGATTATGAGTGGTATCCTTTACTATGTATTTTGCTTTTTTACTTTAAGTCATTTTAAGAGGATCCATCAGCTCTGCTGCCAGGCTGCCTCACAGTCTGTGGCTCAAAGACAAACTCAAGAACCTCTATTTTCCATGACTGTTGAGAGTCCCAGGAAAGGCTTTGAACACTTAGTGAGTCAGCACTGTTATTACCCATTTGTTGAAGATGGGGGTACGTGGCAAATGTTTACTCTTTGGGGGGGGGGGTCCACTGCCGTACATAAATGCCTGGACTTTGGAATAAGAAATTCAGACCTGACTCAGGAGCCAAGTGATTTCTCACAGGTTACTTAGTTGCCCCGAACACCATTTCCCTCCTGTGAAATAACACCTGCATTGCAACTCGCCCTGCGGTCAGATGAAATAACTTAAAGGCAAGTGTGCTGTAACTGCAGCATTCTCTAGACACTGCTTGCTGCTGTTGCCATTACATTTATGACAGTAAGATAAATGTAACACACTTATTGTTATGTTATAGAGGACATAAACAGTGGTATATTTGCCATGATAAGGTAAATACCCCGCATGGCTTCCTCATGCTCCCGAACCAGAGGTAAGGCTTATCACTGGGAAACCTAATTATTCCAAGCAAGGTTTCCATAAAGTTTCTAAGCTTTTATACTTTTCCCATTAAAACTTAAGTCCTAAGACTTAGAAAATTTTGTTCACTGGTCCCTACTGCTCATAAATTCCTACTCGGCTCACCAGAAAAGGTAAGTCAGCCTACCTCCGGTGAGACTAAGTTTTTGCGCTGCCTCCTGGGTGGGGTAGGGAAGACACTACAGCCACCGTGGGGAGGAGCGAAGGGTCCGCACCCTTCGTCAGCACCCGGGACCACCGCCAGTGCCTGACGGGGGCACACGCACGGCCGCCTCTGAGCGAGGGGGGTCTGTGGGAGGGAGGGCACCAGCCCCCTTCAACAAGCCGCTGTGTTCAGACATTTTAAATAGTCTATGCTTAGAATTAACGGCTGACAAGGCTTTTTAAAATTATGTTACATTACAAACATTTAATTTTTCAAAGTCCACGCAGAAGCCAGGAAGCTCAGGGGGCTATTTGTCAGGAAAGGCAGTTCTGTGGGTTCCGGGCTCCTGGGTGGAGCCTGAGGGAGACCTGACGGCGATCTGCGTACCCAGGGCAGCAGGTCACCTACAGTGCCCCCTCTGCCCCTGGGCTCTCGCCCCTGGGCTGCAGTGGACTTGGCCTCAGCCCGAAGTCCCTCCTCAACACAGGCAAAGGGCTGATCTGTTCAGAGCACAGGTGGACAGGGCAAGCGTGCTTCATTTGTGAAAAGTAATACAGCGTGCTCATTTTAACTACTTTAAATGGAAAGATGAGATACTGTAAACATTAGCAAAGACACTTAAATACTAACTGCAAAAGTGGAAAGCTGGAAGGGATCCTTGGGAGGGAACCTAGGCTGGAGGGCTTCTTGCTTCTGGGCTTAGGCTGGGTTCATTATTTATTACTTTTAAATCAAACCTAATAGTAAGAGGATATTGATAGTCAGTACCAGACACTATGTGAATTACTTAACATTCATCACCCCAACTCACTACATAAGGACGCTATGAGGTTGTTACTACTTTCGATTGTGAAACTGGAGCGTAGAAAAATCAATAAACATTCTTACAACTGCAGAAATGCTAAGTGTGGCCAGGACCCAAACTCGGGGTCCTCATTATAGGATTCAGTCTCAACCAGGAGTTCTGAGACTTTAAGGTGCATGCCAGCTGCCTGGGCCACCTGGCTAGAACTCAGATTCCTGGGCCCCACCCACGGAGAGCCTGCAGCTACCCATCTGGGAAGGCCCATGAATGTGCAGTTCTCACAGGCTTCAGTCGACACGCCGCTGCTGGTCTCAGGCTTCACAGGGCCCCTGAAGGTATACGCTCAGCTGTGGCCATTTTCTAGGGAAAAGCCTTTACCAGATACAGCAGTCAGGAAGGTGGAGAACCACAGGCCTGGTAGGGATGTGTCCCTGGACTCGAGGACCCAGGAAGAAGCAACCACACCGGGAAGGAGGGGAGAACCTCGGCCTGACAGCACGGTGACTCCCCGTCCCTCTGAGCTGGCCTCACTCGGCACACATGCCACCGGGGCAAGCCCGCAACTCCGGCTTACAGGTTGGCGGCCCGGTCGGTAAATAAAGTTTTACTGGAACTAGGACTGGAGCTGGATTAGGGCAGTGATTTTCAAACCTTTTTCATCCCATGGCACACATAAACAATTGACTAAAATTCTGCAGCACATATAAAAATACATTTTTTGCTGATCTGACAAAAAAGTAGGTATAATTTTGTTTCACTTACACATGGCAGCTATTGTTGTGTTGGCTGTTGTAATTTTTTAAATTCGACCATCTAAGGGAAAAGACATCAGTGCCCCTGACTAGAGAGTCACGTATTGCATGTTTTAGAAATTCTTGTGGCACACTGATTGAAAATTGCTGGGTTACAGCAAGGAAGACAGAGTGGATTCTACATTCTTCACAAATTTTTTAAATTGATTTTGTTTAAAAAATCCCATTAAAATATCATGTGTTTTAATTACCAAGTTTTTTGCACCCCTTTAAATTCTGAATGCCTCTCTTGCTTCACCCTAGTCCTGGCCCTGGAACTTTCTGCCTATCCAAACCATCAGAAACAAATGTCCATTTCTCTAGAAGCTCAAGGACCCCACAAGCAGGGGCCTGTCTGTGTGGTTTGCCAGCTGGAAGGGGAGCTGTATCTCCTGGGGCTTTAGTTCTTGCATCACGCTAGAAATGCAGGCGGACCAGCCACAGCATACCCAGGAGGGGCTCTGTGATCGGGCTGGCATACGAACACCTGGCTCCCAACAGCTGGAATGGAGCAGCAACAACAATAATGAAAACCACTGCTCTGCTCTCCTCCTCTGGCCTGTGAGCCCCACAATCTAAAAGACAGGCCTAAATTCCTGAGGCTTCTCCGGTGTGACTTAAAGTCCCACGTTCCTAGGCCTGACTTGTATCCTTTTGTCCGAGCACCTCAGCAGCAAGGAGACAAAGGCTCAGGGGACTCTGGCCTTACCTTGAAAGAGCATCGTTTGGCTGAAGTCGCTTCGCATGTCGTTCCGACACACAGCCTGGACACGGAACAGGTAAAGGCTGTCAGGTGAGACATGGCTAATGGTGGCTTTCTGTAAGTGAAGAAAGAAAAGCGGTGAGCAGGTCTGAAGGCCAGTGCACACACATCTTCTAAAGCCAAACCTAAAGTAATGTTCTCTATCTCTTTCAGGTTCGGGTGCCCGGCAGAGCCCAGCAGACACCCTGAAAGGAAAGCGCGGCCAGAAGTAACCTCGCCCGGGAATCTGGTTTCCACACTGAAATGTGCGGGACAAGAGGTAACAAAGTCAGTCTGGACTCATGTTCTTGACGGTGGCTTGGACTGTGTCTTCGGCCCTCTTTGCACTCACGAGTCTCAGACATGTTTCATCATTACTGTAACTCAGAGACTGTAGTTATCTACCCTAGACAGCCTCTAGAATTACCAGGTGTACCGGATTTCCAGAGCCATGCAGAGTTTAAAACCCCAAACAAGATCTCTGCATGTCTGTTTCTTCGTAGTTTAAAGGCCCCATCGTATCTTGGCCGTGGGGTAAAATGGGACACGATGCCAGGAAGGACACTGGCTAGAGGTCGGGGTCGGGCACAGGGACATGCAGCCGGTCCACCCACTCACAGCTGTGCTTCGGAGCCAGGGGCCTGATGTCTTTGGCCTCTGCTACCTTCCTGTGTAAAATGGGGAGAGATACAGCTCCCTCACAGAGTTCTGGTGAGAGCTAGTTAGCACAGGCCAGGCAGACCTTGTTCCTGTGTCACCCGCGTCCTGCAGCAGAAAGAGCAGCCCTGGTCTGGCACAGGACCAGCAGGTCAGCTCCCAGGCCATGTGTGGCCCTCTGTCTGTTTGTAAATAAAGCTTGATGGGCACACGGCCACCTACATTCCTTCACTTACTGTCTGTGGCAGCATTCACCCTACAGTGGCAGGGTTGGGTTGTTGCCATAGCGACCTTATGTCCCATAGACCCTGAAATCTTTACTATTTGGCCTTTTCTAGAAAAACTTTTCCATTCCTAGTCATCAGACACCTGCCAAATCCAGGTCCCAAATTCTCAAAGCTTTATTACAAGAGTCTTCAAAAATGATAAAAAAGGAAGTACCTAAAACAAGGACACAGCAGTGACTTTGTGAAGAAACAAACACAAACACAAGTGATTTCAGACTTCTCCAATAGATAAATGTCTCGTTGCTGAAATGTGTCTTCGGGCCACGTACAAAAAGCAGCCCTAGGCGCTTAACCGCGAGTGGGTTTTCCCGCTGCCCCCACTGAAAACCTCTGAGTGGGCCTGAAATGTCTTTGTGGCCACACCTGCTTCCGCAGCCTGGACAAGGGCTTCCTGCTGAGAGCAGTAGGTTGGGGTCACATTATTTAACTTTAAGCCTCATTTCTCTCCTTTGGAAAAGGTAGCAGTGCCATCTGCCCCACAGGTGTGCAGTAAGGATGAGGAAGAGGCATGTGAACTGGAAAACGCCACACCAATGTTAAATATCACTTTCAGGTTTCTGGGCTGCAGTCCCCAGCAGTTAGAGAATAGTTTTGTTGCCATTAAGTCAGCATGCTTGACTTCCTGAGGAATTAAGAAAATTAATTTTGCGTGTCCCAGAGGAAACTAACCACCCCTAGAAATTCTTACAAAAAAGAACTTGCTGTCAAAGCATGTTTTTCCCTACATCGTTCTCTTCCTCTGAAAATAATTTATGCCTCATTCTCTAGGCCTCTGACCCCGTCTTCTGTTCAGAGCAAAATCTTTGCTTCATCTATGCAGGGATTTATTAGAATTCACTCCAAGCCAGTATCTATTCATCTCTGCATGTTTAATTATTTTTCACTTAGAACAAAAAACTGCCTGAGTGCCTGTATAGTTTCTGCTGATGAATGCAGGCATCTTTACTTCAGAAAGCGAGAAATCCCTTATGGACTTCAGTAGTGGCAAGAGAAAGGTTAAAATACATCATCACCTTGGGTAACTTCCAGTAGATTCCTCTCTGATTTCATGAAGCTCATCATTCCCTTATGTGACCCAGATAACAATGTCTAGTAGGTAAATTGAAAATATAAATGGAAATGAAGTAAAAGAATATTCATCTAAAGAAATATGAAAAGTATTATTCTGTAACTGATTGAATGGGCCCTGGGGACTCTGTATTGGGAGGAAAAAAGTGATAACCATCATTTAGAATCCCACTCTGTGAGACTGTGTTTTTCATGTGCATATACAATTATAGATTTCATTATCTCAAAGCCTCCCTTTGATTAACGATAAAGGCAAAAGCTTTCAAACCCAATTGTGTCACTTTGAGTTTCTATGCACAGACTTGAAGGCCCGTGCTCGTGGAAGGATCTGCTTTTATGGGGGAAGAGGACAGCTTCCAAAACATCTGCTCTGAAGGGCCTTGTGGGGTGTGAGCCACTACACGTTTATGCAAATTTTAATATGAGACGTGGAATTAGCGTGTGCAGCTCAAAATGAGGTCAGATATGGTGTTGAGAACAGTGGTTAGAAATGACAGGGTCACCGGGGTCCAGCAGGCAGGAGCATGGGAGGCAGAGCAGCTGTGGCAGAGGGAGTACAGGCCCAGATGGGCTGCGCGTGGTGGTGCGTGTAGCAGGAGGGGAATTGCAGGGATACTAGCGAGTACTTACACAGTGCTTACCAAGTGCCAGAACCTGTTGCACATTCACAGAACATTCAACATTTTACAATAACCCTGGAAGACAAAGAGGGCTCCACAGAAGCTCTCTGTTTTTATAATAATGAAGGACAACAGTTAGTTTTGCAGGGCCTAATTATAAAGACATTAACTGGCTTTTCCAGGCAGCACTAACTGGGCAGTGAAGGTGGACAAGGTGCAGGCCAGCTCCGGGCACGGGTCACATGAGGGGTCACTGCAATGCAGCAGAGCCGGTGGCAGCATGAGGTTGGGTGGCACCGACAAAGCCCACCTTCGGGGCCTGGCAGAGTGACACGACGGGGCCCCTTGCCTAACCGCAAGGGCGGCAGGCACCCTGACTTTTACCAGTTCTTTGTCGCTGTCCTTTGTAAATGTCTTCTCCTTCTCGTCTTCGTTCTTGGTCCAGCTGTAGGAGATCATGTAGTTCATGATGGGCGGGTGGTAGATGGTCTCGGGCTGGCTCCAGGACACCTGCAGCGCCGTCTGGTTCAGAGGCTGCACCTTCATGTGGATGGGCGGAGAGCTGCAGACTAAAGACACAAACCGCAAGCTCAGGGGCTCCTGGAGCAACACACCATTTGGTAGCTGCCCAGGGCTCTTAGAGCCCGACCTCGAAAGCATGACATAGTAGTGGGGACACACAACACCCACACTCTCTTCACCTGAATCTGTCACTGTCAACATTTGCCACCTCTCTCCTCCCCCCTCTCTTTTCTACACACACAATCACACACACACACACAACTCTTTTACTGCTAAATTGTCACAAGCATGTTGTAGACATCCTGGTATTTCACCCTGCATCTCCTAAGAATAAGGATATTCTACCATATGATTGAAAGAGAGTGGGTGTTTTGTCCCCCCAGATCCACAAGTTAAAACCTAATCCAAAAACGTCATGTTATTAGGAGGTGGGTGGGGTCTTTGAGAGGTGATTAGGTTATGAGGGTGGAGCCCTCAAGAATGGGATGAATGCCCTTTCAAAAGAGACCCCAGAGAGTTCCCTGCCCCTTCGCCACAAGAGGATGTTCTTGGACCAGGCGGTAGGCTCGCAATGACAGCGAGCCTGCCAGGGCCTTGCCAGCCTGCAGGCCTGTGAGAGATAAGTTTCTGTTGTTTTAAGCCTATGGTAGTTTGTTAGAGCAACCTGAGCTAAGACAGAAACCCATTATCATACCTAAGAAAATAAACATTATCTCAAAAATGCTATCTGATGCACAGTCTGTATTCAAATTTCCCCGATTTCCAAATTGTCTCTGAAAGATTATTTAGAGCCATTTCCTCCGTCAGAGCTGCATTTCTGCATTAAAAGACTTGAGCTCTTCTAATCTAGTACAGTCATCTGGCCTTTTTCCTTGATGACTTTTTTGTAGAAGCCAGACTATTTGACCTGTGGGGTATCACAATGAAATAAAACTGTAGATGAAATTCTATTATAAATAGATAAGAGTATAAAGAAATACAATTTAAAATGAAATGTTAAATAAGTTCAAAGCAAAGGCAAAAAAAAGAGGGATGACTTTCTCTGACACAGCAGGAGCTCATATAACAATTATCCTGATGTGGGGCTTAAGGAAGAGGCAGGCTCACCCTCCTTTTTATTCCTTGTGGCCAGCAGGTTTGAAGGGACATGGTGGTTCTACATCTACCTATGCAGGGGCTGAGAATATCAAATCACCCCTGGCTGCGAACCACTGGTATGAATGGGGAGACGGGGATTCACCAAAGGATTCCACACGTGGAGCTGACATTACTCGCCTGGATGAGATGGATGTGGGGAGGAGAGGTATTCAGGATCGTCCAAGCACCGTATGGGTGGGTGCGACCCAGTCTGTGGGCCCAGGGAAGACTTGGGAAGGCACACCTGGAAGCTGAGAGCTGAGGAGACTGACTGGGTGGGAGGCAGAGGAAGAGAGGAGGGCAGGCCGAGGGACCCCATGGCAGGGAGGCCTGGGGGCTGAAAGGAAGCTAGCAGGGCCGGACTGAGGCACAGAGAAAGAGGCAGGAGGAAACAGTGCTGGACGTAGCTGAGTGGGAGGTCGCATAGGCCCAGCTGAAAATTCTGGTCTTTATCTGAAGGGCACTCAGAAGCCACTGGAAAATCTGAACAGAGGAAGACACAGAAGGTTTGCACTATACAGAGCTCCCTTGAGCAGCAGCTGAGCACAGAACATGGAGGGTCCAGGAGTGGAGGAAGGGGGCCTGGGATGAGGTGCTGCAGATGGCCTGCTGCTTGTAGACTTGGGAGTGGAGGGGAAGGGGGCAGCGGAGTCTAGAGTGTACAGTGGAGTGAGTGGAGGAGCTGAGCCACACTGGAGGAGCTGAGCCAGGGGACCATTGGTATGGTTGTGGCATCTCCCAGGAGCCCACTACGGCCAGCCTCCCCAAAAGTCCCAAGCCCTAGGCCACCCTGGGGACCAGTACACTTCCCTGCACTAAGGAGCTGGCTACTGGAGAAACGAGATTGGTTTTGACAGGGAGGCATCCTTTCACTCTTCAACTGCCAAATCGTGCTGCAGCCGAAGAGATCTGCTTTGTGTGACTACGACAGGGAGGAAGGAACAAACTAATGAGGCATTCCCACTGCCCCGAAGAACCCCGGAGGCATCAGCATCGCGCTGCCTGCTGCACAAATGCCACTAGAGCAGGGACATCAAAGTCTGTAGGGAGGCTTCCACAGATACAAGGGGTGGGGGTGACAGTGTGGACACTAGGTGGCACTAACATACCATTCAAAATAACTCAAAACTTCTAGTTTCTCAAAGCAGCTTAGAGTAGGGGGGAGGTCAGGAAAAGACCTATATCCCCATCTTTCCAAATGCCAATAGGGAACCAAGATTTACTCATTGGAAGCTCCTGTCCCTCACAATGATGACCATGTAAGAAGTCCTGACTTCTCTCCTCACCTCTTACCATATTCTTATCAACCCCCCAGTTCTGAGGCCTTCACTCTCCTGTCCCAATTATCGGAGAGCTGTATGGGGATGCACGTATCTCCAACAGTTACATCAGCACCGCATAAGTAATTCCACCACCCACATGCAGATGTAACCATTCTTATTTATCCTTTGAAATTAAAACAGCTGGGTTTTCTTTGCTGATTAAGATGACTCATGTTAATGTTTTAAAAAAGAAACCCAAGTAGAACAAAAAAAGTAGGAAGAAAATTTTTTAAAGTCACCCCAAATTCTGGCGCCCAGAGGTAAGTTTTGTTAACTTTCTGGGGAGTCAGCATCCAGATATGTATGTGAAAGCACATACATACAATTTGATGTAAATGGGGTATGGCACAGATACTACATGTCGATTTTGCATGCTATTCACATGCTATCAAATATTCTACTACTTCTGATTTTTTCAACTGTTTAAACATAAAAACCATTCCTAGCTTATGGATGTACAAACAATGGTGGTGGGAGGTCAGTGGTTTGCTGACCCCAGACCTAGAAGATAAAAGGAAGCCAAACCTTTACCTGAAACTTGTGTCCTCAGCACTGAATTCTGCCCTCAGCACAGCCTGTGACCTACCCTCCACGCAGCTGAGATCCTTCCATGTGGTGCTGCAGGGGACTGACCATCTACAATAAATAACCAGCTCCCTCACTAGAAATGTGAGCTCCACGAGGTTGGCACAATTTCTGGCTTGTTTGCTACATTATCAGTGATGCCAAACAGGACCTGGCCCAGAAATGAATAGGGGCTCGATGAAGGGATGCTGGTTGATGGGATATATTCCTTGATCTCACAGTTCACGGGTCCTGTAGGACATGGTCCCCCCACATCTCCAAGTTCATGGCTTTCCTTTATCCTCATTTACTTGTCTCTGACAGCCCCACCCCACCCTCCGGACAATCCAGCTCCAACATCATGCTTCCCTTTGGAGGTCTTTCCTCCACCCCTCTGACTGATTCGTGAGCACCCTATGGCGAGCATCAGGCTTTTCCCCTTCGCTTGCATGGGGCATCAGGTTTTCCTGACACAAAGAGAGAAAGTATGTTGCTCTTTGGTCAGACTACTGCTAAATATCTCACCTACAAAATCGGTACCACATAGTCTGTTCCTGGGCTCATGTTCAGGAGCCTTCAGTTTGTGGGAGGAACCTGTCCCCAAACCTTCACTTCACACCTTGGCCAAGGAGGCATTTGCTAATCAGAAAGAGCGTTCATTAGGTCTGAGAAAGTGGCAACAACCCAGTGTGCTCAGTGGCTGGGAGACGCAAAATGAACAGGTGCCCTGCGTGGACCATGAAAATAAGTAGACAGCACACCCGTGTACCTGTGCTTCTGAGTTTTGCCTGCTTTTTCAATGTCAGAAACCCTTCTTTCACGTAAAACCTCCCTCAAAATCCCACATACAAAGCAGACAAAAGAAGGGAGTTTATGGAGCCATTTGGAAATGCTGGTATAAACAAGTGTGGGCTTCGGAGCTGGACCCACGCAGCGCCCACGTGAAATGGGCGGTTGGATCCAGCAACACTCTCCTCACAGGGCTGGGTGAGATGACAGGTCAGTGGGCCGGAGGCTGCCGGCCCGTACGGTATTATACAAACTGGTATATTTTATATACAAAGCTGGACATCTGCAGCAGGCCTGCGTCCACATGTGGCAGTGGTTACCTGGAGTGGCAGAGCACTTCAGACTGGGGGTGGGGGGGCGGTGGTTGCTCACAGTTGCCTCTGTCTCCACCACGTCCCATTGCCTGCCTTTACCCAGTCTGCCTCACCCACAGGCCTGGCCCCCTGGTCTTAGGAGCACCAGGAACTCTGTCACAGGTGCACTGCCAGACCACACACCCACCACTGCAAACTGCACCTAACACAGGGAGTCAGACACTCATCTTGACACGCCCTCTGAACAACACTGAAGGCTTTAACCGTGTGGGACGCTCCTGCAGCTGGTTCTCTAGAGAGATCTCCCCTGCGAGGTGCTCCTGACACCAGCCATCCCCTCCTCGGGCCTGATTACAGTCCCACTGGTGTCTGATTGCTTTCCACAGGATTCTTGGCCGACGCTCATGCCAGCCCTGAGAATGTCTGCCTTCATTCTGAACCACCTTTAATTATGACCCCAGACTTCGTTAAATGACAAGGCTTCTAGCAGAGCATCCAAGGTCCTGTGACTCTAAATCGATGTCAAGGATATTTTCTCAGAGGTTCCAGAAGTACATGGTAGGGTCGTCCACGCCCACCACACTCCTCTTCACTTTGGCTGTCAGATAAACTAATATGATCCATGTGAAGTCACTGTGATTTTAAATGCCTTCAACTACTGGGGGCTAAAGGTCCTTCCAGGCACCAACAGGTCAATTACAGGTCAGAAGTCAAAGATAGCACTGCTCAAACACAGCAAGTTGGTACCAGTTCACTATTTCACAATGCTTATCAACAGAAATGGAAGTGGGGGGACTGGGCCGGGGTGGAAGGTGATGTGACATCATATACCACACAGGGTGTGTCCAGGGATCAGCCCAGCCTGAGTCAGCTGAGCAGGTGTGTGCCTCCCCATAGGGACCAGGCAGGTGAGAGAGCAGGACTGTGTCTCCTCTCACCAAGGAAGGGAAGGGTTCCCGTGGAGCAGAGCTGCAAGCCTTGCCTCAGACAGCTTAAATGCCTGTCTAAAGAATACTTTATCACCCCAGCTCAGCTCAAGAACCCTTGAACATGGAGCCCTTTGGGGGAACTTTCCAAAGAAATGGCTTCGGGGAAAGATTTCTCTTTTTGAAGGGCTGTATCAAAGAGGTCTAGGTAAACATGAAATACCCCAAGCAGACCATGTAGGTCTTCGAACCTGGAACCTTGGTGCTCCCTCCTCTTCCCTGCCCAAGGTCTTCTGAAAGGGAACGTGCAGGGCAAGGATGCCAGAACTGGGAGAGAGGAAATGAAAGTGGGACTCCTGCCCCAGCATTCTGGGGATTTACAGCACCCCAACAGTATCTGACTAGAGCTGCCAGCTGTCCAGGGCATGCCGTGTATTCCTCTCAGGCGATCCATGTACACAGAACTGAATCCAAAAGGCAGATTCAATTATTCTCCCCATTAAAGATGAGTGAGCACACTGGGGTCCAGAGAGACCAAGTCACTGGGCTTGGCCAAGGACACAGTCAAGGGTGGGTTCAGAATTGGAACCCAGTCTGTCACATTCCACACCAGAGGGGGTCGTTTGCATTCCACCTGCAGACACCTCCCGCATCTGTTTTCTTATCTGCAGAGTGAGGATGCAGGTGTCAGGAGGGTTAGCCCAAGTGCTTAAAGAACACACAGGGTTATGCATCTACCGTAGCCTACTCTCTCTGCCTTCCCGAGTTTCTCTGTTCTCAGTCTAACAATTTCCAGAACAGCCTTCAACTCCCTCTAAAACTGGACACAGCCCAATTACCATTCTCCCCCATCAGAAATGCAAACTACATTCAGGTCCCTCGAGCCATCATGGGAATTCTGGGAATATACACAGTGGTGCAGGCAGACAAGCCCCAAGGCCTATACTCTGTGCCATTCTCTGCTGACACTTTAAGGAGTCCCATCTGATGAGCCTGGCTGGGGGTGGATGGGATTACACAAACCCTTACTGTAATTCAGTGGGGCTGCTGGCTCTACCATCACCTCTGTTTTAGAGGCTGAGACTCAAGACTTATCCACTCTGGAGTCAGACTACTTCAATTCTGGACATATCAGCAGCATGGTACTGGATAAATGCATAACATGCCCAGCACTTGCTGACTGATGTATAGGAAGTGTGCTGTAGGAAGTAGCTATTGTTAAATATTTACTGAACATCTGCTATATGCCAGGACCCTCTCTAGCAACTAGCCATGGAAGTGAACTCAAGTTGACATGGCTCTTGAACCCCTGGAGATTACAGCCCACAGGGAGAAATGCACCAACCACGTAATCCCTACCAATTAGTTCTCTAGTTATAAGGTTGTTTGTTTGTTTTTAGATTTCACATAAGAAAAATCTTATGGTATTTCTTAATTGTCTTTTTCCATCTGACTTATTTCACTTAGCATAATAACCTCTGGGTCTATCCACACTTTCATAAAGGGAAGGATTTCATTATTTTTTAATGGTTGAACAATATTCCACTGTATATATACCACACTTTCTTTATCCATTCATTCATCCATGAACAACTAAGGAGTTTCCATGTCTTGGCTATTGTAAATAATGCTGCAGTGCACCCAGGAGTGCAGATATCTTTTACAGTTTTTGTTTCCCTTCAGATAAATACTCAGAAGTCAAACTGCTGGATTATATGATAGTTCTACTTTTAATTTTTAAGGAACCTTTATACTCTTTTCCACATGGGCTGCACCAATTTACATTGCCACCAGCATTCTCACCAACACTTGTTATTCCTTGTCTTTCTGGTGATAGGCATTCTAATAGGCCTGAGGCGAAAGCTCATTGTGGCTTTGATTTGCATTTCCCTGGTGATTGATAATGTTGTGTATCTTTTCATGTGCCCATGGGCCATCCCTGTGTCTTCTCTTATTCTCATATTAGGTCTTTGTCTCCAGTGTCTGACACAGGGCTCCTAAATCCCTAGGTGATAAGAACATTAAGGAGCATCTCTTGTTCTGTGGAGGGGACTGTGTGGGCTTCTGGATGGCCTCTGGATTGTGGCCAGTCACTGGAAAGATCAAGCCACAGTTAGAAGTCCAAAATTTTCAGCCTCACCTATACCACCTCCCCTAGAGAGGGGCGAGTGTCCAGAAACGGAGTTACTATTAATTACGCTTATGAATCGCAGCCTCCATAATAATCCCAAAAGTATGGGGTTCCGGGTCTTCAGATCTGGCTGTTCACCCGTATCCTTTATCATATCCTTTAATAAACTGGTAATTGTGTTTCTCTGAGCTCTGTGAGCCACTCTAACGAGTCAATCAAACCCAAAGGGTCTTGTGGGAATTTCTTATTTGTAGCCAAGTCGAACAGAAGCCGTGGATAACCTGGGGATCTGGTTTTTTTTGTTTGTTTGTTTTTTATTGGCTTCTGAAGTGGGGTGGGAGGAGTCTTGTGGGGTTGAGGCCTCATCCTGCGAACCTGATGCTGTCTCCAGGTAGGTAATGTCTGAAATGAGTTAAACTTTAGGACATCCTGCTGGTGTTGCAGAGAATGCTTGATGGGAAAAACTCTCACACATTTGGTGACCAGAAATGTTAGAAGTGATGGGTTCTGTGTGAAAGTACAGAAGACAGACACAGGAGATGGACAGTTGGCTTTTTCCCTACTCAGGAGGCAGAACTGGTTTTCCTCTACACCTGTGGCGTTTTCTCTACACCACCCGGCGGCATCCTCTCCATTCCATGAACAAATCCTGGTGTGCAATTCTGTTTCTCAACCCCCGACTGAGTATTAGATGCTCCATTTAGCAACTGCCATGAAGATGGCAAGTTTGAAAACTTCCATATCCCATCAGTTGTATCTGCTGTGCATGGAACAGAGCCATGCACTTAAAATATGTGCAACGGCAGCAGCCTGGGTCTGGGAAGGCAGGGGTGGACAATCAATTCTCCAGTCCTTTAAACATGTGGCTTTCACTTTCCCACATTATACTATTTCTGACCCCTCCTCCCTCCTTAAAAGTCTTTTTCCTACGCAATATTCCTCTTCCTCGCAAAGCTGAAAGCCATGGGAGGTGTCTATGTCCTGTGCAGGAAAAAGCATCGTTCAGCTTGTCGCTAAGGGAGGTGGCCAAGTTCAGAATGATGCATCTTTCCAGCCCCACTTGACACCAACTGCTTCTCAAACACTGGGTGGAAGGCTGAATTCCATGTACCCTAGTACCCTTCCTTCCCCTTTAACTTTAAGATGCTGTGCTTTCCTGCCAAAAGGCCTAAGCGGACATCTCCCTCTTTCACTGGACACAGCACCCTTTCCACATGGTACCTTTTAACTTTGACCATTTCTCACTGCTTTGCTCTAGTCTGGGCTCCAACTGACAATCTGTACCAGAGATCAGGGTACAGGTCTAGGATGGGCAAATACTGGGTGGCCTTGTACTGGAGCTGGGTTTTCTCTGGCTGAGTCTCCTATTTCCCATCAATAAGATGATGTTACGGCCCCACTTATTATGAAGAAACACCTGGGTCACTTGGAGGCCCATAGCTGCCCTCAGGAACTCGAGACTTATCTAAACACTATCCAAGATCTAAGAACTGATGAGCTATCCTTATCAGTAATCCCAATGGCCATGTCCAGTGATCATCTGGTGACCCATACTGATGGGGTTAGCCAGGCTCTATTAAACCATTGACGCTAAATGATTTTAATACAAAGAGGTCAGAGTGCCCTCATTTGTTTCAATTTGGTCCTTAAAAATGTTTTTTTCTCTTAGAATAGGTATCAATGAGGCTTGGTACCTAACGTATTTAAAAGGAGTGTCCTAGATCTTGCCGGACATTCAAATAATTAGCTTTGGCATCTGCCTCTCTAATTAGTTCTGGTCCAGGGAGGCCTTAGGATGGGCTCCATTGTTTGGATTCCAACCCTGGTTTGACTCCTAGATGTGGCACCTGTACCAACTGGTCATTCAGTAAGGATGACCCTCTGTGGTATATGGTTCCATGGTCTCCCACATCTGGGAAGTGGCCTCAGCAGCTCTGGGCTTTGGTCAAGAGGACCCAGAGGAAAAGAGGGTGCCTGACACTAGTATGGAGAGACCAGGCTATGAAAGGCAGCACCCCTAATGGGGAATCACCTATGCAGCACTTGGGAGGATGGAGCTACTCAACCTCTGCCGGATGGCTACACATATGCTCCGAGGAGCTTGGGCTGGTGAAAGCCAACATTTTTCAATGGTTACACTCCTCTCTGAGAAGGCTCCTCTCTTCTGGCAAACCTTTGCAGATGCGAACTCAAAAGCATGGAAGCCACAGGGTCCCATGTACTTGATGTGTAATACCTGTTAGCATTAGTATTAGACATATAGACAGGGCCTTCAGAACATAGATGCTGGGTTTGTTTGTATTTGAAACAAAACAGTCAAAACACTCAGTGTGGTCCAAGCCAGTGCTTTGGAATCATAAAACCAGTCCAGAGAGGGCCCAGAAGTGAAGTAAGCAACCATCACGACCACTAGCTGTGCTGGGAAGAAGTGAGTCATCACTCAAGAGGACTCGACAAGGGCCTGCACTTCCAGGTCTTTACAGATGGTCTTTGGATGTCAGGCCTCCAGGGCAGAGGTGAGACTGTTTCCTAGGACAGTAAAGGGTTCTGGCCAACGTCCTTGAACTTTAGCTAACATGTGTTTATGGAATAATGAGTGGGAAGAGCGGGGAAGATAAACAATCTGTTTCCCCGCTCTGCTCCCCGGTGATTCCAAGCAGACGCACACACAGATCTCGGGCCCTCCTGTTCCACGGGTTGTGAGTGCTAGTTAGTAAGAGGCAAGGAAAGTGAGCAGTCACTCTGGGAAAAAGAGTGCTATTGGCCTTTGTTAGTTTTCACATGGTTGTTCCAGAGCACTACAGTACCCACACAAATAAATGCAATGCCAATGAGGAGTTTTCTAGCAAACAAAGAAAAGCTGAAGCCATAGGAGGGTGGCTAAGGTGGTCTCAAAGATCAAACTACCTAACCTGCCTAGAGACAGAGAGACTAAGTAATTAGGTAACATTTATAGCATGGAGGCGATAGATGACCCTTGGCATCTGTTAGAAATATGAGGTCAATGTTTCCCCAGTCATAAAGTACTTCTGCCCGGGAGCATCCTGCTGCCAGTGCCTGCAACTTTAAATGCCTCTATTTTCTACTGTAAGGTGGTGGTATGGAGTGGTTGTTACATGGGTTAGAGAAGACAGCCCTCTCTCCATGGTTTTTTTGGATAAATATTTTCATCCAAGTGGTTTATGGTCAAAGTGGAAAACGTTTTCCCAGATCCTGGGAGCCTCTCCAATTCCTGGGAGCGATGTAGAACCCTACTGCAAATGCCTGGCTGTGTTCCCACAATAGCACGCAGCCTGAACTAGATCATAAATGCCCCAACTGTGCCAACTCTTGTGAAAAGAATGTTTTTACTCCTGGCCATGTGACATGTGGGTTAGCTTAGTGGGTCTTTGCGTCCATCCATCCATCCATCCATCCGGGCCAGTAGTTACTTAGGAGCTATCAGTGAACACTGCACTCTCTCTGACACCACAAAAAAGAAGACAGCCTCACCCCTCATGGATCTTATGTGGTAATGAGACAGCTAGAGATGAAAAAAACACACACACAAATGAATGTATTGTTTCAATAGTGATAAGCTTTACAAGAGAAAAGTACTGGTGCTTTGACACAAGTGGCTGGGCCAAGGTAGTTAGGAAATGCCCCTGGGGAAGGGACCCTAGAGATAAGCTAGGAAGGCTGAGGAGGGGTCCGTTAGGCACAGAGGTGGGGCAAGGGCCTTCCAGGAAGAACAAACGCCGGCTGGGACTGGAGGGTGTCAGTGGACTAAAGGGTAGGATACCAAGGGAAGAAAAGTGCAAGATAGGGCTGTGGAGGGGGCAAGATGTGTGAACCATGCTAAGAAATGCGGATTTAATTTAAAAAGTTTTAACAATTTCAAACAATCTGGCTTTGCACTTCTATGAGCAAGAGAGCATGGTCCCCTATTCTGAAAGGAATTCTCCAGTGATCATGTCACATGTAACAGGTTGTTCGGAACATACAAAGAAGCCACTGCTGACCAAGAAACAAGAAAGTATAAGTATTAGCGGAGTACTTTCCACGCCCCAGGCTCTGTCATATATGTTGCCTACATCGATTGATTGAAAGGGCCACAAGCCAAGGAGGGAGCTAATTATTACCTATACTTTACAGACAAGGAAACCAAGATTTTGTTACTAACTACATCAAAAAAATGTAGAAGTAAATGGTTGACCTGGAATTTGAGTCCAGGTTTGCTTGACTTCAAAATCTATATTCTTACCCAGTGCTTTGTATTTTCTCATCACTCATTCATTCATTCATTCATTCAGTGAACAGTTATTGTACACCTACTGTGTCTTAGGCACTGTGTTAGGCTCTGTTAATTCAAGGATGCACAAGATCTTCAGCCTAAAAGGCCCCAAAATCCAGATCAAGGGCATGCCCTGGCTCTGTCATGAACTGAACCCATGTTCAAGGCCTCAGCAGCCTGTGCCCTGAGTACCCAAGATGACCTGCCAAAGCAAGCCAAGTAAATACAGACCAATTCCTTTTGCAAAGGAAGCATACCCTATCCCCACAAGTATGTTTAGTTGTATAGCTCCTTCATTCGGGATGGAGTAATAAACTGTGTTGTTCAAGCCACCTGCAGACATCTAGAAAACAAAGAAAGTACCATTGTGGATTCACTGGAACCCAGCAGTCTCTTGGAAAACTGAAAGAATGCTGCTTTTGGACATAAGAGGATCTCAGTTCACATCACAGCCCTGTTAGAGTTCCTGACTGGAAGGCTCTGAATAATCACTCGCTCTCTCTGAGTCTCAGACCACTCATCTGTTAAAGGGAAACAGTCACACTGCACTTCTCTCTTTGCACACCCCCACCACCCTCCATCCAAACTGTTGGAAACCTCAGAGACTCTAGTCCAAAATCCATCCCTAAGGATCACTTCTACCCACATCCAACCACTGGCATCCTGCCTGGAAGATTTCTATCAGCCTCCTGCTGGTCTTGCAGATTCTACCCTGGTTCTCTGCAAACATTCCTCACATAACAGAGAGATAGGTTTAAAAAACTGTTCAGATCATCCTATTGCTCTGCTTAGGACCCTCCCAAGGCTTCCCACTACTATAAGGACAGAACCCTAAATCCTTAACAATGAAAGCTTTTCCCACACTTCATCGTTGCTTCCCACCTCTCTATGCTGGTTCCCATACCCCAGGGCTTTTGCAGATGACCTCTCTATGAATTTTGCAGGGCTGGCTCTAGTCCTATCCAGGGTAGATCCCTTCCTCGCTGTCTCATCACCTTTTAACACTTTTAGTAATCCACTGATGTGGTTTCAGAACAACAGGGAAGCTCTGTCATTGGCTGGCTCATTTGTTTCATTCTCACCACTAAAATAAACACTCAGGACGAGGAACTCTGCTCCCTTATTCCAATCCTTTTCCTAGTGTCATAGTAGATGCTCAACAAATGTTTCATAAATGAAAAGTGAGTCCTGACAGAAGCTATTTTGGTGAATAAATAAAACATGAATGAACAAAAGAGGCAAGTATAGCATTTGGTACACAAACACCCTTAACGCCACCTTTTTAACCACACGTGCTTCAGGTACAGCTCCTCGAGTCAAGAAATTCTCCAATGGCAGATGGAACTGCCTGACAGATGAAAAGAAATTCACTGGCTACAACACATGAAGCCAAAGTAGTTAATGCTATGTGAAGTGTCTACGCAATATTAACTTTACGCCAATCAATCAAAGGCAACTTACCCCAAGTCTTTATATATTTACCTAAAATTATAGTACTAATGGGATATCTGGCATGACCTTCAAAACTATGAAGAAGCTAGAAATTTGGACAGCCCTAAAACCAGCCCTATTTTTTGCCTTCTTTCTTAATCACTTTCAAGGTTAAAAAGAAATAGCTAAATGATAGCTATTTTTATTTATTTATTTATTATTATTATTATTCCTCTCCTGAGGGTACTTTTTATTGATTTTAGAGAGAGGGGAAGGAAGACAGAGGGACAGAGACAGAGAGAGAGAGAGACAGAGAGAGAGAGAGAGAGTCAGAGAGAGAGACAGAGACAGAGAGAGACAGAGAGAGAGATATCAGTCTGCTGCCTCCAGTACATGCCCCTATGGGCAATCACACCCATAACCCTTTTGGTGTATAGGACGATGCTCCAACTGGGCCACCTGGCCGGGGCTAAATGATAGCTATTTTTAAAAGAAGGAGGTATAAAATACTCCATGGGGGCTGGATTAAAAATATTTTTTTCCCTAGTAATTTGTTGGAAGTTTCTGGAAGTCACAAGATAACTTTTTGGAAGAATTTCTGGAAAGGCAGCTGCCTACAAAAGACTTAAGTGCTCATATCAGAGCTTCTTTCAGTAAAAAAAAAATTCAAGCTCATTAATCCTGTGAGTGGAAATGATTAAACTGAAAATAGAACAACATTAATATTTTCTCCCCAAACAGCAGAAAACCATATTTTCAACGTAAAACTCGTTTAAAAAGCAATTGTGGATTTACTTCTTTGTTTGCTAATTTGGGTGGGAAGTATAATACTCTTTCTTAATGTACATTGATTTAAAATAGGCTAGTTAGTTAGGCATTCTCATACAGTGGTTTATGTCCTTAGAAACTGCTTTAATCAAAACAAGAATTTAAAATGTGGAGAAAAAGAGATCCTTCCATCAGCAGAGCAAAGACCATATTCCAAAATCCATGGCAGTGGCTTAGAAGAGTGGAGGGACACAGGCACCCCGGTGTTCTCGACATTTCCTCTGCTTTCATTACATTATACAGTGTCACTTCAATTAAGTCATCAAATCAAATTATCAGATCAAGTGGTTTTGATTCCTCTGTGATTTGAACAGGTTTCGTTAAATTAATAAACCATATGTTTCATGTTGTTACAAGGAAAGATATTTTTCTCTGTTCACTGTTCCAAACGTCTTCACAATAGACAGCATTCAGCACTTAATCACCAAATGCTCTTCCGTGGGCCCGGGATGTGTTGCAAAATAACTGAAACGACAGCCCATTAAATCCTCAAGTCTGCCCACGTTATTTACCGATACAGGGCAGACTGGCCAACTAAATGTCCCTTTAACAATCCACCAAGCCTAAATACTGTTTCCATTTACTGGAACTAAAGCTTTTACTTCTTTATGGGTGACATCCATTATAAGTCCTTCTTCGGCAACAATACAGTATTAAGATGATGTCCCTCCCCCTTTCTTGGCATCAAAAGACTTAATTCTGTTTTCTCTATTCCATCCAGTACATCTAATCATCCTGACAGAGGGCAGGATGGGGGCCCATTAACTTAGGCATCCCCTCACTGGGCTGCTCCATGAACAGGAGTTAATGATTGCTGCCAGAGGAATGAGAAGATAGGGTACTGCATTCAGTCAACTGAGGCTCTGCTTACACCTCTGGTGGGATAGATGACTAGGTGATAAGGTCAATTGCCAAGTGGTTGGTTACCAAGTTAAGAGACCTTGAATGGGTCCTAGGGTCTTGTAGTGGAATGGAGGAGTAAAACCAACCAATGGATACTTCCGCCATCATAGCCATTATCATTCTGTAGGCAGAAAATAGTTACTTTAAAGAAAACCTGTGATTAGGTTTCACCTTAGTTTGAGCCATCCATTATAGAAGGGGCCATTAAACTATAGTTTCCGGGCCAATCCAGCCTATCACCTATTTTTGTAAATTAAGATTTTTTATATTTCTACATTCAGCCATTTCTAAATTGTCTATGGTTGCCTTCATGTTAGAGTGGCAGACCTAAGCAGTTGCAACAAAGACCGAAGAACTCATTACTTGGCACTTAAACAAAGAAGTTCACTGATTTCTGTCCTATTTAATTAATTTATTTTCCTTTCTTCTGTGACAATAACCCAATGAACACATAGCTCCATGCTCAACATCCAAGTTCTCCTAGGCACTGAAAACTTCCTTAATGATCAGGTAGAGAATGTCAATCAGACAGAACTGATTCCTTTTGAATTACCTGAAAATTACAGAATACCATCCTTCTCTTTTTGAAGTCCTGTATTGGCTCTTTATTGCTTAGATCTCTAAAGTCAATCAACTAAGTCCTCCAGGCTGACTGATAATGGCCAGCATCTGTGGTTGGCTTTTTGCATGTAGTACCCTGGAATTAAACTTGAGTTTTCTTGGGGTGCGGGGCAGTATTTGGTCAGGTGACCATGGTTCCATTGCATGTGCATTTAAAAACAAATAGGGGCATCATTACTCATTAGGGATGTGCAAATCAAAACCCAAGAGATACTACATCACATTCACTAGGATGGCCAAAATAAAAGAGGTATAACAAGTGTTGATGAGGATGTGGAGAAATCAGAACCCTCCTACACTGCTGATGGGAATGTAAATTGGTGCAGACACTTTGGGAAATAGTTTGGTAGTTTTTCAAAACAGTAAATGCAGTTACTGCATGACTCAGCAACTTTACACATGGGTTTATATCCAGGAGAATTGAAAATTATGTCCACATAAAAACTTAAATATGAATGTTCACAGCAGCACTATTCATAACAGCCAAAGTGGAAAAACTCAAATGTCTATCAACTGATAAATGTATAAACAATATGTAGCATATCCATTCAATGGTACAGTATTTAGTCATAAAGTGGAATGAAGTTATGATTGATACATGCTTAAATATGGATGAACCTTGAAAATATGCTAAGTGAAATGAGCCAGAGACAAAATGCCATATATTGTATGATTCCATTTACATGAACAATCCAGAATAGGCAAATCTAGAGAGACAGAGAGTATATAAGTGGCTGCCTGGGGCTGAGGAAGTTGGGGGAAGGTGCGAAAAAGAAAAGGAAAGAGAACAGGAATGACAGCTAATGGGCATGTTGTTTCTTTGTGGGGTGATAAAAATGTTCTGAAAGTAGGTAGTTCTGGTGACTGCACAACTCTGTGAATGTAGTAAAAACCACTGAAGTGAACACTTTAAAAGAATGAACTTGATGCTATGTGAATTAAATCTCAATAAAGCTGTTATTAAAATATAAAACAAACAGACTTTTTTGCAAAAAAAAGTAAGCTACAATACATGTATATGAGAACATCATGGATAAATTTTAAAATCCTAACATCAACTTCTGAAGTGATGAGAGGCTGCTTGGAGTAGAGGACAGGAGAGAGACTGGCTGCAAATGGGCATGAAGGATCTTTCTGGGGTGATAAAACGGCTATACAACTATAAATTTACTAAAAATTACTAAACTGTACATTTGTAATAGCTGAATTTTATGGTATGTGAATTATGCCTAGAAAAAAAGGCTGTAAAAACAGTAACTTTCATACACTGCTGGTATTGGGTTGGCCAAAAAGTTCATTTGGCTTTCTCAATCAGATGTGCTTAGTTGCCTTTAATTCCATTTAAAATAATTTTGTTAGATTGTATTGTGACAGCTGTCATATAAATGTGCATTTAAAAAATTTATCATACTTGGTAAATTTTTGTGTACCCATTTTAATATTGAAGATGGAAGAAAATATGCAACATTTTTAGCATATTATGCTTTATTATTTCAAGAAAGGTAAAAATGCAACTGAAACACAAGAAAGATTTGTGCAGTATATGAAGAAGGCTCTGTGACTTAGCCTGTCAAAAGCGGTTTGTGAAGTTTGGTGCTGCAGATTTCTTGCTGGATGATGCCCAACGGTCAGGTAGACGTGTTGAAGTTGATAGCAATCAAATTGAGACATTAATTGAGAATGGTCAGTGTTTTACCATGTGAGAGATAGCTGACATACTCAAAATGTCCAAATCAATAAAGTTATTGGTAAAAATGAAACATGTCTCTTTTATTTTATGGAAAAAAACATACAGATTTTTTGGCCAACTGAATACATACAATCATTTTGAGAAACTGTGGAGCAGTGCATGTAACCTAATCTGCACACATATGTGTATGCTGGGCTGCAGTCTTTTTACTCTTGGGTGCATACCCTATGGAGATGTGTCCATATGCTTATTAAAAAACATATTCAAGAATTTTCACTCATTACAATTTTGGTTAAGATAGAGGCATAGGTAAACATGGCTTGCCACCTTGCACAACCACAGCAAAAATTACAACTAAACTACAAAACAACTATTACCCAGAATCGTCAGAAAATCGAGCTGTATGGAAGTCCGACAACCAAGGAATTAAAGAAGCCACATTCAACCAGTCAGGTAGGTGGGGTGAAGGAGTGGAAAGACCTGGAAAGGTGCTGACTCAGAATTGGAGGTCACACACCCAGGTGTGGTGGATAAAAATTGGAAGGGATCAGGAGCAAAGAATCTCAGCCCCATACAAGGCCACCCAGTCAAGGGCTCCAGTGCCAGGAAGGTAAGTCCCCATAACTTCTGGCTGTAATAACTAGTGAGGGTTGGGAACAGTTGAAGAAACTGTGGATTCTCAGGAGTCTCCTCTTAAAGGGTCTGCAACTGACTTAGGACTTACACAGACTCACTCCATCTGGGTTCCAGCACCAAGGCAGCAGCACCAGCAGCATATGGGGAGAAACTGAAGTGTCCGGCGCCTGGGCGAGTACCAGGGAATAGCTTCCTCAAGGACAAAACTCTAGAGGCCAGGCAGCAGCATTGTCTGCTTTGTGAGCCCTGCCCAACACAGTCACATAGTGGTGACACCATATCTGAGACTTCATCAATGTGGTTTACACAGGTTGCCAGGCACTTGCAATCACCTAAGGCTCCACTCCATTCAACTTGCCAGTGTGCTTTTCTACAATAGGCCATGCTCATAATACAGGGAGTCAAAGCAGCTCTGCTTAATGCATAGAAACAAACATGGGAGGCTGCCAAAATGAGAAGACAAAGAAATATGGCTCCAATGAAAGAAGATAACAAAACTCCAGAAAAAGAACTAAATGAAGTGGAGCTAAGCAACCAAACCTATCAGATGCAGAGTTCAAAACACTGATTATTAGGATGCTCAAAGAACTCATTGTGTACTTCAACAGCATAAAAAAAGACCCAACAGAAATGAAGGTTACACTAAGTGAAATAAAGAAAAAAGTATGTGAGAGGAATAAAAGGTAATGGAAAAATACAATCAAGATCAAATAAACTTAAAAAAAAAAAGAAAAAAATTTACAGGGCACCAACAGTGGAATGGATGAAAAGGAGAATCAAGTGAATGATCTGGAACATAATGAAATAAAAATCATTCAGTCAGAACAGCAAGAAGAAAAAAGAATCACCCCCACCTCAAAACAAAGATGGGATAACTTCAAACATACTAATATGCGAATCATAGGGATGCTGGGAGGAATAGAAAAAGGGCAAGAAATTGAAAACTTATTTGAAAAAATAATGAAAGAAAACTTCCCTAATTTGGTGAAGGAAATAGACACATAAGTCCAGGATGCACAGAGAGGCCCAAACAAGATGGACCCAAAGAGGACCACACCAAGACACATCATAATTAAAATGCCAAAGGTTAAATACAAAGAGAGAGAAAGCAGCAAGAGAAAAGCAGAGAGTTACCTACAAAGGAGTGCCCATTAAGACTACCAGCTGATTTCTCAAAAGAAACTTTGTAGGAAAGAAATATTCAAAGTGATAAAAAGTAAGGACCTACAACCTACGGATTACTCTATCCAGCAAAGCTATCATTTAGAATGGAAGGGCAGATAAAGAGCTTCCTAGACAAGGTAAAGCTACAGGAGTTCATCATCACCAAGCCATTATTATGTGAAATGATATAGGGAAATTAAGAAAAAGAAGATGAAAACTTTGAACATTCAAATGGCAATAAATTCATAACTATCACTAATTGAACCTAAAAAAACAAACTAAGCAAACAAGCAGAACAGAAACAGAGTCATAGATATAGAGATCACTTGGAGGGTTATCAGCAGGGAGGGGGACCTGGGAAAATGGAGGATACGGTACAGGGATTAAGAAGCACAAATTGATAGGTACAGAATAGACAGGGGGAACGTACTATTAAGTACAGCACAGAAAATGAAGTAGCCAAAGACCTTACACATGTGACCCAGGGACATGAACTAAGGGAGGTGGAATTGCTGGAGGGAATGTGGGGTACTGGGTGGAGTGGGGCAAAGGGGGAAAATTGGGACAACTGTATAAGCATAATGAATACAGCATAGTTAAAAAAATAATTTTCATAATCACCCATATGTGGAAATAAATCCATATGTTCATGTTCATTGAAAAGGATAATAAATTCAGGCAGAATCATAGAGTGAAACTTAGCAATAAAAAAGAACAAACTGCAACTACATTCAAGAGCATAGATGACTCTCAAAACCAGAAGAGCACAGGAGCAAGAAACAAAAAGGACATCCAGGCTGTTTCCGTTTATATGAAACATACCAGCATAATAACAGCTCTTGTCAGAGCTCACTCCTGGTCATGGTTATCCTTAGGGCAGTCTGTGACCAGGAATGGGGAGATGGAGGTTCTCCTCGGAAGTTGGTGATGTGAGCTTCTTGATCTGGGTGTTTATTATTCAAGTGTATTCAGTTTGTGAAAATTTATCAAGTTGTGCATGTATTATGTGCTTGCTTTTCTGTATGTTACAATCCCATATGATGTTTCAAGAAGAAATTGGAGTGCACATACATCTCTGTCTGCTCTAGAAAGATCACAAAACCTTTTAATATTCACACATTTTAGGAGTCAGCCATGGACACTGTGATAATTGCCACCAACCTTGTGGAATGAAGAACTGACCCCTTACATTTAAGGATGGGTCTATGGCTCTGCTCAAATTCACAGAAAGGCCCTTCTTTGGAGGCTCCTGCCCACTTCAACAATAGTGTAATGGAAACCATTACCTTCTCTTTCTTGGGTAATAAGGGCCACACATTATCTTTGCACAGCTGATATATATTGTGTCCTCAGCCGTTTTTTAGGAAAGAACTGTATAACTGTTAACAACCTCAGCAATTCTGACCTGCCAGATCTGGTGCTCCCTTGTGATATAAATTCCCACCCTCTATATCCTCTGTGTTCATCTCTCACAAAACAGCCAGTCCCTAAGAGCTTTCTGTTTCTCAAGCAAGCTCTCTTGGGAGAAAGGTTTCAAGTTCAGTTGTTTTCTTTTATTTTTAGCTTGGTTAAAAAAATAGCCCAAGTGGGGTTTTCTATGCTGGCCCAACCTAAGATATTTTACAGGTCTGTGTGCTTCTTAGCCCTTCCATTGTTCCAAGTTGACAAACGATGCCCTTGACAAAGTATCCGTCCCAAATTACTGGGATCTCAAGCAGTTCTTGATGGAACCAGCCAGACTAGTTCTACTCACAAACCTCAAACAAAATCACAAGGAGAGGAAGGAGATGAGCACATTCTTAAACATCCTTTCCTCCTGTTTTAGCCCCTTTTCAAATATATATGCCTGGAAAATGGGCTCATTCTTATCATCAAAGTGCAGGTCAATGCAGTTATTTATGGGACAGAAACTCATGCCCCCATTCCCACTAAAGTCACCTGCCAGTATCCTGGTCCATTTTATTGGGAGTGGGGACACTCTGAAAACAAAACCCATGTAACTCACCACACTAAAAATTCCAGTGTTTAATAAACAACACAAGCTCTCCCCACATTACCCAAGCTCACAATTTCAAAGAAGGCAAGCATTGGCTTGGGAGAGATCCATACAAATACTTTCTTACTCCTTTCTCCCGTCCAAGTACTAGGACATGGATCTGGCTTATTCCTCTGAGTGCTTCCCAAGCTCTAAGCCACAATTACCACAAATCAGAGCCTGAAAGGAGGGCTACTAGGGTGGAGTCAGACTTTCTAGTTTCCTGGGAGAAAAATTCATGGTCACTTCATATAAGAAACTAGAAATGAAACATATTAAGTGTCTGAAAATTAGAAACTTATGTTTATCAGGCATGGAAATTAAACTGTTAAGTAAGAGTTTAACAAGGCCATGTGTTATCCAGTGAGGGCAGAGCTGAAGGTGGAGCCCTGCCTGGTGCGGGTGTTGGTAGGAAAGCTGCAAACCAGGGTACTGGGAGCAAGTCCAGGGTCCTGACATTTGAGCTCAGAAATAAGCTCCTGATCCCAGCAGGAAAAGAATTAAAAAGTAAGACCTCCAAAAGTTTTCTTTAGAAATAAACTAACTAGTGTTGATGTCACAAGGTAAAGTATCAGACAGAATGCCTAATATATTACTAGTCAAAAGGGCAATTCTGAACATATCGATTTAACTGAAGTTATTCCCACAACTGCTTGTACTCATCATCTAGATAAGTCTCTTCAGCAGAGAAACATATGCTCTTAACATCATGTTTCAATTCTTGGCTGGTTTTGAAGTCCTTTTAATTTGAAGTAATTGATGATAAGGAATCTTTCTCAGGGCAAGGGCACTTTACCCAGACATACCTTTAGAGGCTTCTGTCCCCAGTGGGTTTTCTAAGAAGTCTGTCATGTCATGGTTCCAGGCATCACGGACGGCGGACTTGGACACCACCCTGTCATTCAGCCCTTGCTGTGGTCGAAAGTTGTTTCTCAGATACTCCACTGACTTGACATGGTCTTGCTGCTCCGTGGTAAAGATGGAGTAGAAAGCCTCGAGCTGGACAGAGAACAAGATTGGGGAGACAAAAAGAACATCAATTAGAAAAGCTCTGTGGTTCAAAGCATGTGGGAGTGACAAGAACACAAAAATGGTAGGACGTGCCCCATGCCAAGTCTGACGAACCCTGTAGGACACAGGCTGCCAGCCAGAATCCCTGTCGACAGGCTTATCTGGCTGAGGTTTCTGTCCTACCAACTAACCAGGAAAACACTTCATTAGAGGGTGTATAAAACTCTTAGTTTGTGTCTCAGACAGTAGTCCCAGATTTTCTGTAGTTCCCCCTCCCCACCTGCCTTGGGTAAGACCTTCAGTATTATGGGAACAGGGTATTGGTGAAACTGGTAGGTTCCAGAGCCAGACAGCTTGTGTGAAAATTCTAGCTCCATGGCTCAACCACTCTGTGATGCTAAGAAAAGTGCTTAACTTCTCTGAACCTCAAATTTCCTCAATAAAATGGTGATAATTATAGCAGCATCTACTCCATAGGGTATAAGTCAGCATTATATGAGCTAATATATGTACAGTGCTTAAAACAGTTTCTGGCACGAGACCTCAATAAATATTAGTGACTTAATTCATACTAAGCATCTCCTTATATACTAGGGATCCAGTGCATCAGTGGCTAAATGCATGGCATGCAAATCAAACTGCCCACCAAGGCCAGCATTCACCAGGTGCATAATAATGGTCAGATAGTCAAGCTTTCTGTAACTCAAGTTTCCTTATCTGTAAAACAGATAAAATACCAGCATCTATCTTATCAGGTTATGGCAAAGATTAAAATTGATGCAAATCACTTAGCACATAGTAAGACCTCAGTAAAGCCTGGCGGCTATCATTATTAACATTATTAAGAAACATCTTCCACCAAACTGCTGACCAAATTTATGGGAAAGCAAAGAAAAAACATTCATAACTCCAGGATCCTATTTCTATGATCAAAAAGGATTCCCCTTGGCCTTCAGCATTCTGCTCATGGGAACAGGTCATACGAGGGGTGGGAGGCTGGGTGGCAGAGGTTAGTTCCCAATGGACCACAAAGTTATTCTTGTCACCAAGTAAATGGACTGTAACCTAACATTGCCAGCCACCAAAAATGTCAATTCTTTGATGTGGGGGAAGAAAACAGAGTGAAGGAAAGAGAAACCGATTGAACTCTTTCTGAACCACCTGGCTCTGTGAATGCCAAATCAGAACACTTCCTGCAGGAGAGCAGGACAAGGTGAGCTGGCAGTAGAAAGATGCTTCCCCAGCGGGCACTGAGTGGCTGCCCTCTGCTGCAGGACCAGAAGGTGGCTAACACCACTGCATAAATAAACAAGAGAGTTGGTACCTTGGCTTCTCAGAGGCTCCTGTCCCCAGTGGGTTTCTTGAAGCCTGGAACTAACCCCAGCATTTCTCAAATAGCTTCTGAGAAGCAAGCAGAAAACAACCTGCTTCCAGTGTGAAACTCCCTCCCTTTGCATCAGAGAGCATAACTACATAAATAAAGTAGGTAGTGATTTTAGCCAAGACAAATCATTCAAGTATATGGATTCGCCTATTATTCCACCTTCCCTCCAATTCTGCAAATGTGAAGTGATAATAAACCATGAAACCTTTTCTGCTTTTTCATCAAGGTAATAGAACCAGATGGTCTCTCAACCAGCCTAAAAGCAAAAGTAGCGCTTTTTTTTCTGTTACTTGAATTCTCTACTATTCACACAACTTTTCTGCTAACAACTCATATCACTGCTATGTAGAATTAGCCTTTTCTCCCCATTCTTCCTTCAGATATTCCTTCTTTATTTATAGTGAAAGAAGAAAGGCAATAAAAGCAGAAAACATTTAAACAATTGGATGGTTTACTCTGCCCAAATAGGCCCCATTTGGACGAAGATAACTGAAGGTGTTAAAAAGAAAAATCACTAAGCACGACACACTTGCTTGATAGGATGACCAAAATCCAAACTGAATACATCCAAAAATGAGAAGGTTTCAAACTTTCTTAGATAAAATAACTTCTTAAAATTACATGAAGGGAATTAAAGACCCTCTGGAGACAGTCTAGGGAAAGACCAACCAAAATGATTAAAGGGATGGAGAATAAATCCTGTGTGGAAAGGTTAGAGGAAGCAGGATTGTGTAGCCTGAAGAAAGGCGAATGTAGAGTAATTTGATTAAAGGCCCTTGGATGTGGAAGATGCTGACCAGCTCTTCTCCATGTCCAAGAAGGCCAAGTAAGAGGAAATTGGTTTAAATTAAAGCCGTAGGGACGTGAGTTGAATAGAGGAAGGAATTCTTTAACATTCAGAGAGACTTAAAAAAAATAGACTGTGCTGCCATACATAGCAAGTTAGACTGGAAATTTTCTGGAAAAGACAGCCATCTGTCCTGACATACCTTAATCTCTCAGATGCCAGGAGAGGACGTCCTGGGACACGGTCTGAGCAGTACCATCAAAGGTTTGTTTACTCCCCACAATATTTGGTTCTTTCACAAGTGCATTGATTCTAAAAAGTTTATTGATGCCTTAGGAAAGAATTAGTCATATAACTATAAAAACAGGCCAGCCAGGTTCTGAATTTAACACAAAAATGCTTTTGCTTAAATTGCTTCTTACAGCTTAATGACATACTATGGCTTAAAAGCTCTGCCACTTCCTTGTCATTAACTCAACTTGCCCAAAGATTTTGAAGGGAGGTTATGATGGTTCTAAGAGTGAACCAGTGACCTGAACAATATTATATTGTTAATGGGATTATACCTTTGATAGACAGTCACACAAAAGAGGAAAAGGAGGACAAGCTTAGTGGACTCATCAAATATCCTGTCATTCCTCTAAGTTGAATGAAAATTGCCAGTAGCCTCTCCCATTGGTACTGGGCATGCCTGGCTATTGACTGGAAACCTGTATGATTCCTGGACTGGCAAGAGGAGCCTATTGTTTTCACTTTGGCAGGTAAGCAGTGATCATCTGGGCCAGAAAGCTACTGAAATACTGGTCTCTCTCCCTTAGCAGCAGTTTTGCTTTCTGAGATTTCAGTTACTTGTGGTTGGCCACAGTCTGAAAATATTAAAAAAAATTCCAGAAGTAAACAATTCATAAATTTAAAACTGTCTACCATTCTGAGTACTGAAATGAAATCTGCCATCCTGCCTGGGACATGAATCATCCCTTCTTCTAGCATCTCCATTCTGTAGATGGTACCTGCCCATTAGTCACTTAGTAGCCATCTCAGGTATCAGATAAACTGTCACAGTATTGCAGTGCTTGTGTTCAAGTCACCCTTGACTTAATAATGGCCCCAAAGCATAGCAGTAGCGATGCTGGCAGTTCAGATACGCCACAGAAAAGCTGTAAAGAGCTTCCATTACGTGAAAATGTGTGTACACACACACACACACACACACACACACACAGTATATGTAGGATCTGGTGCTATTCGCAGTGTTAGGCATCCACTGGGGATCTTGGAACATATACTGGCAGGTAAGAGGAGACTACCATGTACCATAGGACAGATGCTTCCGGTTGCCCCTTGATCCTTACCCTTGCCTTGTAGCCACATTCTCTCAAGGTGAAACAGACCACCAACTGAGCCTCCACTTTTCCGATTCCCAGGGATGCCATTTATGGAGCCTACAGTGAGGAAGTGCCTCCTAGAGCTGTGGAGCCCAGCAGCCTCGCCTAATGCGTCAGCCACAGAACAACCTATACAGTGGTGCTTCTCTGGGCCTCTCACCAGCTTTCTGTTCAGCTCCTCTAGATCTGGTTAACATACACACAGTGATGTTTCAAAATGTACATGACATCACCCGTTCAATACCTAATGATCTGTGGGGCCTGAATGATCTGGCTTGTGCCTGTTTTTCCAACCTCAAAACTCTTACTGTTGCCCTGGCCAGGTCACTTAGTCGGTTGGAGTGTTATCCCATACAGCCAAAGGTTGTGGGTTCAGTCCCTGATCAGGGCACACATGGAAGGCAACCAATCCATGTTTCCCTTGTTAATAAAAAATATATCCTCAGATGAAGATTAAAAAGAAAAACAAATACAACTCTTACTTTTGCTACCTGGGTTCAAAGCCCTGTTTGTAATCCCTACTTGCTAAAGGCATGACCTCATTCAAAGTATTTAATGTTTCTGAGCTTCAGTTTTCTTACTTCTATAGTGGAGACAACATCACTGTCTACCTCATGTGTTTTTTGTTACTATTAAATGAGTTACTATATATAATGTGTTTGGCATAATTCCTAGCACACAGTAGGTAGTCAAGTATTATTATCATCACTACTTACTGTTATTACTACTTTATGGGGCATGTGGTGCTCATCACTGCACTGTAAACTTCCAACAACTGAAAGATGCTCCATCTCCTTCTCCCTTCTCTTCCTCTTTATGATATATTAATACGTCTATCAAACTCATATGCACTTTACAAATATTTCGGTTTCTAACTTATTTTTAGCTTAACATAACATTATTAATAACAATATTATTACGCTATCAATACTAGCAGCTAATACTTACTGAGTGTTTATTATGTGAAAGGCATTGTGCTAAAAGTCTTATGTGCTTTCTCTTACTTAATCCTCACAGAAATCCTGCAAGGTTGGTGATACAATCATATCATGATTATATTTGACTGGTGATGAAACTGGGTTTAGAGACATTAAGTAACTTGCTGAAGATCACACAGGAACCAAGAGGTAACTCTTTTCATGCTATCAGCCACTCCCTGCCAAATGCACGACAGGCCTGCAGCATCACTCACTGAGAGAGCAACAGTGTGGGAAGAAACCGAACACGGAGATGGCAGAGGCCCCAAACAATTCCTCTGAGCTAATCCCCAAAGACCATTCATGCAGGACGCCCCCTCTTGGCAACATAAGCCTATCTGCACTTTGGATTCTCTGGAAAGAAAGAGCCTGCGAGTGGCCAGCACAGAATGACCTGGGCAGCGTGAACAAGGTGGAGGCATGAGGGAAAATGCTGCCACCACCCGAGCCTGCATCATATTCACCTCACTCTTCCAGGCACAGGTAATAAACACACTAGAATTTATCTTTACTTTAATATAACTAATGAAGACTTTATCATATAGTAAAAACAAATGAAAGTTCTGACTTCTATAATATTAAATTGACTTTTTAACTTTTGAAGTGAACATGTAAAACGTTTCTTTTATCCTTGCTCAGGGAGTTGTAATTACATTTTAACTGGGGCTGCTTCAAGAACAATTTTAACCTTGAATTGCAAATGTGTTAGCTGAAAGTGTATATAAATCATTTCAACTTAGTTTTTATTATAAAAATATTACAAAGAATAATTAGTTTTTAATCTGTTAGTTTGAATCAAAGGGAAGCTGAAATCTATTCATGCCCATCATGTGCACCAAGAGATCTCGTCCACAGAACTGGGAGAGTGCCACTGTAGCTGAGGGTGGAAACGAAAGAAAATCAAAAGTAGTAACATTCTGTACCTTGAAAAGGCTGATGTGTATAGTATTTTATGGAATGGGTATATAATGGCAATTAAATAACGCCAGAGTCTGTTATAAGCATAATAAAAAAGTCCAGGATAAGCATTAGGAACTGAAATGTCATGCCTAAGGTCAAGGACACACTTTAGCTTCACCATACATTTGAGAGGTGACAGAGGAGGTGCTGTGTTGTTGGCTCATTATTAAACAAGACAATAATGATGGAATATTAAATTCTCAATAGCCTGGAGCCTCCAAAGGTTTACTTATTGAAACATCATTGCAAAAATAAAATCCAAGAATAGCTAGCTAACTACAAACCATGATACCGCCCTCCCCCTTAGCTACAGAGAGCTTTTCATGAAGGTGATTATAGAGAGGCTGTCTACAGAAGGGAAAGGATTTAACCATAATTAACAAAGAAAGCTATCTGTGTGGATTAATAATGACACCTTCACCCCACCATTTAAAAAACCTTCATTCACATGCAATGCCCATTATGTCGTGTTGGAATAGAAGCTTTCTGAATTAAGTGATTCATTAGTTATTGTGGCCTTGAGAGAAACAGCAGAGCTGCAATAGCCAGCAGCCATATGTGGCTATTCCACGAGGGAGGGATGTGGTGAGCCCTACACATTGAAATAATAATCATTTCAAAAACATTGGGCTAAATCAAATATGGTAAAATTAATTTCACCTGTTTCTCTTCACATTTTTATTGTGGTTACTGGAAAACTTTAAATGATGTATGTGGGTTTCACTTTATTATATTGGATAGCACTGCCCTACAGCCTGGGTGATCATTTTAATAACAGCAATGAAAAACCAGCCCAGGATCTTCTGAGCACTTCCTGCGGTGCCAGGCACCAGTCCCAGCATTCTACACACATTCCACCATTTCATCTTTGTGATAACTCCACACAGTCAGTACAATTATCATGCCCATTTTACAGATGAAACCCGAGGCAGAGAGTAATAGAGGAGTTGAGTAATTTGTCTGAACAATGGACCCAGGAGTGGAACCCCAAGCAGTTAGGCTCCAAATGGAACATGGTATTAACTCCAGAGAGTTGCTCCACTGTGTATGAGAAAGAGAACTCTGGTTTAAAAAACCGAAGTCATTCAAATAAACATTCCCTATTGACTTGTGCTTATTGTTGGGGGGGTGGGGATCAAACATCTACAAGCAAAGAAACTAGACATGTTTCGACATTTACTGCTGTTTTGATCGAGTCTTCAAGAAGCACTTAAATATAATTCATGCTAAGGAAAATTATAGGCAGCGTCATATTGAACTACAGGAAATAAACAGTCCTGGAAGGAGGGTTGGGACAGTCTCAAATGACCAAAGCACCGTCATTTGAGAGCTACCATTTTAGAAGAAAACACATCCTGGTACACTGGACTCAGGGTGATCATGTTGTCTGACTGGTCATGAACACAGCGTAGGCACCTGTCTCAATGTGTCTGTTCCCTGGACCCCTACACCAGGACTGAGTGTCACCACTTTGTTTGGGTGTCAAAATCATGGTATGATTTTTGCTGGTATTAGCAGCAGGTGTTGAATGGAGCCACATAAGCTATCCTGACTGCTGGCCAACAAAGACTACATGGGATTTCATGATCAACACTGTATTTAATTCTCGATTGTCACCAAGTCAGTCAGGGTTCACTGGCTGCAGTGCTGGGTTGAATGTCCAAGCAGATTCACAAAACAGAACAAAAGAGAAAAAATAAGCAGTTTTTCATATTTACTCTGGAAGATTTCAAAGAAATCCACATCATGCAAGTCAACAGATTGTGCCAACCGCTGTATTTTATGGTGAACACATTCTCATTCTCACAGCTTCAGGCCTGCCCGCTGCGTAGGAGAGGAGGCAGAGCGAGAAGGATGAGGGCTGGGGATGTCCTGTTTCTGAGAGAAGCAGACATGGAACTGTACACTCGGCTTTTCCAAATTGGCTATTCGCCCTTCTGAAATGAACAAGCTGTGCTAACTTCAGAAAGCATGTTGGCAGGGCTGAGGGAGGGTCTCAAGCGATAATACGATAATGCATGGATGGCTAGCGCCTTCCTTTCCGAGGGCTGACAGAGCTGTGACCTCCAAGCAGCTAGCAGCAGGGATCCAGTTTGGCCACATAAAAATGAGCTGTTTTCCTCCCCTGGGAGACCAGCAGGGATATATGAAGCTGTGCCTGATGAAAGGAAAGTATTTTCTGAAGATGATTTATAGTAAAAACATGGGGAAGCTGGTATGATTAATTTATTTCTTTACTATTTCCTTGAAACAGTAATTAATTGCTACACAGAAGTCATCTATTAAAAGTCAAAGAGAAAATCTCTTTCATCATTTCTTCTCTTTGAGAATTTGGGTGGCAGGGAATTTGAGGGTAAACCAATCTTAACAAAGAAAGGCCCCATTACCAAATGTCAAAATGCTTCTAATTGACAAGACATCCAAACCTAAAACTCTGATACTACAATGACACCCAGGATACGTTAATGGTCCTTATTTCTCTCCAACTTAACAACTACTACTCTTTGTCTCTGTCCTTCATAGGGCCAGACTTGTATATCTTAACAACATCATGGCAGGCCTTTATATGTTTGAAGACAAAAGCATTTATCTTAATCCACAAGGATTCCTTTTCAAAGCTCCTCCCTCCCCTGAGGATGTAAACATGAGGACTGTAATTTTGTTTTAATAAAACAATGCTGGCTTCACCAATAGGAAGAAAGCACTTCATAGTTCATTATCTCCTTGAGGCTGGCAGATCCTATTCAGAAACCAAATTGCTAGTCCTTCCTTTTTGATAAGAGAAGAAATAAAAGAAAAGAAATCTGAAAGTCAAATGTTTGCCAAGAGCAATGAGACCAAATAAGTCTGTTTTGCCTGGGCCCATACTACCTAACATTGTTAATGGGGTGATCTGTCTCTCCTGCACAGAGGAGAGACAGATCTCTCCTGTCCCTCCTTCTGAACAACCTGCTCCATTTATCCCCAGAGGGGTAACCCTGGTATCTCAGGACACTACCCAGCAACTCTGCTGGTTTATTCAAATTGGGCACATGACCCAAGAGCCAGTCCGTTGTACGGCCAGTGCTTACTGGATCTAATTTCTTGAATACTATCTGACATAAGACCCAGACTGTTGTCAGTGGGTAGCTGACCATTAAGTTGAAAGGTCAACTGGTACTAGAATAACCATATGGGACAAAGCAAACAAACAAACAAACAAATAAACAAACAAGAAACCAGAGTTTTGTAAGAGTACAGAATCACAAAGTCATAGCAGAAACTCTAAGATTTAAGAGCCTGTGTGGCCCCTGAAAGAGAGTAAAGCATACACCTCACTTTCTAGTTACATTCCTGGTCACAACGGCTTCACCTCAGGATGCCCCTACTATTGTTTCCTGAAAACGCTCCTTTTACATAAGTTATTTTTTTTTAAATATTTTATTTATTTATTTTTAGAGAAGGAAGGGAGGGGGAGAGAGAGAGAGAGAGAGAGAGAGAGAGAGAGAGAGAGAGAGAGAGAGAGAGAGAAACATCAATGTGCGGTTGCTGGGGGTTATGGCCTGCAACCCAGGAATGTACCCTGGCTGGGAATCGAACCTGGGACACTTTGGTTCCCAGCCCGCGCTCAATCCACTGAGCTACGCCAGCCAGGGCTTACATAAGTTATTTTAAGTGGGTTTTAATTTCTTATATCCAAAACAGACCTGATCATTGCAACATTTTCTCTACTCTCCATTCCATATTCTCTGCTCTTGGTAGAAAAAATCTTTGCACTATTTTCCAGGCCAGCCAGGTTCATAATCTTGTTGCTGGTGTTTCCAGTTATATTACTGATATTATCGTATCATTCCCAAACCTACCCCTTCTCCGTACCCCTAACCCCTTCCCTATTCCTTAGCTGTCAAGCTCTAAGGAGGCATTTCTACGAGTGGCCAAACAGGAACCTCCCATTTTTAGGCATTGCTGGTTAATGGCTTAAATTGTCTTTCTTAGAAATCCTCCCCAGTGTTCTGTTTTCTGTAATTATGGAGAAGAAACCTATGCTTCTGCTACCTCAGTGTATGCTGCATTGTTTGACGATAAAAATAATCCCTCCAAAAATATTCCTCTTTCATCTACTATTCCTGATGAGGTCATTTCAAGGCCCCTAATTCCCCTGAAACTCCTCTTCCTCTGGCAGTGCCCTCAACTGCATGCCCATTTCAGCAATTCTTCCCCACAATTATCAGCTCAGACTAAATTCACATTCTTATGAAAACTGCCCAGGCTACACTAACAGATACGCAGTTCACGTAAGTGGTTAGCAGCATGGGTCCTGAAATTAGACAAACCCAGGCTTGGTTTCTGGCTTCAACATTCATGAACCACCAACCCCTGGGCATGTCACCCAGGCCTTCCACACAACAATGTCCTTCATGTGTCCACTCCTAGTGCCATACCCATCTCTCAACCTTGTTTTGCAATTTAATTGAACATATGTAAAGTATAAGTAATATGCTTGGCACATGCAAAAAACTCAATCAATTTCTTCATGTGTATAAATCTCTCTTTTCTGAATGTTGGTTAAGTTCAGTGATTCTGACCATGATCTTTGGGATCAGGCACCATGGCTTGGTAATCAGCTGAGTGACTTTGGGCACTTCTGTGTCTCCCTTCTACAAGGTACAGGTACAAACAGTAGCTACCTCGTGAGACAGCTGTTTGTGAGGATGAAATGTGTTAATGCATGTCACAGGATTAGAAGAGTTCCTGGCACAAGATATCATCATCACTGAGGAGAGCTGTTAGCTCCTCGAGATTGAATACTTACACAACCCTTGATTTCATGGCTGCAATTTTCTTTAGCTAGTTAATTTGTAGCTAAAAAACCATATTTCATATTTTACAATTTTTAGGTTCAAAAACATGCTTGTTAGAAAGAATGAAGGAATTAATGAGGATCAGAAAATTTAAAAAAAATTTTAAAAATCCTATCTGGCAATGTTAAAGAGTTAAGACAACACAAAACAAATAAACACAGAAGTCCCATTTGGGGCTGAATATCTACCTGGTGGTAAGAGATGGGGACAGGCTTCCGGAAGACTATCCACTCCACAATTTCACTACATGGTGGGGTTGTCAGAGAACCTGTGTACCGGTAATAGCTGCCCAGGGATGCAGGCAGGAGGTCCCGGAGGACGAAAGGATCCAGAAAGGTCTCCTTCTCTGTTGGGGGAAAGAGGCAAAAGAAAAGCACAATTGTAAGCTGTACCACACTGCAGATGCACAGGTAAAATCTTCTGCCTGCTGGTGCAACATCGCAGGCCTTCTGTTTGCTTAACCTTTAGAAACACTAGCATTTGGTGGTGGGAAAGCCACAGAAAACAAAGCAGCATTTCCCAGGTGTGTTCTGAGGCACCAGAACTGCACTGTATTTCATGAAAAATAGGTTCCATGGTGAACAAAATTGGGCAACTTCAGTCCTTCTCTCAATCCCCAGGAAATAGAAAAATATTAGCATAGTAAAGTCTCTGAGCAGTCCTTGAGAGAAGCAATGGACTTGACTTTGTTTAACCCAAACCCTCACAATCTCATTTCACCAGAGAACACTTCTCTGTCTGATACTTAAGAACAAATAACCAGTAGAGCAAACTTCGGGGCACTCATGAGAGAATCAATGTAAAGAAAAAACAACAACTGTAAACCAAGGGTGAAGTGCAGCTCCAAAGTCGGTTATATCTCCTTTTGGCTTCACCCAAGGCCTGTGGAAATCAAAGTAAAACCTAACCAAGGACCGACCCCAAGATGATCAAATGGGGGCCCTGAAAATAGGCTTCTTTGTTTTACAAAAGTGCAAGTGTCTTCCCTGAAGTAGAATAAATGACTTTTAACCTGAGGCCCAACAAGGATGCCCCACAATAACTCCGTGAGAAAAACAAGGTACAGAAGGATCACAGAGCTTCTAAGTAGCAAAGCTGGGATATGAACCTGGGTATGTGGACAGTGGAGCTTGCACGGTCTGACTCAGCTAAAGAAGAAGCTGAAGTGAACCAGGTGAATACTGAAGACTGAGGGCAAAGGAGGAGGACAGCATTTCAGCCTTGAGCATGGCACGTGTGAAGGTCCGGGGTAGGAAGGAATAGTGCAACCGAGATTTTGGCTGTGTGTTATAACTCTCCCAATCCAGCTCAGCATGTCATCCAGCTTCTTTCACAAATCAGAGAAGTTACTAGTCTCTACCTAGGTCTCTGTAGGTCTAGTCCTGGCCTGAGCTTAAGTCTGGGATGCCTTTCTCATCCCTTTTAGGCTATCAGAGTCCTGCTAATGGCTTGCCTTAACTCCTTAATGGCCTCTATCCTCCTTGAGCCCCAGCATGTTTCTGGGGGACTTGAGGGACCCAGGATACTTCATGGCTACACCTGTGCCTCCAGGTATATTCTTCCCAAGCCTGACCCCTCCACCCACTTTTTTCTTGTTCAGCAAACAGTGCATGTATTTGTTCAAATGTATACTGCTAAACTCAAGAGGTCTCTGTCACTAGAAATGATGTAAAAACCCCAATAGAAATCAACTGTATTAGAATAATTAAAGTTACATTTCCTTTTAGTAGAGGTTGGTTAAACAAAACTTAACATTTACTATATGCCAGGCACTATTCTGAGTGTTTACATGTTGAAAACATTTAAACAGCTCTTACTGTATGTGCCAGGCCCAGTTCTGAGAGTGTTATACAGGCTAATTTCTCTGATACTTAAAATGGCCCTGTGAAGTAGGTCCTATTATTACTCACACTTCATTGAGCTGGAATGCAAAACCAGGTAGTTTAGAATCCAGACTTGTTATTCTTAAACCATCACTGTACTCTCTCACTTCACCACCCTATGAAGTACATACTTTTAATATCCCCATTTCACACTTCTGGAAATCAAGGCACAGAGAGGTTTAATAACTAAGCCCAGGTTCACTAGTGAAAAGTGAAGTAGCAGTGGTTATCTATGAGATTCAGAAACTTTGGCTGGTTCTTATATAGGCCTTCAATTTGCTTTTTAAAGGGAAAAATAAATATTAACAATAAATGCCAAAGACCTCAAATCATAGGGATCTATAAGCAAAATGATAAAAGGGTTTCTGTTAGACAAAATGCCGGACATAATGGAATCACATCTCCGCCCACTGGCAAGTATGGGCTTTAATTTAAACCTGGTTCCCCGAAGCCTAGTGATGGGGGGGATCTCTGCAGGTGTTCTTGCCTGGGACTGGTTTGGCTAAAAGGAGGAAATATTTTGGCCTTTGTTTGCACTTCCTGGGCTGTGTAAATAGTCAACACAAGGCCTGATGCACTTGAGGGTACTTAGGGCTTCACATCGCAAACCAGAAAATCACCACCTTCACTTCTCCCTCATGTTGAAGGTGAACAAGGCTTCACAGTGCAACACACAACCCGCCTCAGGATCAAAGGCTCCAAACTAAAGAAGCAGAAAATCTTTAGTTTTCCCTGAGGAGCCTGCTCCAATATTAGGGTTGTAGTTGAGAATGCTGCAGGCAGACAGGAAGTGACCAGACAGTCCCTGCAAGCCCCATGGAGGCAAAGCCCCCATCTGAAGCACCCACTTGATGAAGAGTCTGGGGCTTTAAAAAACATTAAAAAAAAATAAAGCAGAAACACCTGTGCTACCAATCTCAGGAGACTAGACTTCAAAAGAGAACCCTGTTTCGGCGGGATCAGGAGAGAAAGTTCTTGTATAAGCTCGTGAATTCAGCAGGGACTCACAGAAATCACAGCTGTGACAATCACTACAATTGCAGAGGCTTTCTCTGTCCTTGACCAACCCAAGGGCAGGTTTTGGCTTTAACTGATTAGAAAGTGCAATCGAATGGGTGGTGAGATAGGCACACCTGGTGAGGGCACAGAGAAGGTGGCTTCATTCTTGTTCATCCTGCCACTGTCACTGCCCTTGGGTCTTAGAGCTCTGAGACCTGGAAGGTCACTAGACAGCCCTAGTGGCTCCAGACGTGAAAGAACCCTTTCTTCAAATAAAATCTTACACAGGAGCCAGGCAACTCAAACAGCTCAACATGCAGCCACCATAGCTGAAGCTAGGCTGAGAAACCAGGGACACTGAAAACTACCACTTTAGTTCAATTCTGATTCTACAGCTAGGGAAATGGCAGACCAGGGTGAAATAATGAAGCCAGGGTAAAAAACTGGAGAATACGGACACTTGGATGGGATTCTTTCTTCAAGGAAACCCCTTAGAATCTAGAAGCAGTAAGCCTGGGAGCAGGAAAAATCACCTGTGCTGAAAACCAACACCGAACCACTGCCCTCCTCACCACCTCATCCCTCCATCCCTACAGAGGCTGGTAAAGGGAGCAGATTCTTAGTCCACTGGTCCAAATCCCAACTCTTCCACCTGTGACCTGTGTGATCTCAGTTACCCAAACCTTTCCAGGCTATTGTGAAAATTAAGTAAATCATTATAAGAAAGGGGTTCAGGGAGAGCTTGGAACATAGTAAACGTGTCATAAATAATGGTATTATTCTTATTTTAATTACTACTTGTACTATTGTTTTTATTATTATTCCTCTAAACTACAAAGGCCTAGCCATGAACATCTTACTTCCTTTAAGTGCTTGTGCATGTGTCTTATTTTTTTAAACCTGGATTACTAGTGCTTTACAGGAGTATCATATCGGACATATTCTTCACCAACCTCAGCAGTGTGGGTTAGAATTTTTGCATTTCCTTTGCCAAGGTCTAGAGCATGGCTCTGAAATCAACTGACATTTAATGGTTGTGTGACCTTAGGTAAAGATCTTAACTTCTCAGGTACTTCCCTTATTTTACAAGGTTTGCTATGAAAATTAAGCAATTAATAAATATAATAAATGTAAAGGGCTTAGCACAGTGCCTTGTAAACCCTGATTTATCAAGAAGCACTTGGCTGAGAGCAGGCTGGCTCATATTGTGTTTCAAGCCAGGGATTAGCAAATGTTTTCTGTAAAGTGCCAGGTAATAAATATTTCAGGTTTTGCATGCCGAGAGGCAAAAATCAAAGATGTTATATAAGTACCTATATAACTAATACATCTCCACAACCTTATTAACGTTATTCAAAATGCTAATAACCACTGAGGACAATTTTTAAAATATGGGTCTTCTATAATAAGAATGAAATCCTTTTTGGGAAAAAAGCCATTTCATTTAATTAGGGTTCAAATGTAAGATCCATTCTTAGCTTAGGGGCCATACAAAAATAGGCAGTAGAATTGATTTGGCCCTCAGGCCATATTTTACCTCCCTTATTTTAAGATGTGTTGAGGGCAAATGTTAGAAAGTCACCTTGATCGTCCTAACTAGAATCAGGGGGAGGGGCACGATACATGTTCAGGTGCCTCTATCACTAATGTTAATTTCTTTTGCGAAAATACATTACAGAATTAACTCTTGATTTGTTTTCTTTCTCCCTTTAGTTTTTGAAGTTCAAATGTAACATCAATTTTTACAGATCTTCCTCAAAATACCATTTTCTGCTCAGTCCCATAAGCAGTGCTCCACTGACAAATGGGGTGTTTATGATGCTTAATTCTAAGTCAGAAATAACTTTAGAAATGGTAGCCCTGTATTTACAGCACTGTCCACAAGCTCACATAAGCCACAAGACACTCAACTGACTGGACCCAAAACTGGGAGTTCCTGAGTACAGCCCCAAGAAAAAGGAAAAAAGGCACTTTTCAGCTAAAAACTCAAACTATTCCACTAAGAATATCTTAATAAATGTAGATATTGTATAGTGAAGAGAAGTGATAGATCAGAGCCTCTAGATTTGAATCCTAACTCGTCTACTTAAAAGTCTGACCTAAGCCAAGTTACTGAACCTTCCAGCAATTGAACCCTCATCGGTAAAATGTGATTCTAATACTATCAACCTCATAAGGAGGTTCAGAGCATAAATGAATTAAGAGACTTCTGGCCAAGATGGAGGTGTAGGTAGATATATTTTGCCCCCTCATACAACCATAAGAAGGATGACAATCAATCTAAAAACAAAAAACAACCAGAACTGCCAAATAATCCAACTGTATGGAAGTCTGACAACCAAGGAGTTGAAAAAACATTCATCCAGACCAGTAAGAGGGGCAGAGACAGGCAGCCAGGAGGAGAGGACATTCAGTGAGTCAGTGGCAGCAACTTGTGGTACAGGTGGTCTCACATTCCCATGCAGCAGATGAAAACTAGGAGAAACAACTGGAGAGCAAGCAATCCTAGCCCCAGGGCAGACCATGCAGCCTAGGGGTCCAGCGCCAGAAAAAATAAAGCCTCATAACCTCTGGCTGTAAAAACCAATGGAGATTTTGGCAGCAGAAAAAACTGCCAGTCTCTCAGGAGTCTGTTTGAAAGGTCCACAGGTTCCTAGAATATACACAAGCCCACCCAGTTGGGGAATCGGCACCAGGGCAGCAGCTGGAAGGACTTCCAGTTACTTTTGGGAAGTGGAGAAAGTAACTGAAAACTGGGTTAGAGCCAAGCAAGCGCCACTGTTCTCTCTCTGACCCCTCCCCCACATATAGCTTCACAAATCAGAGAAGCAGGTTGCCCTGACCTGGTGAATACTTAAGGCTCTGCCCCTTACAACATAGCAGGTGTGCTGACCTGGGGAGTCAAAGCAGCTCTGTATAATGTACAGAAACACGGGGAGGCAGCCATTTTGAGAAGCCAGAGAAATATGGCCTAAATCACAGGTGGCAAACGTAAGGCCTCAGCTGGCCCTCCACCTTGTTTCTACCTGGTGGCAGCACTGAGCTGAGCTCTCTCTTAACTGTTAAGAAGCAGTTACATTTATACAGTCCAAAAAGTACATTTGGCCCTTTGAAGGCAACTACAAAGCTGATGTGGCCCCCGGTGAAAATGAGTTTGACACCCCTGGCCTAAATGAAAGAACAGATCAAAACTCCACAAAAAGAACTAAATGACAAAGATAGCCAACCTATCAGATACAGAATTCCAAACACTGGTAATCAGGATGCTCAGAGAAATGATTGAGTATGGCTAAAAAAAGAGAAGTGAAGGCTATGCAAAGTGAAATAAAGAAAAATGTATGGAGAACCAACAGTGAAGGGAAGGAAACTGAGATTCAAATAAACAATTTGGAATAAAAAGAAGAAATAAACATTTGCCTAGAACAGAAAGAAGAAACAAGAATTCAAAAAAATGAGGAGAGACTTAGGAACATCTGGGCCAACTTTAAATGTACCAACATCTGAATCAAAGGAATGCTGGAAGGAGAAGAGGAAAAGCAAGACATTGAAAATTTATCAGAAAAAATAATGAAAGAAAACTTCCCCTAATCTGACAAAGAAAATAGACCTATAAGTCCAGGAAGCCCAGAGAGTCCCTAAACAATTGGGACCCAAAGAAGGCCACATCAAGACACATCACAATTAAAGTGCCAAAGGTTAAAGATAAGGAGAGAATCTTAAAAGCAGAAAGAGAAAAGGAGAGAGTTACCTACAAAGGAGTTGCCATAAGACAATAAGCTGATTTCTCGAAAGAAACCTTGCAGGCAAGAAGGGACTGACAAGCATTCAGAGTGATGAAAAGGAAGGACCTACATCTAAGATCACTATAACCAGCAGAGCTACCATTTAGAATGGAAGGGCACACAAAGTGCTTCCCAGACAAAGTAAAGCTAAAGGAATTCATCATCACCCAGCCCTTATTATATGAAATGTTAAAAGGACTTCTCTAAGAAAAACATCAAAACTATGAACATTAAAATGACAACAAACTTACAACTATCAACAACTGAACCTAAAAAAAGACAAATGCAAACTAAGCAAACAACTAGAACAGGAACAGAATCATAGAAATGGGGATCACATGAAGGGTTATCAGTGGGAGGGGGAAGAGGGAGAATGGGGGAAAAGGTACAGAGAATAGTAAGTATAATTGATAGGTACAACATAGACAGGGGGAGGTTAAGCATAGTGTAGGAAATGAAAAAGCCAAAAAATTTATATGTACGACCTACAGGCATGCACTAAGAGGGTGAGACTGCTGGAGGGAATGGGGGTACCAGGTGGAGGGGAGAAAAGGGGAAAAATGGGACAATAGCATAATCAATAAAATATACATAATAAAAAATAAAAAACAAAAATAATTTATGCAGAAAAATACATGAGTTAACATTAGTTACAGGCTTAGGCATAGGATAAGCACATACAAGTGCTTGTTAAATGAATCTTATAAAAGGGCAGTTTGACTTCAAACCCATCCTGATCAGAGTCTTCTGTCTCCAACTTTTATCATAATTAGTAATTTGAATTGAAAACATTCCTATCCCAGCCACTTAACTAGTTGAGAAAAATATTTGAAACACTTTATTTAAACTACCACTCATTCCATTATACCATAATGAGCAGGTACTGTGCATTACTAGATAAAGGAATCGAAAAGAAATGAATCTCATATTCCGCTTTCAAGGATCCCAGTGCTATGCTCAGACAATATTATATTTTAATAATTAATTGTTCAAAGAGAAAGATGAGGAACAGGGATGCTAAATTCAAAGTTATTCAAATTGCAAAAATGAATAATGTATGACTTTTATATTAAATACACACTGTATTAAGTAGTCTACATTTCACCCAACTCTGTCTTTCATTTTTAAGCATTCTGAACGACAATATGAACAATCAGGGGAGGTTTATTTTAAAAAAGAAATACCTATTTGAATGCAAACAGAGTATATGTGAAGATAATTAAATTTTTCTTATCAATTAGAAAATTTTGTATGAGGGCTTTCAAGTCATGGTCAACCAGCTCGGCCCAGTCATCCTGGCAGTTTCCTTTCAATGTTAAATTATATCTGGCTCGGTTCGGTTCAATTTCTTACTTCTGATAGCAGTGCCAGGAGGCATTCTTTAATTAAAGAAAATTTTAAAGATTCAAACATGCATAATTGGATTAAAAATGTGATCATTAAAACATTAGATAATAATCATCTGACTGATTGTCTTTTTCCAGTGTGTTAATAACCTAATATTTTCATGCTTTAGCTATATAAGAAGAAAGCCCTTTGTAAGATATGATAAACAGTCAACGTACAGACAAGAGCTATGCATGCAGTAACCAAGAATTATGAAATTACCCTGAAAGCACACACACACAATGGAAGGTGCTTGGATAGAATGTGGTGGTTTTTAGGGGACAAACATCCATGCAACCCCCAAAATAAGGAATCAACCAATTTTATGGAAGTGTAGAAGATAAACTAACAGAAAGCCCAAGCTTCTATTTTTAGCCAATGATTGTTTAGTTTCTCAGGATTTCCCAAATCTTTTTAAGAAAAACCTATTAATTTTTCTTTAAATACTTAAAATTACTGGGGTAGCACTGGACTTCTGCTTTGTTACAGGGAGAGTAGGAAGGGAGTAACAGTCAAAAAAAGGCTGGGTATCAGGTCATTCTAAATGGGGAAAGAAGATTTATGACACCGCTCCTCATAAATCACCTGGCAGGGCTGGTTTAATGTAGATTCGGATCCAGTTAAGTCCGGGGAGAACACTGAGATTCTGCATTTGTAATAATGCTGACCACACTCAATTAGCTAGTTTCTAGGAGGACAGTACCAATGAGTTGCTACACCCTCTGCAGCCTCATCCACTGCTACTTTCTGACTCTTATTAGAGCCACCTGCTGTTCCAGATCACACCACCCTGGGGCCTTTGTGCTGGCTCCTCACTCTGCCTGGAACATTTCTTCACTGCTCTCTATTCATATCTGATTTTTTTTTTACCAAATGCCTTTCAGCTGCTAATGACTTAGTCATATTAGAACAACGTGTTTCTCAATGAGGTCTCCCCTGACTACTGTTTAGAAAATGGCAGTTTTAAGGGCAGGCTCATTAAGAAGGAATCACTTGATTAAAAACATGAAGGCGGAAGTGAAGCATGTGGCTACCCCAGGAAAACATTCCAGGCAGGCAGAAAAGCCAGTGTGCAATGGGATTCTGCCTGTTGTGTGGCTTTAATGAAATGTGCAAGAGGGAAAATAGAAGAAAAAGTTCAAGAGCCCAAAATATGAAAGGCTCTAGGAGGAAAAAATCAGCTGCATTAAGTACAGCTGGAATTTGGCAAAAACTGTAAGGCAGCCGAAACACTAGACGTGGAGCCAGCAGCTGTGGGTTAATTCTGGCCCAGCCACAAATGGACTCTGTGATCTGGGAGGAGCAATGGATCTGATTGGCTGGTGACAACACAGGAGCCAGAAATGGGAGGTCAGGATAGAAAGAAATCTTGAGGACCAGACCCAGGGATTTTAGGAGCCTGGTATCTAAAACACATCAGGGAGGTCAGAAAGCATTAGATGATAATTAAGACACTGGTGAGGCCTCCTAGAGGGAGCCAAGGAATTAATTTTATGATTTAAATACAAGCAATGCTACTAATTGTATATAACAGGGTGCTATCAGGCATGTTATCTGTCATCCATAAGGATGATGAAATCGGGAAGACAGCACATTGAAAATGGGGCCGGCCTCTTCTCAAGGTGTAGCTACCTACAAGGGGCTTCATGAGAGATGACTTTAAGGACTAGATTGACATCATGAGGAGATCCTAGGGAAGTCACCCAAGAACCAGAGAGAACTGTGGGGCTCCAAAAGTCTCAAAGGACTCCAGTTCCAGTTCATTTTACAAAAGAGGAAAATGAGGTCCAGAGGGAAAGTGACTGCACCAAGATTACACAGTGAGGTTGGCAGAGAATCTGAGTCTCCAGATGCAGAAACACTCTCCACCAGTGGGCAGAGATTAAATGCACAATCCTATGCCTTTCCTACAAGTACAGTCCAGAGAAAACCCTAGAGGTTCATATAAGGCATGAATAACTAGTATTATTACAGGGCCTGAGAAGGATTGGCTTGAGATGGTGAAGGTCCACCTGATTAATCAGATCCCTATAGTCAAGCACCCACAGAGGGGCTCCAAGGTCATGAAACAGTTTAAAGATATCTAACCTCCTTGAGTTTATCTGTGGCTTCAGTTGGTGAAATTTGGCATTTTGATGTAACAGTTGATGTGTGAATGAAACATATGTTGACATTTATATTTCCAAAAAGAAATTATACGAAGAATAGAGTATTATCAACAATTAAGGAAAGGAACATGACATTTAAATGATACAGAGTTACACAGTGACAAAAACCCAGTGTTATCCCTGAACAATTCCATTGCTTGCCTCTCTCCCCTACATAGATCTGGTGTCCATAGCTGATGGTGTGTACATTCTTTTAGTTTTCTTTTGATGCTTAGTCAATGACCTAATTCACAGAAGGGAAACTGAGGCACATAAAAGTTAAGTGACTTTAAAAATAATCAGGAAGTTAGTCAATGCTAGAAACAGAAGCTGACCCAGCAAAGCAGGGAAGAGAATGCATTTTCGAGTCCAGTAACACTGGGCTCAAATCATCACTTTGCTGAATGAGCTGGGATGAATTAGCTAGTTTCTCTGAACCTCAATTTTCCCATCTTTCTAATGGGATTAAAAATTCCTATCTCACTGGGAAGCTCCTGGTTATGTAAAATTATTGAACAACAATTGGGGAAAAAAAAAAAGGAAAGACCAGGCATACAGTCAGGGGTTAACAGAAGAGAGGCTGCTGCTTCTTCCTTTCATCCAATTTCTGGTTCGTTACCCATTACCCTTTCCCCTGACCTCACAGGCCCCCCTTCACCAAACCCCAAATCACCTTTTTTATCATCTTCATCATTTCATTTTATTTTTGTATGACCCAACTAAGTCAAGCAGCACACATTCTTTTTCAATAGCCAGGTGGTGAGGGAGGCAGAACTCAGAGCTTCAGAGTCATTTGCTTGTCTAACAATAACAATGCCAGTGGCGGTGGGAGCGCTGATGTGCGCCAGGTACAAGTATTTACAGTAAGGCACTGATTCCTCAGGATGAACCAGTAAGATTGGTATTATTATTATTATTATTATTATTATTTCATTATACAATTCAGAAAACTGAGCCACAAAGAGCTTAGGTGATTTGAGCAGATTTCACAAGTAGTGAACAGCAGAACTGGTATTCAAATCCAGAGCCTGTGCTTACAACACCGCCTCTCCTATACCACAGACACATACGTGTAGCAGGGTAAGAAAACCACATAAGTAGCCTCAAGTGCTTAAGCAAGCACTCTTGCAATACGTAACTCGAGACATATTTTTACACTCTCGTTGCTCTCCATATCCCATTGAAATAACCAGGAAAAGGACGTTTCCCTGGGCTCTTGTCGCTTTGTTCAAATGACAAAATATTGACAGAGAGGGCTGGCCAAAGGAGAATTGGCTTCAAATTCATATTTAACCCAGAAGGAATCATGTTTGAAGTCTTCTTCTGCCTTAACACTACTGTTAACAACATTATTAATGATACAATAGAAGCCACACAGCATCCCATTTCCTGGCTCTAGCTAAGAAAAGAAATGGAAATAGCTAACATCTGTGGTAGAGGTTCTGACACACCAAAACCCAGGAAGCTGTGGAAGTGGCCTAAGAGCTCCTGTTTCTATAAGATTTTGAGATCAAAAGTGTTCAGATAAGCATCTGCCCTTCCTGGATCCATAAACAGACACGAGTCAAGACCAAGGTGCTGCATATTTTTAGCACACTTCAGAAAAGTTCCATATAATTAAATGATGAAAACATAAACTTCACATGGGAAATTCTGTCGTGTATTAAGACGTTCAAAATTACCAGTGGGCTGTAGATAATATAGCACTAGCTTTCTCATTCGAAAGGGAGATAATAATTTGAACAATTTCTTTTTTTAAGGTAAACACTTAAACAGAACCCTCTTTAATTCAGTTGAAATACATTTTGATTACATGGTGATTTGGGCAAAATCAGGTCCACATCCATAAAACTATCAAATGGTACGTAAGGACCTGAGTTGGGTGTTTACATCATCCCCAAACAGACAAGCCACTAGGTGAAGAAAATGGGATTAGTAGAGCTACTATATAGACAAGGGAGGGTCGACAAGCGTTTTGTGTGAGGCGACAGAGTAAATATTTAAGGCTTTGTAGGCCAGATAGTGTCAGTTTCACAACTATTCTATCCTTGTCGTGTGAGGAAAGCAGTCATAGACAATATGTAAACAAATGAGTGTGGTTGTGTTCCAATAAAACTCTATTTAAAACAATAGACTGCAGGCCAGATTTGGGCCAAATTCTGTGGGCCAAATGACCTATGATTTACAAGACATTGAACACATGGCAGACACCCTTTCTGTAGGTACTTCCCTTATCTTAAAGCAGTTAGCTTTAATGCCCTGGAGGCAGGCCTTTCATTAGCCCCAAGGTGGAAGGAACCACAGGGACAGCAGTACAGCAATTTGTACAGGATCACACAGCTCCCAAGTTTGACAGTCAGAATTCAAACCCAAGACAGAATGAACTTGGACGAACTGTTCCAGATTCCTTGTTCAATGGTGTTAACAAAAATCCATTTCTTCAAGAGTACTCCATAATGCAGACTTTACAAAAACTCATTCCAAAATTTCAACTGCTTATTCACACACACCTGAGATTCCTTTGCAGACAAATAATATTAAGTCTTTTTGACCTTCAGCACCAAGAATGCCAAGGCCAAAAACATTTTCTTATGAGATTAAAATTTTCATAAAGGGAAGGGAAATCTTGTCTATCAGCTTACCCTCAAAACCTTGACTAGCCCTTATTAGGCACTGGATGGTGGGAAGGATGAACAGAAGCTATGATTGTATGAGCTTAAAGTTCACATACACAAAATAGGCAAGAACCCCTCAAACATCTTAACTCATCTCTGCTTTATGTTCTTGATTTCGAACTATGCTATTTCTGCCTAGTAATTTATTTTTTTCCAGAAATCCCTTGTGCTAGGATTTGTTCTCTTTTTCCAAAGTCCATACAATTTTTTTTTTTGTAAACTTTAGTAATTTAGCCTCAGACAGAAAGTTTATGCCAAGATGTTCAATCCCAGATATAATCGCAACAGGCTGGAATAACTAACAAAACATGGTCTACACATTTCTTCACTTGCCTCCTTAACAATCTATATGTTAACCTCAAGGAAGACAGAAAGATGTGGGTGGTGATTCTGGCAGAGAACAGAAAGGGAGGTGGTCTGGGAATAATGAGGGCTAGTCTGAAATCTCAAAGACCTTGGTTCAAGTCCCTTAGCCACTGCTTGCTTTACTTGCCAGTCTGCATAATGGGGGCCATGATAGCTGTACCTTAGAGGGTTTCTGGGGGATTCAGTGATGCCTGTTGGGCTAATTAGACCCTTCAGAGCCAGCATGCGTCAGCACAGCAGCCGCAAAGGGCCTGTTTTTAGTCCTGTCCCCTGACAACCTACCCCCTCAATTCCTGATTTCCTTTTTTTAAACTCTGAAAGGAGGTATTGGCTTCCCAATTCATTGCTTAATGATACAATCCCAAGGCAGCCACAGTCTTTTCTCTGGCCTGCCAGGGCTACTTACGGTGAAAGTTTATTAGAAAGTGCTGCCACTCCCTCCCTGCTTGTCGTTAGGCCAGTGGCCACTTGATGTGTCCCAGAGGACAGCAGTGCCTGAACTTCCTACTTTTTAACGCTAATCATTGTCTTCTTTGATTGTGAAATTCAATACACATGCAGAAAGGTGCACAGAATATCAATGTGCTGTTGACAAATAATCAAGAGGACCCTGATATGACCACCACTCAGAACAACAGGAACACTTAGCATCCTCCCTGGGCCTGGCCAGACCCTCTCACTTTCCCTTCCTGCCCAAAGAGTAAGGACCAGACTCTTCTGTAAGAATGATCAGTAATTTGCATTTCTTTTAGTTTACCACCTATATATACACCCCTAATAACATGTTTGGGTTTCTCATTTTTTGAACTTCAGGTTGCAGAATACTCTATATATTCTTCAGCCTTTTACTTCATTTCACAATTCTTTCATGCTGTGAAAAGCAATTGAGTGAAATGTTTTATTGTATGACTTCACTGTGCTGTATTTATCCAGCTTGCTAACAATAGCCATTTGGGGAATTTCTAGGTTTGAGCAGTTAGAAAGAAAAACACCACAAATATTGTCTTACACTTCCCATGGCACACTTACATCTGAGTTTCTCTAAAGGACACACACTAGAGGACCCGCTACCTAAGCATGTGTCCTAAATGAGAATTGAACCCACAATCTTTTGGCTTTGGAACAACACTCCAATCAACTAAGCCACCCCAGCCATGGCTCGTCAGGATTTTTAATAGTGAACTACCTGGTTAGTGCTTCTGGATTATTTTTGAGCTTTGTGCATATAATATCTTTGAGAAATTAATATATAATATTAATTATATTATATATTACATATTGGGCTATTCTTTAATTCACCAATACTCAAATGCACAACTCGAAGGGGATATTTTATATTATATTGTTATATTATACTTCCAGATCAAGATATATACTATTTTATCACCAAAGAAAATTCTCTCATATCCCTTTCCCATTCAGTATACCCCTCCTCCCTGGCTGGTATGGTTCTGTGGATTGAGTGCTGGCCTGCGAACGAAAGGATTGCCAGTTTGATTCCCAACCAGGGCACATGCCAGGGTTGTGGGCCAGGTCCCCAGTATGGGGGTTGCGAGAGGCAACTGCACAACCGTGTTTCTTCCCCTCTCTCTCCCCCTCGCCCCCTCTATAAAAATAAACAAATAAAACCTTAAAAAAATACCCCTCCACCTCACTTTCTGACTTTTGTCATCATGGATTAGTTTTGCCTGTTCTTCAACTTTACATAAACAGAACATGCAGTATATGTTCTTTTGTGTTTGTATAAATCAAATAGTTCACTATTTTTAATTGCTGGGTAATCATATTCCCTGGTATGAATATATTACAACCTGTATATCCAGGCTCCTACTGGTGGACATTTGGGCTATTTTCATTTTGGGATTGTTATGAACAAAGCTCCTGTGTACAAGTCTTTTGTGGATATTTTCCCTGGGTATTTACCTATATGTGGAATTGGTAGCTCAGAGGGCATGACAGAAGAAATGGCCACATGGCCTTTGAAACCGGCACCATCTGCATCTTCCCAGCAGTTACGATGGAGTGAGTGCTGGGAGCACCACAACCTGGGGCTGGTTTCTGTGTACTGTGGCCAGAGATGCCAGGGCAGTTGTTAAGGTAAAGGCCACCCACTGCTTTAGAAGGATTTCAGATTGCTTCAGGCCCAGAGACTTTTTCAGGTTACTCTTGATTACATAAACCTCCATTCTAGCAGGTGGGCAAACGAGGCGGCACCAGTTCTGAGCACCATGTGAAAACAACACCTGGCTGGGTAGTCACTGGCCAAATTTATTCCATTTCTTCCCTTCCTGCTAGATGCCTGGATTGACTCTAGCTGCTCTATGACTTTTGTCCATAGATTTGGGGAGCTGATGATGAGTACTCCAGGGAAGGAGAGAGAAGTTGTGGAACTACAGAAGTGAGCCCAGTGAATAAACTAGTCAGTTAGGGAAGCTACTCCGCAAGGAAATTTCTGATCTTGTCACAGCCCCAACTTCCACTGAGACAACAAAGGCTTCCAAGAGCCTCATTTGGTAACATTCACAGAAGGGTGTTCTCAGGTGATAATTTATTTGTACTTTCACTGATAGCTTTCTTGTAAAAGCCTGGGGAGGAAGGACAGGAAGACAAGTCATCTGAGTCATCTCACTCTGACTGGTGTCTGAGGCAATTTCTAACTGCCCCCACTGACCCACACATATTTTCTCTGAAGGAGAAACCTTACTCACCAAAGTGGTACATTTGGGAAGAGAGAAGTGACAGCAGGGAGGAGAGAGGAACAGAGGGACAGGTAGTCAAAGCTCAACAACCATACAGTCACTGCCAGCAAGTTTCCTCTCAAAAATAAAAAACTGGTCTTCTTAGACAACTAACATGAGGGAGTAGTTAGTAAGTATTGCAATTGCAATGCCTTTTGACGGTATTCTAGAATATGCACACAAACAGCCTGCTGGGTTTTCTTTGGGTGAACACTATGAAAGAGAAGAAAAGTAGGTAATTCAAAAAAATAGAAAGAACAAAGGAAGTAATTTTTAATTGACATTGGGTATAATGTGCATTTCTTAGTATTGGTCAGTTGAGTAAAACTACTTATAAGAGAAGGCCCCATTTCACATGCAAGTCTGTAGATGTAGACTATGGACAAAAGTAAAATGGACCCACAAGAATCAGAACTAGAGCTCTGGCTGCGTGGCTCAGTTCGTTGGTGTGTTGTCCTCTGCACCAAAAGGCTGTGGGTTCAATCCCCAGTCAGGGTGTGTACAAGAAGCAACAAATTGATGCTTCTATTTCTTCTGTCCTCTCTCTAAAATCAATAGAAATATATCCTCTGGTAGGGATTAAAAAATTTAGAACTAGACTAAGTTTTTCGGGACCAGTATTTTTATGAGGCGTGGCTACTCACAAGGGCTCATTCTTGTACATAAAAAGCACTGTAAATGACTCAGTCAATGCAGTGAACAGGATTCACAATTCTCCTTAAGTCTGTCCTCTCCAGTGGATGCTGGTAGTAAACGAAATACCTTACTAGATACTTTTAAGTACTTCCTTCTATTGTTCAAAGGATAGACAGGACCAGAATCCATGGCAAGTCACCTCTCTCCATTCTATTTATATTTTTTCATGGCTCTATAAGTTTGTAAAAATCACAATTTACATAGTGAAACAGACATGTAAGAGCGGCATTCTATTTTGCCAAGAGGTTTCTAGGTATTTCTCCCTAGCACTAGAGAAGCAATACTGCTGAGCTCAGAGCCTCATCTCTCACCAGCAGACACTTCATCTGTGTAGGTCCTGCTTGAAATTCTGTGCTCCCTTCTCTGACTGGACAGTCTGTATGCAGCCTTTACATTTTAATGGTCACTTTTTCTGAGATGCAGTCTCTAAGCACTAAGTCTGAGTTCAGTGTGCCACTCCCCATTCTTTAATGTAATCACATGCTTAGCCATATGTCTCTCCCAAGAGTCCATAAACTCAGTGAGGGCGGGTTCCTGTCTGCTGTGCCCTTGATGCCTCGCTTCATGGTATATACACTTAGATTAAGTACTTAATAGACAAGCACAAAAGGAGCCAGCAATGATGTATGAACCTCTGAGCATTTTAAAAACCAAAGGACCAAAATGTCTAAGCAATATGAACCTCTGTGCCAGTCATGGAAATGCACCCCTAAAATCTTCCTTCCAGAGACAAACTGCCATAAGGAGCCTTGTTAGCTGACAGCTTGCAGTTGCCACCGGGGTCCACCATTGTGTTCACACAGGTGCCATGCTTACTGGGTGCTCAGCCAATAACTAAACGTGCTGGAGGAACCAGGGCTGGGCCACCCCTGCCCAGCCTGGAACTCTTCTCATAGGCAGTCTTGGCTCTGCAGGTCTCTGATGGCCTGGCCAGGACTCTCTTAAAGCTGCCTTCAGCCATCCTCCTGGCTCCCCTGTCCTCTCTCAGAGGTGTCACCCTACTTCTCACCCTACCTGCTCCTGCTTCCTCTCTTCTTCTTCCTTTGCAAGAAGCCCCTCCCTGCCAAAAAACTCACGTGCACTTAAAATTTCATCACGGTGTCTGCTTCATAGAGAACCCTAGTGATCATATGCCAAGCATGGTTGGCTAGTGAGACCAGATTACTCATTCCCTTTCCAGGTGAAGGAACATGTAAGATTCTTCCTATTAAAAAAGCATTCACTTAATGAGAAATTAAGATATGACTCCCAGAGCTGAAGAAATAAAAGCCAATTCTGCACTACAACAAAAATCATATTGATTTTTTTTCTCTTTACACATCTCTGCCATCATTTCCAAGCCTGAGATTCTGTGAAGAGCATGATTATTTATGTCCCATCAAATTAAGAGATCATTCAAATCCTTCACAGGGCCTCCTCCTGAAAATGCTTCTAGTTCCAACAACAAAAACATTCTTATTTAGCTATTTCAATATGTCCATTGTCCTTTCCAAGAATTATAAAGTGATAAGGGTTATCTAAGTGGAAGTCAGCAGCAGCCTGAGGACTCAGAGAAAATTTGTTTCCAAGACATCCTCCTGTTCCTTTCCCCTCCCAATCGAAGCAGAGCCTGAAGCCCCGTGGGGTTTCCTCCCCATCTTGCAGTTTTTCCATTTTGATATTTTCACTTATTTCTATGCTTGCTTGATTCACTTATTTGGTTAATATTTATTAAGCATCTACAATTCACTGCACACTGATGTGTTCTCACCCTCAGAAAGCTTATACTTTAGTAGGTAATGTATGAGTGAAAAAGCAAACAAGGTCATTTCAGGTACTTTTAAGTGTTTCAAAGAAAAAAACCTAGGATGATGTGACAGGGAGCGGGAAGAGAGTCAGTAATTTCATAAAATGATTGAGAGAGTGAGCTCTGAACTGAGAACTGGAACAGTAAAAGGGCAATAACCTTGCTATGAGCTAAGGGTCTTGAGGAACCTTCCTGACAGCAGGAACAGAAACAGCAAATGCAAAGGCTGGAAGGGGTACACTTGGGCAGGCTGGAAAAAGAGGGAGGCGGCATTCCACTTCCCCTCCAGGTGCCCCAGACCTGGCCTGCGTTAATCCTAACCAATGTGCCAACCTTGTGAGCTCACAGAGTTGAGAGGCAACAGTTTTGCTAAAAAAGTTGGTGAACTGATTTTGCAGGTTTTCTTTGATCTCTCAATTAGAGGTAGAGTAGAACAGCAGCCCAGGCATCTGTTCCTCTCCCAGTGCCAGGTAACATCCTCCTACATATTACAGCCTCTTAGAGGTAATCGTGGATAAAGAGGAAAGATACCATGATTATGTTGGTTCACAGCTTGTGAAATGAGTGATGACTATGAGTGAGGTTTGCTTAAGGAGCTGAAATTACATTTGGCCCTTCGCAGGAGTTTTCTGCAATTTGGAGATCTGAGAGTTAAAGGAAGCCTACCGCATGACTTTAACATATGGAATCTCCTTCAATTATCATTGTGGAAATAAGAATACTCAGATTTACTCAAATGCCACAGCTGGTGGAGAGTTTCCTCCCTGGTTGAAAAATAGGTACCTGTTTTGAAGTTTCTACAACTCTTTACAGCGTGTTTATTTTAAAACAGAAAAACTAGTCTGGAGGAAGAAAGATCTATCCATCATTTACTACATTTCAAACTCCAAAACTCATCATCTACACTAGGGACCAGAATTTCAAGAAGGAGTTTGATCAACTGAACATTCGAAGGGATCAGAGCTCAGAATACACATCATGTTGCCCCCAATACCAGCTTTCTTTGCACTTCTAAAGCTGCCCAAAGTACAGGGCAAATTTCCAGCCTCCCAAACTCCATTCTTGCTACCAACATCAAAACACAAATGTGTAGACAGATGCAGTTATGACAAAGGTGTCTTGTTCACTAGGGGACCTGAAATATGACCTACTTCCCAGGTCGGTGAGGTTTGCTTCAGGCACAAACCAAAATTGGGAAGAAGCAACGAAAACTTCCTACAATAATAACCTCTGTGGCAGGGGTCTCAAACTCATTTTCACCGGAGGCCACATCAGCCTTGTGGATGCCTTAGAAGGGCTGAAATAATTTTAGGACTGTATAAATGTAAGTACTCCTTAACTGTTAAGGAGCTGAAATTACATTTGGCCCTTTGAAGGCAACTGTGAGGCTGATGTGGCCCCCGGTGAAAATGAGTTTGAGACCCCTGCTCTACGGGGGTGTCTTCAGTTACCCTCTTTCACTACTGTAACTAGGTTTACTATTATCACCTGCTGCATGATATATAGGAGCAGAATAATTAACCCGAAATTCCACTTGATTCAACCAAACACAGACAACTGGTTTTAATTTCCCTTAAAAAAAAGGAGGGGGTGTTTTGTAAGTTCTGCAGAGTTGGCTAATGTCTAAAGACAATTCTTCCAGAAAGGTATAAAGACGTTTAATCACAGCTGTGGAGATAAAGGGGAGATTTATTACAATTACTAATGCCATTTCTGTCAATGTCTTTGAAATTCTAAGTAGATTATTAAACCTTTTCAAATCATTACATTACATCTAGACTCCACCCCTCCCTGTGACAATTTTGAAATTAGAGGATCCTGATGTCACAGGTAATGATATATTACCAATAATAAAGTTGCAAGGAAATTTCTACAATAAAAACCAGTTGGGAACGACAGAACCCATTTATCTTACTTCCTCTCCCAGTTTTATGCCTAAGGATAAGATGTTTGCGGCACAGAACAATGTCCGAGCCTTTTCCACTCTCGGAGCAGGTGATGCTTGCTCACATGCGGCAAAGTTTAATGACTAATCACGGCTACTTAATTTTTTCCCTCAATCTGAGAGGCATATCAAGAAATTTATAAATTAGAAGATACTTGAAAAAATATTTTTGAAGAGATATGAGACAAGTGGCAGGTTCAATGCTTATGAATGGTACATCTTAGGGCATTTTGATTTATGACATAGGCATTCAAAGTGATACCTGAAAAGAAATAAATTGCTTACAGTTAACCTAGATCCATTTGTAGGTAATAAATGGGCGTGCTCTTACCCATCAAATAATGGCTCTCATGCCCTTCAACCATCAGTGGATGAGGAATGAGTGTTACCCTATGTCCTCTGCAAGATAACCCCATTTCTTTAAGTAGGGATCTTAGCCCTTCACCTCCCAGCAAAAAGAAGTGTACGTGGTTTACTTACCATGATGTACGACGCCCTTCAACCCATGGATAATAGGATCCAGTGCAGAATTGTCCCTTGGACTGACCTACATGTAAAGGAAATATGATTGGTTAAATCTATGCTGGCATCAGACACAACAGTCTCAGTTTAATCTTCTAAAGAGAAGGAGGGAAAAATAGATGTTATCTAGCAAGCTGCTTAGGTCTCACATATACCATGACTCTCACGAAACATAGATTTATCACATAATAAAATCAAGTGAGGAAGTCTAAATCAAAAGAAAGAAAATTCTCAGAATATATGAGAACAGGAGAGAAATACCACAGTCCTAGCAAAATTTTAAAAACAATTGGTAAGACATTCTCCTCTTGCTTTGTTTTATTTAAAGTAGATAGACCCTGATCAGCTAAAGTCATTGAAAGGCACCAAAGAGCAATCCATCCTTGACTGAATATTTCAACCCCTTATTGTGATTGTGTTTATTTCTCTTCTTTGTTTTAGAAAAGGATCTGTTCCTTGCCAGTGTACTCTCCTTCTAAGGACCCTGGTCTCCTGTGTCTCATAACATACTACAAGGGGCATTTCTAAGAGTCACTCAAAGCAAGAGAGATGAGAAAAGAAGAGAAAAGAGTTTAAAGAGAAGGTGTCTCCCACCCGCATTTCCTTCTGGGGTTTTTAATACCCCTATAAGTGAAGCCTCTTTGATCCTGACCCTCATCCATTCTTTCCCTCAACTTTCTGATAGTATTCAGCCTAAAGCCTTATTCTTGACTATTCTAGAAAATTAACATTACACCAGTATATTATAATTTTGGTTTTTAAGTATTTTCTTATAGATACATATTGAAGTATTTATAAACGAAATGACATGATGACTGGAATTGTTTCAAAATAATGCATGAGTGAATGGCAGGGGAAGTGAGCAGTATATAGATACTAAAAGGCTGCCCATTAACAATCATTTGTGACTTTGGATGATGAGTACTGCATGAATCATGACACAATTTTCTCTACTTTTGTGTGTGTTTAACTTTTCCCAAAGAAAGAGTTTTTCAGTATCTGCAGCTGTGTCAGCATAGCTTTTGAATTGTTTTCCAGGGACGGTATTTACTTGTAATCCATTTTTAACATAATAAAGTTTAGATATCAATGAATCTTTCAGTGTTATGTTTCCTAGTCATGCAGGGGAACAGGGCCATCACTGGTTAAATTTTAAGGTAACTTAAAACTTTCCACTCTCCTTCCCTGCTTATAGTCCCCCTGTTGGGTTGCTGTTCCCAGTTTGCCCTTTGATAATAACCTGTACCTCACACATTTCTTACTCTCTTCTGTCTCAGCATTTCCAGGTTAGAGCAGTGGTTTTCAACTGAAGCAAATTTTACCTGTCTACCACTCCCTACTCCTTCAGGGGACATTTGGCCGTGTCCACAGACACTGTTTGTTGTCACAAGTACAGGTGGGTGGTGGAGGAGGAGCTACTAGTATCAAGTAGGTACAGGTGGGGTGTTGCTAAACACTCATAATGATGAGAATAGACTCTTCCACCCCTAGTAAAGGATTATCTGGTTTGAGATAAAGTTGCAAAAGTTGAGGTGGTGGAACTCGGTTAGATGTCCTATGAGTTAACAGTGATTACATATTAATGTCTGTAACTTTGAGTGATAACTAAATTCAAACACTGGTGTCATTATGTATGGTGTCATGTTTATAGACTAATAAAATGATGTGGGATTTGGTCCTGCATAGTAAACACTATGTATATGGAGGGGGGGAATCAGTGGTTAGGAACCCAGTGTATCAGATTACAAAAGTTAAATTCTAGGAGTTGGCATGAGTGTACTTCCAAATTGCTGAACAGGAAGCTCAAGCCAGAGGTTTAACATACTTAGTGAAGCACAAAATATTCTTCAATGACAAAAACCCACAGAATATGCCAAAATGAAAAAAAAAAAATTGTGCCATAGCAAATAGTTGATTGAAATTTTAAAACATGATAAAAAATGGAATCACACCTTAGGAAGCGACAGAGTCTACCAGTAAACAAGCCACATTTCAAAAGTGGTAGAAGAAAATAAAAGCCTAGAGAAATACCCCACATCACACTGAAGTTACAGATAAAAAGATGGACTCCCCTTTCCAGATTGAGTCTGGAAGAGATGTTAATGTCAGTTCAACTACTTGTACTTACTCTAATATTTGTGGGAAATGACAAAATGGTCACAAACTCCTGCTGTTCCTGTCACATGCACCTTTGCTCTTTAACTTTGCTACTCCTCCCATTAATGGTGTTTATTGACTTCTCCACTTTTTGCAACTGGGCTTGACTATGTGGCTTGTTTCGGCCAATGTGACATTAGCAAACATGATGTAGGAAGTGGTTTATGTGGGACTTCAGTGCAGTATCCTCTTGTTACTCTCTGAAATCCTGAGATGACCAGGTGACCCAACCCAGGCTGGCCTACTAGAGGATGAAAGATCACAGGGAGCTGACAAAGGCCTTGTCAGCTAACATTATTTTAGATGCCCTCCCCTCACCCCACCTGCCAACCACCAGACAGGAGAGTGAGTTCATTCGAGACCACACAGCCTCAGAAGAACCTGCAGTCTGCAGAGACCAGCCAAGCTAGCCCCAACAGGAAGACCCAACCAGCCAACCTATGGAATCATAAAGTAATTAAATAATTATTGTTTTAACTAATTAGGATCATTTGTTACAGAGCAAAAGTTAGAGTTTCTATGAGTGCGTAGAGATGGAGGATAAGGGACAGGCTAAGGTATAAATAATTTTCTTAACCAATACACCTTGGTCTGTCCTAAACATTTCTCAGTGAGATTTCATGTCATAAGACACAGCATTTGCTCTCAGCCTGGTAACTCATGTGCTTACCTTCCTCTACCATGGGAACATTTCACAGATACTCTGACTTTCAATCCCATCTACAGGGAACTATTCTGTATTCATGGGAACCTTTAAATGCAGTACTCTTATTTGAAAAAGTGAAAGCTCAAAAACAAGTGTTCCTAATCTTCCATGACTACACCTACCAATAACATCTGTAGCCCGTGGAAGAGGAAAATAACCAGACAATCTAACCCAAGTTTAATTTCTGGTTGGTCACTGCTGACTACAGTATCTCTATGTCTGATTACCCAGGCCTAGTCTCATTCAAACTCAAGGGCCGGACACCAGATTTAAACTAAGCTCATAAATGGAAAGCCTTTCTGCAATGCGGGTTTATATACCTGAGGCTTAGAAAATGGGTGAAGAGAAAGGGGGAGATAAATGGAGGTTATTGGCTGGTCAAAGTAACTTCATAATGATACTAAGCCCATTCTCTAGTTGGCCTTTTGGTTCCAAAACTCAGGGTGGAAATCTAATCAGCATGCTAAAAAGGTTTATTCCAGTAATGCACAACCTTAACTGAAGTAACACCTTTCAATCACTGTTTCAATTAATTTGCAATTTAAAAAAATTCATGGACATAAGCTAAGCAATATGGGCAGCTTTAAAATATGCCTGCAATAAAGGATAAACCCATGTGTACAAATTCTGGGCTCTGTCCAGGGTAGAAGAGGCCAAGCGATAGAGGAAAAAAATGGAATTCCAAGTCAGAGACGAACGAACCTGATAGCTTCAGTGTCCTCATCTGGGAAATGGGGATAAATCTCCTAAAGCTGCCATGAGCTTACATGTGTAAAGCTTGCAGTATATTGCTGAGTACAAATGCAACACTCAATGGGGTGGATGTGACTGGGAAACAACTTGATCTGAACACTGAAACTCAAATCAATGTCAAACAACAGCAATTTTATCTTGAATTTCTCAATGTGCTTAGCTCTAAAGGTAATACCTACTTGAGTTCAAATTTCAAAAAATCCAAATTTGTGTTTGATTTGATATCCGCTCAATTTCAAAACATGCTGCTTCTTTTAAAGCCACATGATGAGTGTTCCTGGCTCTTGAAATTTGCTTCCTTCCACTTTAAGATCAAAGGAGTTATGCAGCAATACCAAGAAGGCAGCAGTTGCACAAATGAGCTTTAAATGGATGAGAAGAAATGGGCACCCTCTTTGCCTTCAGTCTGTGCTCTTGTTGCAACACTTAGCATCAGATACTTCCATTTTGGAGCATCTTTCATGGCATGGAGTCATCTTCAAAAAGGATGGTATACAAATGCAACATAGGACTCTGAGTTAAAGCTGTTAAGTGTCTTCAGATATAATCAAAACAAACACAGATGTCAGCAAACAGGTAACCACGATATGCAGGTTTGGTCAAAAGACCAAACTTATATAAGTGCTGATGAAATCTAAGCTTCATAAAGTTTCCTTTCCAACTAACAGCCCCCATAAGGATTCAACCAACTATCAAACTAATTACCAAGTTATTAGTAATCTCTGAAGATGTTTCTATAGTGCAAGATCTAGAGGAGGATTTGTGTCATTCATGCTTTTGAAGCAAAATGAAATGGGGGCAGAGAGGCCCAGGCAGAGTGTACCTGTCTGCATTCACGTACACACTGCCATTTACTCTTCCCACCCACTGTGCCACTTGGCCCTTGACTTGGATCCTAATAATTTTCAATCCATTAATTCCTGGCCACCTGCTAAATTGGATGTCCAAGACAACCTACTTGCCTTGAATCTGACATTGCCAGCTGCTCCTACAGTCCTATAAATGTCATGTCTACCAATACCCTTTTGTGGGAAAAGGATTCATGCCTGCGGAGGGTGATGGCTACACCACTAACCACGGCTGCAGAGGCAAATGACAAACAGCAGGACTAGAGACTCTGCACAGCCTTCCTGAACTGCAGAGAAGATGCTCTGTCCTCACCGACTGTGAGCATGTAACTGTGTATTCAGAAGTTACAATGTCTGCTCAGGACAAGGGCCTGTACTTCTCACCCACTCTGATTTTAGATCGGATTCTCCTCTCCTTCCATGGCTCTTGCCTAAAGGGCCATGTAGCCAGGATGCTGCAGCTTCTTTTGTTCTGACTTCAACACCTTGGCTACCAGTGACCAGAGTTTGGTTCAAGCTGCTGTCAAGAACTTCCTGGCACAAACCATTTAAAACTTGGCTATTTTCACATCTTTGCATTTCAGATAGGCCTTACTTGAGACAGAACACAGGTCAGATTCCTTTATGAATAAATTAAACACTTGTCAATAATTCAGGAAATGTGACTATGCACAAGAAGACAGTAATAGCATCAATCCACCAACCACTGATCTATATTGAAAGCATTATTTTTTTTCTGAATTTCCTTTTTAATGCTCGCAAATATAACTTTTCTTCTTCTCTGTTTTGAAAGCACAAATCTCTTTCTTTCTTTCTGACACCCCAACAACATTTTCTGTTCCTTGATGGTCATTGCTGCAGTCAGAGGACGTAAAGCAGAGTCACAGGGGTGGGGGCACTCAGCACCCCAAACTGCCTGGAAGGAGGTTTGAGAGGAAGGCGAGGTACGGTTCAGAGTGGGGCATGGCTCTGGAGAGCTGGAGGACATTTCAGGAAATGAAGGGTTTTTGTGTCCCAATCAGCTGAAGGCAGGTAACCAAGTGTGGACTCCTGGCCAGGAGGCTTGGTTTAACTCCCACTAATAAATTTCTAGCATCACATTTTTAGCCTCATCTCATCAATATGCCAAAATGAGAGAGGCAGCTCACAAGAGAAGGAAGAGCCCCATCACAGGCATGGGGTACGGCCGTGTCATCATCCATTTTCCAGCACTTGACAGCACACACCTGGGGCTGGTTTCCATCCACAGATGAGAAAACTCCAAAGGCCTCAGCCATGGGAAAGGATTAATATGAAAAGCAACACAATTACAAATGCTAATAGGATTTGTCCTCCCCCCTTCAAATGGAGCTTACACACTGAAATGCTTACTTACTGTTAATTCATAATATTAGTGAAAACTAGTCAATTCACATTATTCATCTCTAGAGAATTGAAATTCATGGTCAGAGAAAGCTTCAAAGGGAATGAATTTAATGTTCTTGGTCTACTTACACTGACCACTCTCTATCTCTCTGCCCCCATAGCTCCAGCCCACCAGACTCTTTATTATTTAATTCTCAGACTGGGCTTGGAGGAGCCTATTACTGAAAAACCCAATGCCACAGGGTGACAGTGAGGCCCTCTTGCCAGCAGCAGGCTTGTCTATTGTCAACACAGGCCATTCTCATTTCACCAGGATCAAACTATCCCGGGCTGAGTATACAATGCCGTGTCCTCTGGCTTCAGACTGACTCAGCACTCACTTTCAAAGCCAAAGCAGAAAAGAGGGAGGGAGTAGGTAGGATGGAGAACCTGGCAAATGAAATTTTCATAGGGGCCCACATGGTGGTTTTTGTCCTCCTTTGTCTGTTTAAGGCATTGTGTTTCAGAGCCAAGAAGGTAGCGGGGGAAGCCTTGTTACAGCAGTTCAAGACAGTCCCAGAACCCACCTGCTCCACCTCTGCCAGTCCACTCAAAGTAAAGATTGCTCTTGAACTAAAAAGAAGCAAAAAAGAAATCCCAACCTAGCAAATTACAACCTAGAGTATTAAGCTACAGCGCAAACCATTTCACACAGATATTGTATGCCCTTTGAATAATAGTAAAAAAATAGCATGTGATCTGGGGAAGCCTGAGGCAAGAGCAGCTTATTTCAGGTTCAGTGACTGGCCTGCGAGTTTCTGGTGTTGAGATGGTAGACAACTTTGACTTTGTCTTAATAATCTGGCCATGCACCGAAAAGCCCGAACAGTATCAAAGGCTTATGGGAGAAAGTGGGGCTGACTGTTTCCACACACAGCAAAAGACTTCAACCCAAACACATTAGATGTGAACTCTCACCTTTGCTTTTTTATCCCCACCCCCAAAGCAAAAAGCTGCTCCGGGCACTCCATTTACAAAAGACTCAGAATCCAAAAAGTACGGTGTGGGGACTGCTTTAAATCTCCACCATGCATGCAGCAAGAATAATGTAAGAGATGAGGCGAATAGGATCAAAGGGGTTGCCAGATTAATTCTTCTCTTGAAAACTTCTTCCTATTAGTAGGTAAGGTCATCACTATGCATATAACTGAAGTTCAGTAATCAAGTAACCAGATGGCATTAAGAGGGATGGGGGTTGACTATGTAAATATCAGGTAGGTATCAAAAATAAAATATTAAAACAATCTTGCTTTTCCTCATAGTTGTATAAAGAGGCAACAGGAAAAATGTTATGTTCAAGTCACAAGAGCCTAGCTCTTAACACTCATTCACACAACCCATATGCATGGGCACTACTGCATGCTGTGGCAGGCTGACTCTGACAATACTCACAGTGACCCCTGGCTCCAGGTGTGCACACCCAGTGTCATTTCCTCCTTTGGAGGGTGGGCTGATAGAGTAGCATCACTTCTATGATTAGGCAGAGGGAAAAATCACTTTCATGATTAGTTTACATGAGAGTCTAACCTCCATCCCACTGCCTACTCAGCTTACACCCCTTGTGATGTAAAAGGCCATGCCAGAGAAGCCCACATGGAAACTGAAGGGAAACAGAGGCCCTTGATTAACTGAATTCTGCCAACAACCTGAGTGAGCATGGAAGGGGCTCCTTCCCCACTTGAACTTTCAGATGAGACCCCAGTCTCAGCTGACACCTTGATTGCAGCCTTGTGAGAGGCTGAAACAGAGGACCCACAGAAACCATGAGGTGGTAAATGTGTGTTGTTTTAGCTGCCAAGTCTGTAGAAATGTGCTACACAGCAACAGATAACCATATGCCAAGAACTGGGTACTGGGATGTTACAATAAACAAATCACAGTGCTCCCCCTTACATAGCCCAGAGTCTAGTTTTAGCTCCCAGAGGCATGAGGGCCTGGCTTCCATAAAGAGTCCACACCTCCCCACTTTCCTTACACTAGTGCACCAGCTATTAAAAGTTGGTTCTGACGCTTGTAAATAAGCTCTTACCCCTCATAAACCTGCTATCATCACGGTTTCTAGAGTTTGAGGGGAAACAACACATTTAGAATCCTAGTCCCAAACAGGAACTGTTTACTGAACATGGCAAAAATAATGAGCACACCCTAAATGATGCAATCACACATTGATAATTCTGGGATAAAGAGTTTTCAGTAGCTTTTATGTTTAAACAAATATAGAAAACCAATAAATTACAGTATCAAACCAAGGCCTTCTTAATGAAAGATGTCCCTGGGCAAGGTGTACAGCAAGATACACTGGTGTGAGCAGCTGTTCTTTCTAATTCATAGCAACCAGTCTAAGCGAGAACTAATTACACACCTCAACGCCTTTCTTTGGGAGGGATATTTCTACTCTGTGCTTCCTCTGGAGCACTGAACAACTGCTGCCATATTATTGTCTCTGAAGATTGGTTAAGTATCAATCCACTCTCCTAGGTAATACCTCACAGGGCTTTTTTCCTGTTCCAAGCCATGCACTCATGGGAAGGCTTTGGTGTCCAATACTATCGCTAGAAGAGGACTTCAGCTCCCTGTCACTGTATTTCTGAAACCAACCAGTTAACTCATGGAAACATCCTGCTTTAGTCCACCAACAAACCAGTGAAAAATGATTCTCTAGACAGTATTAAAGCTGTCAGAGCATCTGATTTAAGAGCCTTTGGTAAGCAGTGTTTGGGAGGATACAAAAAGATTATGTAAATAGGCAAATGTCTACAAATCAACAAATTAGAAAAATTCCTTTCACATGGGTGTTAGTCTAAACAAAGGCCAGCTCCACCTCAAAGAGGACACAGATTATTGCTAACTGAATGGTTCAGGTTTGTATTTAAAATGCACCTGAGTTCAACAGAGGATAAAATTAAATTGCGATGAAGAAAGACAAAATCTTTCCCAGCAGGCCCTGACTGATAGTATGTGCCATTTGTAGCAGAACAAAATGGAAAATCAGAAAGTTTGTTCCCAGACATCATTGTTGCATGGGGCTAACTTTCTCTCCTTTGAGAAAATAATATGATTTCTTCATAGAGCATGTAGTCTACTAACTTGTGCTCAGGATCTTTCAATTCTTTTAGCAGCTCAGGTGGAAAAAATGGCCCCAGTGTGGGAGGGGTAGGTAACATTCATGCTGTAGGTAACAGGAAGAAGCTTATCTTATAAAGGCTGCACTTGACAATTAATTGAAAACAAGTCACTCCACAGAAAATAGTGCAGATGGATCTCCCGTAGGTGATGAGCTCGTCTTGAACAGTGACTAGGAAATATAAAAGTAATGTAGTGGCTAAGTGTAAAGTTTTTGAAACTAGGCTGGGAAACCCAGATTAAAATCTTGCTCTTCCACCAAACAGCTGTGTGATCACTGCAGTATTGCCGTGACTCAATTTTCTCATCTGTAAAACAGAGAGTACTTCCCCATAACTTCTTGGGGCTATTGAGGATTAAATAAAAATTTATCATAGTGCCTAACACACCCAACCTATCTTTTAAAATGTAGCAATAGCGACCCTTGACCCAAAGACGCGGCATGCCCTACGTACAGAAACACACACAAAAACACAATAATAACTCTACTTCTGGGCATGAACAAACAGTTTTAGGGTTCTAAGATAAATTCAGTCAACCATGACCCCTCCACTGCACTTCAATCTTTTATTTTCAATAAAATGGCACCATCTTTCAACCCAGGAGACCAACCCCCAAATCTAGGAATTATTTTCATTTCTCCCTTTCCTGACACACCCAGATATGGTCTTATCAGAAAGTCCAGAAGATTCTACCTTCTGAACATACCTCGAATCTGTCCACAATGACTTTCCAGCTCTCCATAATAACTCTAGCCTAAATCACCACCACTCTGAACCTAAAAGACACCCAGCAGCCTTAACTAACTGGTTTCCTTGCTTTCTCTACTGCCCTCCACTCCCCTCTCTACACAACAGTTGGGCCAGTGAGTCTCCTATTGGCTGTCCACTAAAACCACCTTTCATTATTTTTAAAAGAAAAACAAAGGCTGACAACAACTATGACAAAATACTGCTCTGATTATCTCAGTGTGGCCTGGGCATCTGGATGTTTAAAAGCTTCTCTGTGATTTTGAGAGTGAGAACCACTCAGTGAGAATGGCATTTCAAAAATTAAATTTAACACATGACTCATCTAAGCTCTCCAGGATCTGGGCCCAGGCCACCTGCAGATTCTTTTTGCCATGATTTCCATGGTTCATTTACAGTTCAGCTCCATCAGCCTCCTTCTTCTTTCTTAAGTATTCTGAGCATTTCACTACCTCCAGGCCTTTGTTGAGCTGATTTCTCTGCCTAGAAAGGTCTTCATTCTGCTCCTTGCAGGGCAGGTTGTCACTCTTCAGACCTCGGCTCTCAATGTGACTCCACCAAGAAGCCTCCCTTGACCATGCATCCAAAGTGGCCCATCCTAAATACATGCTAGTGCATCACTATTTTGTCTCCTCCTAGTAGATCTGCCTGTCAATACCTGAAGCTCAGGATACAGCCCAGGTAGTTGGTGCATCTGAAGGAAATCCAGGCTGGAGGGCCCTCGAAGTTTAAGCAGGTCAGAGGTCCTCATCCCCTCCAGTGTCACCAGGATGCCACCTATAATGTCCTCTCTTATAACATTTAACATACTTCAACCACCTGCTTTAACACCTGCCTCCCTGATTCAGCTGAGAGCTCCCTGAAGGTAGGGCTCATATTTTATTTAATTGGATTTTATACTTCCAGCTCTATCTTACTGTCAGCACAGAGAAGACACTGACAAATGTTTGATTTCTGGAAAGAACAACAGGCAAAGAAGAGGAAAGGAATAGGGAGAAAAAAGATAAAAGAAAACTTTAGCCAAGAATCTAACGAGTTGAAAGATTTCTGAAGTTTATGTCCAGTCCAAAGAATCTGATTCAGCTCCTGGCTGTATGATGGAAAGTGAGTGGCCTATTCATTCTGGGCATGTGGATGATGTGCCCACCTCCCGAGGTGGACCTGCAGGGGCATAATGAAAGGATGTGTGGGACAAGGGCACCACATCCCATAGCACACAGGTCAGGGGACTAGTACGTTGCAGGGGCCTTTAGTTTTACTTTCTTTCAATTTGCAATGGAAGACTTTGGAGGGAAAGGCGAAAGGAAAAAAATAAATAATAAATATTAATGCAGACCACTAAAGCAAGTTTCTTGCATTTGTTCCTAATTGGTTAAATAGTTTTCAAAGTTACGTTGCCTTGGTTTAACTCTAAGTTTTACCACTGATGCTATGTGATAAGGGTCAGGATACCAGGGTCTCTGGGACAATCCCATCCATTGACCCTGTGTAAATAAAGTTTTATTGGAACACAGCAATGACTATTGGTTTACACATTGTCTTTGGCTGCTTTTTTACTACAACAGACTTGGGACAGAAACCTCAGGGCCTGCAAAGCCAAAATATTTACTACATGTTTCTTTAGAGAAAAAGTTTGCTAACCACAGCTAGAAGTAAATGAATTACTTAACTTCCTTAAGCCTCAGTTTCCTCAATCTATAAAATGGAGATAATAATAACAGTATTTCCCTCATAGAGTTGTAGAGAAAGTGAAATGCAATAAGTCACATATAATACTCAGCACAGTGCCAGGTAAATATGACAAGTTCAATATATACAGATGAAATATTCTTGTTAAATTCTGAGTATTAAACTTCATCCATCATCCACTCATTCATTAACTCACTCACTAACTCACACATTCCATGAGTATTTACTAAGTACATCATAAATGTCAACAGTTGAACTAAAATATATTTTATTACAGATACATCTATTAGATGAACAAAAGCCAAAAAATAAAATAAAAATTTTCTGTTCACAATGTGCTCAAAGCCTATGAGTTATATAATAGTGATAGGAGTATTAGTATATATAGCATTAGTATGATTATCAACCACACTTTAGGTTTGGTTTATTTGCAGAAACACTAAAATGGGAAGCCCAGGGCCTAACCCACAATAAGTCTTCAAAAAATTTGGAGGGAATCAGGATGGGTGGATGGTTATTACAAAGGATCCAACCACTAAGCAGGGAGGCTTCCAATGATGGTACAAAAACTGCCCAAGTTTTATGATAAGTTAACTGTTTCTGTTTGTAAACAACATATGAAAATCACCCCAAATCTAGAAACAGCTTTTCACAGGTGGTGTATTATTCAGATCTTGGTATCACTGCAAAAGTAATTCAAAAAGGATGAGTACATTGGGAAATATGAAAGTTGTTTCAGAATGTTGGGGCTACAGAGTTCAACTCTGTGAGATGAGGTGCAGTGCAGTGACTCTGTGAGGAGGTGCAGTGCAGTGAGTCTGTGAGATGAGGTGCAATTCACTAACTCTGTTCATAGAACAGTGTGGAGAATGAGCCACATAAAACAGTTTGTTAACCTGCTTGGAAAGGTCTCCTTTAAGTTCTCAAACTTGCTTATAATTTCAGATAAAACCTTGGTAAAATGTATCTCAAGCTTTATTGACTTCTTAAATATCATCTTTCCTTCAGTAAATGACTCAGTTGAGCCTTTTAAATAACAACTTCAAAGCTTCAGGGTGTATTCCTCTATTAAGTATCACTAGAAAGGAAGATCTCTGAAGAGTTCTCTTGTAAACGAGGTGCTTTGGTATATGGATACAGTGACATAAATTAGTCCTCTGAACATTCAAAACTATTTTTAAATTCCTGCCTGTGCATTACCTTTTCAAGGTTGTCAAGTCACTGGTCCTCATGTAAGTTGGGTGGCAATAGGAAGTTTTATTAAATATCAATTCTAAGATGCAGAGATTCTTACGTTAAAAGGACCCTCCCATAGACGCTGGATGAAATAGATACTAGAGGCCCTGGATGAAATAAGTGTAGTGGTTTAATTATTATGTTAACTTTTAATTCAGGCATGATATGAAATAGTAAAGTACTCAAATCTTAAGTATACAGCTCTGTGAATCTTCACAGATGTAAGTTCAGTCTGGATGAAGACAAGCCATTTTCTTTACTCTAGAAGCCTTCCTTATGATTCAACCCCACCCCTAAGCAATATAGCCATGTTCATAATAATGGGATCATAGCCCAGTCTCTTGTTTTATCTCCTTTCTTATTATTGCATCTCTGAGAGTTCACATGTTTCAGGGAGCAGTGGCTTATTCTATTTTATTGCTGTGGAGAATCCCATGATATGAAAATACTATGATTTATTTATCCAACAATTTGCTGTTCTAGTGAGAAATTTGTCCTTCTGTCATATAGCCATCACCAACTTGATGCAGTTATAGAAAGGTCTGAAGCCAATAAGGTAAATCAGAACGGATGCAACATTTCATTTCAAAAATGATGCTGAGAGACTTCCAGCCAAGTTGGAGGCGTAGGTAGACACACTATGCCTCCTCACACAACCAAAATAAGGACAATAAAAATTTATAAACAAAACAACAACCAGTACTGACAGAAAATTGAATTGTATGGAAGTCCAACAACCAAGGAGTTAAAGTAGACACATTCATCTAGACTGGTAGGAGGAGTGGAGTCCAGCAGCCAGGCGAGGGGGTCACAGAAAACAAAAACAAAACAAAACAAAACAAAACAAACAAACAAAACACGGTGGCTGGAGGGTCCCTGGTACAAAAAGCAGCAGCTGGTAGACCCCAGGCACTCAAGGCGGCAGATTGTGGAGGGCTGGGCATGCAAGGTGGCTTTTGGAACCTGGTGGTCCCACATTAGCATGCAGATGAACTAGGTGAAACTGGGGAGCCAGACAGACCGCGCAACCCAGGGCTCCAGCATGGGGAAATAAAGCCTCAAAATACCAATTGAAAACACCTGTGGGGTTTGAGGTGCCAAGCGAGACTCCCAGCCTCACAGGAGAGTTCCTTGGAGCGTCCCACTGGGTCTGAGAAGGTACACAAGCCCACCCACACAGGAATCAGTACCAGAAAGGCCCAGTTTGCTTGGGGGGGAGTGGAGGAAGGGACTGAAATCCAGCAGAGAGCAGAGCAAGTGCCATTGTTTCCTCTCAGACCTCTGCCCCACATACAGCGTCACAACCCAGAGACTGGTTTGCCCTGTCTGGGTGAACACTTAAAGGCTCCGCCCCTCAGTACATAACAGGCACATCAAGACAAAAAAAAATGGCCCACACGAAAGAAGAGATCAAAGTTCCAGAACAAATACAACTAAATGACCAAGAGATAGCCAATGTATTAGATGCACAGTTCAAGGCACTGGTGATCAGGATGCTCACAGAATTGGTTGAATTTGTTCGCAAATTAGATGAAAAAATGAAAGCTATGCTAAGTGAAATGAATGAAAATGCACAGGGAACCAATAGTAATTGGAAGGAAACTGGGACTCAAATAAATAGAGTAGACCAGAAGGAAGAAAAAAACATATAATCAGAAAAGAATGGAGGAGCCCTGGCTGGCATAGCTCAGTGGATTGAGTGCAGGCTGCGAACCAAAGTGTCTCAGGTTCAATTCCCAGTCAGGGCACATGCCTGGGTTGCAGGCCATGACCCCCAGCAACCGCACATTGATGTTTCTCTCTCTCTCTTTCTCCCTCCCTTCCCTCTCTGAAAATAAATAAATAAAATCTTTAAAAAAAAGAAAAGAATGGAGGAACAAGAATTCAGAAATAATGAGAAGAGGCTTAGGAACCTTCAGGACACCTTGAAACATTCCAACATCCAAATTATAGGGGTACCAAAAGGGGAAGGGGAAGAGGAAGAACAACAAGTGCAAAAGTTATTCGAACAAATAATGAAGAAGAACTTCCCTGATCTGGCAAAGGAAATAGACTTCCAGAAGTCCAGGAAGCTCAGAGAGGCCCAAACAAGTTGGAACCAAGGAGGAACACACAAAGGCACATCATAATTACATTAGCCAAGATTAAAATGAAGGAGAGAATCCTGGAAGCAGCAAGAGATAAGGAGGCAGTTACCTACAAAGGAGTTCCCATCAGACTGTCAGCTGATTTCTCAAAAGAGACCTTGCAGGCAAGAAGGGGTTGGAAAGAAGTATTCCAAGTCATGAAAGGCAAGGACCTACATCCAAGATTGTTCTATCCAGCAAAGCTTTCATTTAGAATGGAAGGGCAGATAAAGTGCTTCTCAGATAAGGTTAAGTTAAAGTAGTTCATCATCATAAAGCCCTTATTATATGAAATGTTAAAGGGACTTATCTAAGAAAAAGAAGATAAAAAAACATGTATAGTTAAATGACAGCAAACTCACAATTATTAACAACCATACTTAAAAACAAACTAAGCAAACAACTAGGACAGGAACAGAACCACAGAAATAGAGATCACATGGAGGGTTAGCAACAGGGAAGTGGGAAGGAGAGAGAGAGGGGGAAACGGTACAAAGAATAAGTAGCATAGATGGTAGGTAGAAAATAGACAGGGGGAGGGCAAGAATATTATGGGAAATGTGCAAGCTAAAGAACTTATAAATATGACACATGGACATGAACTAAAGTGAGGAAATGTGGGTGGGAGAGGGTAGGCAGGGTGGAGGCGAGTGAGGGCGGGGAATGGGACAACTGTAATAGCATAATCAATAAAATATATTTTTAAAAAATGATACTGAATTTGAACTTTATTCAAATGGTACCAAAAGGCTTGACAAATACTATGTTATGACCATGACCAGGGGAATGAGCAGAGCATTATGGTCAAGTGTAAGTACTTTAAGAGTCAGGCACACCTTCAGATTTGAGTTCTATCTACATGGCTGACTTTGGGCAAGTCACTTACCCCCTTGATATTCAATTCCTTCAACTTAGAAATAAAGATAGCATCAATAACTTCTTCTATCTGTCATAAAAACTGATAAAATAATGCATTCATTGAATAACACCCAAAACACTTGTTATTATTGTATTATAAAGCTATAATATATATAAGACTGTATGCTTGAAAAATTGCTTTCAATATATGCAAACCATGATTGACTAATTGAAAACATCACAGTAATTTTATTTGTGAAAAATCTCTCTATTTACATTCTCTTTCACTATTAGAATGTACCATGGATCAATCAATACTGTGCCTGATACAGTTATACACTGTATGTTGGAATCCTTAAGTAATAAAGATAAATTAGTAATACTGACTTCATGCACATATATAAGTGACATTAATTCTCTTCTTTGGGCTTAGCTGTCAGTGAACATCAAACATGACTTTCATAGTCTTTCTTCCATTATCAATCACTTTTTACAGGGCAGTGACCACCTGTTTATATCCTTAACCCCTTGAAAATCTGCTGATATTGCTTAAAACTATAGGACAAAATTTTAATTGGGGATCTGTGCCCAAGATTACTTTTTTTTTAATCTTTGAGGGAAAGGAAAATTTTTGTCTGTGATTCTCAGTCATTTCTATTAGTGTGGAGAAGATAACCCAATAGGAGGTTTATCTATGAATTTTAGATTCTTTGTATACCTCCCATGAAACTGGAGGGAGATTAAAATCCTACATGGTTGGAAGTCAGGCCACTGGGACAAAGAATAATTAGGAGGTAGGAGGATAAAAGAAGAGACATCTGTTATGATGGGCTGAAAAATCTACCAGCTTTGAAAGTGCCCATGTGAAACTGAAGCATACAGTTGAATGCCATTTAGCAAGGTTATATCCATTAGGACTAGCCCAAGAGTGTAAATCACCATATTTATTTTGTTTTAAAAAAGTTACTCTACAGGGCAACATTTTCTTTTCATTTGTTGGTTTGTTTTCTATTGACTTTCTTATAAAACTTAAACAGTTGAAGTGCATGAAATCATTAGGCTACTGCAGATAGAAAAGTTAAAGAATAAGATTGAATAATAACACCAAAACCCTGGCCAGTGTGGCTCTGTTGGTTGAGTGTTATCCTGCAAAGCAAAAGGCTGCTGGTTCAATTCCTGGTCAGGGCAGAGGGCATATGCCCAAGTTGCAGGTTCAGTCCCTGGCTGGAGTGCTTACAAGAGGCAATAATTGATGCTTCTCTCTCACATCAATGTTTCTCTCCTTTCCTTCCCCTCTCTCTAAAAATAAATAAAAATTTTAAAATGATAGTACAAAACCTTGTGAGTTAAAATAATGACCTCCAAATAAAAAATGCCCCATGTTGATGAGAAGCTTGTCAAGTGGTTATAGGCATAGTTGGTTAAAGTACTATTAATCTGATATAGCCTTTCAAAATTAATATTGGCATACCCACTGACCCAGGACGTCTACTTCAAACAATTTGTGGAAGAAAAAAACTTGGATAAGTGAATAAGGGTACAGACACAGGAATATAACACTTTGGTGTTATTCATTATAGGAAAAAATTAAACATATTAAAAAACATTAATAGCTAAGAAGTTAAATAAATTATGGTATCACCTGTTCAATGTAACATTATAAAGTGGTTAAAAAGTAACAAGGAAAGCTGTATTTACCAACATCAAGACATGACTATAACCTATTATTAGGGTCAAATCCACTTTATAGTATAGTTTCATTCTATTTAGGTGATGTGTATTCACAAATGATTTTAAGGCAGTGGTTCACTCAATCCTTGCTTCTTCTTAATAGACTTCTATGCTGCTTGAAATCTGTACAATATGATTATTTTCAGAACCAGCAAAAAAAATGAATGCATTTTGCAAAGATACTGTATCCAAATACTGACATGATTGTATATGTCAAATTTGATAATGCTGGCAAAGGGCACGTGGAAGCAACAGCGCTGCCCTGGTTTTCAACATGTTGCTGTCTTCCTGACAGGGCCAGAGGTTGTCAACCCAGAGCATGGCTTCTATGTGGTGGGGAATAGACCACAGTCCCACAACATTAATCTTTTAAAAAATTTATTTTAAGATTTATTTATTTTTAGAGTCAGGGGAAGGGAGGAAGAAGAAAGAGAGGGAGAAAAATATACTGTGTGAGAGATATTGATTGGTTGCCTCTCACATGCCTCCAACCAGTGACCTGGTCCACATCCCAGGAATGCTCTGACTGGGAATCAACAAGCAACCTTTCAGTTTGCGGGACAATGTCCAACCCAGTGAGCCACGCGGGTCAGGGCTCATACCACTAATCTTTAATCCCCTCTGCTCCCGTGGAGACCTGGGTGGGGAAGAAAATGCTGGCATTGAATAGCTCTAGACATTAGGGAGCCCGGCCTCACCCTGACCTGGGCAAGGACAACAGGAAATGATCTGTTACGGATTACACGCTATTTTCCCAAACAGGCCCAGAGTGAAATCAATGAAATAATGATTCTCCGACAGGAATTATTATTCCTGTCTAATGAACTGAGATACATGTAGTTCTTTATACTGGAATTGGGTTTAAGAAGACATGGTCTTCACTGAAAGGCAGTTAAGATCTGAAGAACTACACTCCGAAGTGACTGCCAAAAGAATAGTCACAGCAGAGGGGTGACAAGTTGATATGCAGCCCCAAACTACAGGAACAACTTTGAATGAGAGTTGTTGTTTTTCTTTCCCACTCCTTAAGGACCCCTCCTTCCAGACATGAACACACACACACATCTTAGGGTTATAGTTAATGCTTCTGGCTTTACCTGGTGTCAGTTACAGTCTCTCCCATTTCTCCAGCAGGACCTGTGCAAACCTAGTACAAAGTGATTTCTGTCACTGCCCCTATAATGCCCAGGTAACATCTGCAGAAGACCATTCCATATGCTGGCCACAATCTAATCTTCTTCAAAATAATAACAGTTAGTATTTGTTAGTATCTACCAGGAGGTTATAATGTGCCACAAACTACACCAGGTGCTTTACATACATTATTTCATTTTGCCGGCAACAACCCTATGAAGTAAGATTATATAATAGATGTGGCACCTAAGTTTTTGTGAGAACAGTGATTTGCCAAAAAGTCACAGCTAGAAAGTGGCTGTGTAGGTTTCAAGCCTGACACCATGGCATTTCTAGTACAACCTAAGCCTCTGCCTACATCATCATAATTATGATACCTCAGGTGCACGGTTCCTTCCAGGCCCCATGACCAGATATTCAATTCTTCTAATTTTTAAGAATGGCAGCAAGCCACGAAAAATCCTTTAAATATCATACAGTTCACACACACACACACACACACACACACACAGGCTTAGAGACAGATACAAACAAACAACAGATGTCCTATTTATTGTAGGGAAAACAATATTTCAGTGAAACAATTGATACTTAGTGTGAGAAAGGATCCAGGGTGAACAATATCTCAGGAATGCCATAATGAAAAACGACAGATTCCTTTCATTTCAGGACTCAATCAGAGAGACTTTGCTATGCTAATGCAGTCAGTCCTTACAAGGAGGAGGGGAATGTACTATAAAGCATTTCTCAGGACTCCATCAAGGTCAAGCATCTTCCAGGATCAGTGCTCCTCAAAGTACATGCTTTGGGAACCAAGGCTGGTCTAAAGGATTCAGGAGCATCACCTTCAGCAACAGTTCAGAGTTCCAGAAGAAGAAGGCATTGTCTATCAATGTGATTTAATGTCTCTACAAGATAAAGGCACACAATTCCACTGGAGAGCCTCACTAGGACAATCTGGAAGGATAACATCTTCAATATTATTCTGTATAGGGCACATGTATGAAGGAACAGCAGACTCTCAATCTGGCTGTGCAAATGTTGCCTGTGTAAAGCTTTAAAACTAGAATCTTCTAACACAGAGCCTTACAATCTCCAAACTAATGACATTCCACAAAGTACCCCTGCTTCATTCCACACAGCTGGCTTCTAGTAATTTATCCAGTAAAAGACATGCCTCCTAAAGACCCAAAGTGTGCATATTTATACACCAGTCCAAAGATCTAGTGTCATAAACTATTTTCATTGATTACAGAGGACCTACCAATTTGCAGCTTTTGAAATTCCTACCAGCAAGTATGGTGTATGTAGAGAAAATGGGAAACAATTGAAAAGACAAATGCACTTAGAAATGTGATCAGATTGTACAGAATACAACACCTGTGTTCCACAACCTTCCTTAGTCTAGAAATATGAAGCAATACATATGCTAATGGGGCTGTACGCTGCCTTGCAAACTCTACAGCATTGTTGGTTAACTTTTCACACACCCGGGCCCTGTCTCCCTGACACACTTGTGAAGCAGAGCCACAGTATCATTCCATTTTTAGCCCCCTCATCAGTACCAAGTCTGACAATGGTGCTGAATAAATGCTGAGTGGATAAATGCTTTCATATTATGGAGCCACAAAGGAGTACACACTTATTTTGTACTCAGTTCTGTTGGGAATATTCAGCACCTAATTGTGGAATGTCTGAAGTAATCCATATGAAATAAAATTAGTTATTAAGCATGTCAAAAAATAGGGTGTTGGTCATGAGTTGGAAGTTCAGCAGCAATTAAATCTTTTTGCAAGTGGCTCCTTTCTTGCCCCTTCTCTTTCAGCCAGGGTCCAGTCAGGAGACAGAATCGTATCAGTAACTTGAATATTAAGAAGTGCTAATAAGTAAAAGGTGGTCAGCTAGCAAAATGGGAAATATAGAAGGTTCCAAGGGAAATGGGAAAAGAACAGGCAGAGAGTGGCTACACCTCAAGAATAGAAAGGGAGTGAGCAAGAATGAAATTAAGAACTCAGAAGAGGACCCTCCTCACAAGGTTGACATTGAGACCTCTTTAGGGCACGGACATCACTGGATATGTAACCCAGGGCAAGGAAATTACCAGAGGGTGTGACTTGACAATGAACCAGAGGACTGGCCCACTTGTAAGCAGAGAAACTTGCTGGAGAGTGAGAGCAGGCCAGACCAGATCAGAAGACTGATTTGTTGGGTGGTGGTGAGATTTACCAGAAGGCATAGACATAGTACACACAAAATACTAAGAGTAGTAGGTCAGCCCACCTAGTGTGAAGAAACTTGCTGGAGTATGTGGCTGTACCTGTTGTGAGCAATGCCAATGAGCCTCCCTCTTGCTGAGCTGCCCTACCGTGTTCATGCCACACACAAATGCAGACATCTCTCCTTTGGCAGTGTACTCCAGCACCCTCTATTGACAAAACTTACCACGGTACCAGTTACCAAAGAAAACAGGTTTATAGGGTTCAGATCAAATAGGTAGACTTGAAAGTGAGAGGCAATAAAAGGCTTAACAGCACACTTTCCATTAGAGACTTTGGGTGAAAAGGTAGGAATTTCCACTGACTCATCATCAAGATGCAAAAAATTCTGTAAGGCACCAATTGAAAGTTTTTGTCTCTGTAACAGAAGAATTGGAAAATAGTAAGTACTTACTACAATGCCTGATACAAATAGGTGCTCAGTAAATATGTAATCAATGTTCTTAGTGTTTTATATTTGACCGTGATTCTGGTTAATTTGCCAGATTCTGGAGGGAATGTTAGTACTCAGATAACAGAAAATGTATTTTGCACATTTTCTGTTAGAAGATCAGTTAAGAAATCTTTTATATATAATGCATTGCTCAAAACTCAATTCACAAGGAAAAAAACATTTCTAGGAATGTCTTTTAAAGATATATGTTATTGATTATGATATTAGAGTTGTCCCAATTTTCCTGCTTAAGCCCCCTCCACCTGCTATTCCCATTCCCTCCAGCAATACCCCACCTTGGTTCATGTCCCTGGGTCACGTATATCAGTTCTTTGGTTACTCCATTTCTATACTGTTATTAACATCCCCCTGTCTATTTTATACCTATAATTTGTACTTCTTAATCCCTGTACCCTTTCCTCCATTCTCCCCCTTTTCCTTCCTAACTGATAACTCTCAAAATGATCTCCATATCTATGATTCTGTTTCTGTTCTGCTTGTTTGCTTTTTAGATTCAATTGTTGATAGTTGTGAACTTATTGCCACTTTAATGTTCATAGTTTTGATCTTCTTTTTCTTATATAATTTCTATTAGCATTTCACATAATAATGGCATGATGATGATGAACTCCTTTAGTTTTAACTTGTCTGGGAAGAACTTTATCTGACCTTCAATTCTAAATGATAGCTTTGCTGATAGAGTAATCTAGGTTGTAGGTCCTTGCTTTTCATCACTCTGAATACTTCTTGCCATTTCCTTAGAGCCTGCAAAGTTTCTTTTGAGAAATCAGCTGACAGTGTTATGGGAACTCCTTTGTAGGTAACTCTCTACTTTTCTCTTGCTACTTTTAAGATTCTCTTTTCATCTTTGACCTTTGTCATTTTAATTATGATGTGTTTTGGGGTGACCCTCTTTAGGTCCATGTTGTTTGGGACTTTCTGTGCTTCCTGGACTTACATGACTATTTCCTTCACCAATTTAAGTATTTTTTCACTATTTTTTCAAGTAAGTTTTCAATTTCTTGCTCTTCCTCTTCTCCTTCTGGCATCCCTATGATTTGGATGTTGGTATTTTTGAAGTTGTCCCAGAGGCTCCTTAGCCTATCCTCGTTATGGGGAGGATTCCTTTTTCTTCTTGCCGTTCTTACTGAATGTTTTTTTCTTCCTTATATTCCAAATCATTGATTTGATTCTTATCTTCATCCCTTCCATTGTTGGTTCCCTGCAGATTTTTCTTTAATTCACTTAATGTAACTTGCATTTCTGCCTGGGTCTTTTTTATGGTGTTGAAATCCCCAAAGAGTTCCTTGAGCATCCTGATAACCAGTCTTTTGAATTCTGCATCTGATAGATTGCTTACCTCTATTTTGTTCTTTTTCTGGAGTTTTGTACCGTTCTTTCCTTGGGGTTGTATTTCTTTGTCTTCTCAATTGGACAGTTTCCCTGTGTTTGTTTCTGTGTTTTAGGTAGAGCTGCTTTGACTTCCTGTCTTAGTAGCATGGCCTACTACAGAAAAGCTCACCTGTAAATTATGTGGGGGAAGCCTCATATAATTGTCAGGGCATGGCAACCCATGCCACCGCTCTCTGGTTCTGTGTAGCATAGGGCTCAGAGAGAGGACAATGCTGCTCCCTGGCTTCTGGCGTTTCGCCCTGGAGGAAGTTGGCTTTGGTTACTCTCCAGGTGTCAGTCACTTCAGTTAATCCCCGTATGCCACTGGTGCCCTCCTAGTTGTTGCCTTGGTGCTGAATCCCAGAGGAGCTGAGTCTGCATGAGTTTTAAGTCTACTGTGGGCCCTTTAAGAGCCACCTCTTGAGAATTCTGCAGGTTGTTTCACCACCCCAACCCCCCCTGGATTTTACATCCCAATGTTATGGGGACTTCCTGGTTCTGGAACCCTGGGCTGGGTGTGTGTTCTGTGGCTAGGATCCCTTGCTCTCAAGGTATCCCTCCTTTTTTTTTTTTTTTTGTCCATTACACTGGATATAGATCTGCCTGTTCTACATGTCCACACCTCTCCACCCCTCCTACCTGCCTGGATGAATGTGGCTTCTTTAAATCCTTCATTGTTGAACTTCCATACAGCTTGATTTTTCTGACAATTCTGGGTGATATCTGTTTTGTAGTCTAGTTGTAATTTTTGCTGTATTTGTGTGAGGAGGTAAGGCATGTTTACTGATGCTTCTTCCATCTTGAGTGGAGTTAGGGACATCTTGATCCATTTTATATAAAGGAATTTAATGTCAAAATAAACATTTTTAAGTTAATATACATTATTGCTTGGGACTTAGAAACATTTTAGTGGAATTATAAAAAGCTGTCTTTATCACAATATATGTTACAGCAGTGTTTCATACACATGCCTTTATGGTATAGGCATATCTGTACACATAGTGGCCCAGAAACCTCCTATTTAATGAAAACAAGAGGACATGAAAATATCAGCTGAAATTTGGGAGTAAGCATTTTATAGAAGTATGTTTCATTGTATAAATGCCTTACCATAGCAATCATTGGAATAGCAGACTCCAATATTGCACCTAAGAATCTAATTCTACCAACAAAATTTGTATTGAGACATAATCCACCAGAGGCATGTCCACTGTGAAAGGTGAGATATAACCAACCATATGCTTGAAATCTATTCCTACAAATAGCTGCTTCCCATTTCTCTTGTTCTCAAATTAACTGGAATACCTTGAACACCTCTAATTGATATGTAAGAAAGATCACGGTTCAATACTTTATAGGAAATTAAGTACTTAATGCTGAGAATAGTCTGACCCTGACATTTTTAGTGAAGATAATCAAAAAAAGAGACACAGCTACCAATTCTCCTTTCAGTAGTCTTGTATTAATTTCAATTACTTGGTTCTTCTCATAAAACCATATGAACCCTTAGAAAGGTGACTGGGCATAAGTTTCGACAACCCCCACCTCCCCGCCAAATTCAGTGCTATACAAACAGATATTAAAAAAAGAACTTGACACATGAAATTGCCACATCACAGAGCCATGCTACATGAAACACATTGTTTCAGTGGAAAGCACAGTTTTACTAAAGACATTGCAGGGAATTAAATAAAATCAGAACTAGGACTGGAAATGAACCACTCCAAGAGAGAACATTCAGTCATTGGATTCCTAATGGAGTTCTCCCCTCTCCGATTTTAGTTTCCTGCCGGAGTTAGGGCTTTCAGTACTTGTCTATCCAGTGTATGGTAATAGCTGAAATGGTCCACAAACCTGCTATCTAAATCTGATGCTGAAGTCCATCTAACATGGTTGGTGATTAAAAAAATCACCCATCATGTGCCCCTCTCCAGATCCCATTTCTGTGCCCATGATGACAAACCATGGAAGTGGTAGAAAATCTGCCCGTATCTGCCTACATCACTTCCCTTTCAGTTTTGGAACAGAAGATGTGATTTTAGCTAGGTAAAACTATATAAATATAAATATATATAGTACAATTAGATTCAATAGGGGTACCATGAGAATAAAATATGGGAATTCTATTTTAGATACATGATGAGAAAGATCACTTATTATGATACAGCTTTGACATCTATAAGTAGCAATAATCCCTAAATTTGTAGACATTACTATAGAAAATAATTGTACCAGAAATCCTCCCACTGAGGTAGAAATTGCATGTGTCATGCTCATTGCTGTATAGTAAGCAGATAGTAGAGTGTTCACAGAACATTTATTAAATGGCAATTAATGAACTTGAGAAGACACCAAGTTCCAAGTTGACATGTGCATGATGGACAACTTGTTACTAGAACAGTGATTAGTTCCACATTATCTCTAGAAGTCGTAGGTTCTATAACTTATAGACCTTCTGCTGCCCAAACTGAAATTGTTGAATCCTCCCAAATTAAGTTTCTCCTATATGCTCCCTTAAACTAGTTTCTTATTCATCTTTAGACAGCTCCCGCAGTACTTTCCCCAGAACGTCTTCCCAGAACCTTCTGTCTTAGACATCTCTGTAGGCAAGTGAACTAACACATTTCCAAAAGAAGTCAAGATCAGAATGAGGCTTTCTATGCTGAGTCTGTATTAGGAAATCTTCTCTCTCTCATTTACAGTGTAGTTTTATAGTTGTTGATTTTAGTTGTCCATACAAGAAATACATTTGCGGCATGATAGTTAATACCAATCTTGGATTTCCTCAAGTTTTATTTGCTGAAAGAAAAACTCATGTCAAAGCCTAATAAAACTATGACAGTAATTAACCCAAATCAAACACCAGAACATTAATACAGCTCTTCAGCCAAGGCTGCTAATACAGATGCCCTAGAAATACAATGAATTTTCCCACTGACAATGACTAAGGCATGTTATTTGTCTTAGTGAAACTCTAGCCATAAATTTCTGTGGACAACTGTTCAGCCTTCTAATTCCACTGTAACAATAAAGTCCCTATATTTATTAATAAAAATATAGGTTACTCCTAACTACAAAATGACCACCCTTCTATAATTGAGGTATTTCCCTTAAACTATAGTTAAAATAATTATTTTTTAATAATAAAAATAATAATCATTAATAACATGTTCATTGCAAAAAATTTATAAAATATTTATAAGCAAACTAAGAACAAATCAAAGTCTATCCTATCATCTACACATAGACATTAATATTTAGATATACAGACCTTCAGTCTTTATTCAATGCAACACTCACTCATTGTGTGGCAAGTAATGTACTAAGCTATGAGAATTACCACATTCATTTGCACAATGACTCTATGAAATTGATAAAGTATTACTATATTATAAATGAGGAGATTCAGGTTTATAGATGTTAATACTTGCCAAGGGTCAACACAGAAGCCAGATTCCCAGGTACTGCCTACATTATCCTGTTTCCCAAATGTATGAAAAGTATATGGACAAAGCAGTTTTGTCTTTTCAGTTCTTAAATATTCTTCAACATTACCTTTAGAAGCTGCTATGATTACACTGCAAGATAGACCATAATGTATGTAGCCCATTCCACTACTGGAACATAGAGATTCTTTTGAAATTGTCACTATTATTATTTTTTAGTGTTTGAGTGAATACCTTTACAGCTATGTGCATATTCCAATTAATTTCTTTGGGATAAACTTCTATAGGTAGATTTTTCAGATTAAAAAACTTAACAATTTTGGACTCAATGGTCACACATGGCATGTGCACAGTCTGTTCCAGATGTTATTCCCATAAGCAGGGTAGGAGGCAGGGTCTTTTCCTAATGAAGCATTTATGTGACCTCTGTTCCTCACCAAAATCAAGACTAATAAAGTAACAGAGAATTATGCGTAAGTCCACTATTTTAAATGGCCCTTGATGCCATAAATGCACATACCATTCTACACTTCTCCCCTGGACACTGAAATTGCTATGAAATTCAGCATGTGTTTCATCATAATTTACTAAGTAAATGACTGAATCAACAAGTGAATAAAGCCAAGACAATTACAAACAGAAAGACAATTTCTAGCTAACAAAGCAACAGATTGAAAGCCCTTTAGGGCAGACTTCTCAGGATCATGGAGAGTTCCAACTTAATTTGGCTAGTAGGTAGGGATCCCAGAATTTCCAAAGCTGTTGAATTTCATGCCTAAATCTCACATCTGGCTCACAAAACAAAGCAGCACAAGAAGAAAGAAGATTAGGGCTCATATATTGTAATTCGATCATGACACAGCACCTGAGTCTGTGAGTTTGCTGAAAGAGCACCATAACAGTGTCCTTCTGTCATTTATAACAATAATATAAAAATCCCTGCAAGATCCCAAACTAGTATTGCCATAAAGTGCATTTTGTGTTTTCGGGGGGAAAACAGCAATGTAGCAGAGTATAGGTTGTGGCATACATAGTGTGTACCCTGAAGCAAAGGGCACCATGCAAATGATAACATGAGTGAGACAAATATGCCACATAGCTTCCTTCATCGTCCAAACCAGGAAAGGCTGACTCTTTGCCCATATGGTCAGAATACAGCAGCCACGCTGAACCAGTTTTGCTAGACAGAGTTCGAAAAGTATTGCTATAATTTGAGAATCTTAAAATGGACTATCAGTGACATTCAGGACACTTTGAGTAACTAAATAATACACAGAAATTTAAGAGAAAGACAGAGAGTATTAGAGTACTAAAAGGCCATCAGAAAGACATGGCTGATTACAGAAAAAATTTGTATGTACTATTCCTTTCTTTGCCTTGTGTGAGAAAAGCCTATAATGTCAAAAGTTTCAAAATATCAGCTATTCTATTTTTGCACTCCCCTCCAGAATGGTAGTGTGGCAAGAAATTAAAGGCAGAACTTTGCCGGTGGATCATTCTAGGTTGGATAGTGCAACCCACTTGAAAATGAAAAGCAACAAGAAAAAACGAGACAGTTATCTACAAAGGAGTTCCCATAAGACCAGCAGCTGATTTCTCAAAAAAAAAACAAAACAAAACTTGCAGACAAGAAGGGGCTGCAAAGAAGTATTTGAAGTCATGAGAGGCAAGGACCTACATCCAAGGTTACTCTATCCAGCAAAGCTATTAGTTAGAATGGAAGGGCAGACAAAATGTTTCCCAGATAAGGTCAGGTTAAAGGAGTTCATCATCACCAAGCCCTTATTATATGAAATGTTAAAAGGACTTATCTAAGGAAAAGAAGAAGATCAAAAACTATCAACAGTAAAATGACAACAAATTCCCGACTATCAACAAACAAACCTAAATAAAAAACAAAAACAAACTAAGCAAACAACCAGAACAGGAACAGAACCACAGAAATGGGAGATCACATGGACAGTTATCAGTAGAGGAGAAGTATGGGGAGAATGAGGACAAAGGTACAAGGAATAAGAAGTATAAATAGTAGCTACAAAATAGACAGGGGGAGGTTAAGAATAATATAGGAAATGTAGAAGCTGAAGAACTTACACATATGACCCATGGATGTGAACTAAGGGGTGAAATGCGGGTAGGAGGTGGGGTTCAGGGCAGAGGGGAATAAATGGGGGGAAAATGGGACAACTGTAAAAGCATAATCAATAAAATATATTAAAAAATAAAAATAAATTACATAATTAAGAAAAAAAGAAAATGGCAAGTGGCTTTGATAACAGATCTAGGGGAGAAATTTCAACCGACTCAATCAACGCACAGTTCTGAGCAGCTATGCTGGAGAATTAAAAGTATACCTAATATTCTAGAACCTAAGCTAACAATATTGGTTAATTAGAAGGATAGCATAATGCTGATGACACGTTTACTTCATTGACTATTTTATTGTAATAGGATTCTTCACCTAATGGTGAAAAAGTCAAGTGATAGAAAACATGACTCAAATTACAACCAACTCATGCAAAATGCAACACGTGACTCAAATTACAAACAACTCTTGCAAAAATGCAGGTTGCTTAACAGTTTGGATCTAACGGAAAAAATCACATCAAAATCACAAGAGCTTTTGGGAAAGCTGGTGAGGTTTCCAGACAGACTGGCCACTTCTTCTGCCTGGTTCCTGAGATAGTCCTCAGTCACTAGACTCTCCAGTGACAGTTGTCATCAAAATGCAGATACAGATACTATGCCGTCTGGCCTGGGCTTACTGGCTTTATTCACCATCTGTCACAAAATGGTATCAGAATGAAAAGAAGGAAAGGAGAAAGCACCACAGGCTTGAATTTCTTCACAGAAACTCAGGAGATGGAATAAACTGGGGGTAATTAAATATTCCTTTCTAGGTCTGGCCTTTCTAGGTACATTTCAGACTATGGAAACAGGGAAGATTTTTCTTTTTCAACATGAGATAGGAATCTCAGATATTTTTAGGTTTATCACTCTTTTTATATTCCTTCAGACGAGTTCAATGTAGACACGTGTGGAAAGGGAAAGCAAAACTTTGCTGAGCGCTGTAACTGGTGGTGAATTGTGAGAGCTGAGATCTGCAAATCTCATTAAGAGTATGAGCTAATGGACATCTACCCAGAACAGTCACAATGCAAAGGACTGAAGATGGAGGAGTAGGTAGAAACACTTTGCTTCCTCGCAAAAACCAAAAGAAGGATAACAACCAATTTAAAAACAATAAACAACCAGAAATGCCAGAATAGCAATCTGCATAGAACTACAACAATCGAGGACTTAAAGAAACATTCACCCAGACCAGTGTGCCATCATAAAGAAATGTGGCCCAATTGAAAAAACAGATCAAAACTCCAGAAAAAGAGCTAAGTGATGAGGAGATCAACCTATCTAACGCAGAGTTCAAAACAATGGTAATCAGGATACTCAAAGAATTGATTGAGCTTGGTTGTAAAATGAAGGAAAAAATGAAGGCTACACAAAGTGAAATAAAGCAAAATATGCAGGGAACCAACATTGAAGAGAAGGAAACCAGGACTCAAATCAATGATTTGGATAAAAAGGAGGAAACAGACATCCAACCAGAAGAGAATGAAGAAAAAAAGAATTCAAAAAAATGAGGAGAGGCTTAGGAACTTCTGAGACAACTTCATGTGCTCTAATATCTGAATCATAGGGGTGCCAGGAGAAGAGAAAGAGCAAGAAACAGAAAACTTATTTGAAAAAATTATGAAGGAAAACTTCCTCAATCTGGCAAAGGAAATAGACATCCAGGAAGTCCAGAAAGCCCAGAGAATCCCAAAGACATTGGACCCAAGGAGAAACACACCAAGGCACATCATTATTAAGTCACCCAAGATTAAAGATAAGGAGAGAATCTTAGAAGCAACAAGAGAAAAGGAGACAGTTATCTACAAAGGAGTTCCCATAAGACTAGCAGATGATTTCTCAAAAGAAACCCTACAGGCAAGAAGGAGCTGGAAAGAAGTACTGGAAGTCATTAAAGGCAAGGACCTACATCCAACCAGCAAAGCTCTATCCAGCAAAGCTATCACTTAGAATGAAAGGGCAGATAAAGTGCTTCCCAGAAAAAGTAAAGTTAAAGGAGTTCATCATTACTTTATTATATGAAATGTGAAAGGGACTCACCTAAGAAATAGAAGATCTAAAACTATGGACAATAAAATGACAACTAACTCATAACTATCAACAAGTGAACCTAAAAAATAAAAACTAAGCAAACAGCTAGAACAGGAATAGAACCACAGAAATGGAGATCACATGGAGGGTTATCAATGGGGAGGTGGACACTGAGGAGAGGAAAAGGTACAGGGAATAAAAAGCATAATTGGTAGGCATAAAATAGACAGGGGTAGATTAAAAATAGTATAGGAAATAGAGAAGCCAAAGGACTTATATGTACAACCCATGGGCATGAACTAAGAAGGTGAGGGGGGGGATGCTGGAAGGTGGGGGTTACAGGGCAGAGGGGCGATAAAGGGGGTAGAAAAATTGGGAGAATTGTAACAGTGTAATCAGTAAAATATACTTAAAAACCAAACAAACAATAAAAAAGAATTCAAAAGACTGGTTTCTCCATGTTGGGAGAGTCCAAGCATGCCTTAGAGAGATCACAGTCTTTAGGCTAAGTATGCAATAGCCACAAATACAAAGAAAAGAAAATGTGATGAGAAATAGCTGAGAAACAATTTTTTTTTATTAAAAAGTGATTTTACAGTACTAAAAAGGGTGGAGAAAAGAAGGAAGCAGGACATCACAAAGGATGGCCAGCAGGATATAGCAGAAGACTTTCAATTTATTCTGTAATTTCTAGTAACAAGATCAAGAAGTGAAAAAAAAAAGCCACTGAAAGCATCTAGAGCAACAAGTTAAGAGCTAAGTCTCCTGAAAACTTGCTAATCACATGAAACCTTTGATTTAGATGACAGCATAAATGCAAGAGAAATTCCTGTTAAGTACCATGTAGTACAACCAACTAATTTTCAGATTTCAGCCCATACACTTCCTTTTCCTACATGTTCCTGTTTGGGGAGCAAGCTTACAAGCCAGAAGGGCAATTACTCCTGAGTTATTGCCACTGCCCTGTCTTCTCAGACCTCTGCAGGGGTGGCCTTTCAGGAGTTGAAATGAAAAATTTAAGAAAAGATTTCCCAGCAATGAGTAATACAGAAATTACTATTCAAAATGGACACCATTCTATTATTTTCATTTTTAAAGAAAGGTATTAAAAGGCGATGACAGATATTTAAGGACCTACCTGCACTAGGCACTAGATTAGGTACTGAGGATGCAAAAATGGGTCAGATAACAGGACCCGTTAGGAAGTTTACAATTTAGAATGAAGGATGAGCTTGAATTCTGCTGTAAAATATCAGTATAAAATATGACAATAATAAAATAGACATGAACAAATATTTTTAAATGAAAAACAATGAATGCCAATGAAAATCTGAAAAATGTCCTCCAACCTCAAAAAATAATTTTAAAAATACTTTTTTTTGGTCTATCATATCAGGTGACATTTTTGAAAAAAATATTAATGTCCATTGTTTATTTGCTTATGGTGAAATGGGCACTGATACACATTTGGTGGGAGTACAAATTGACACAACTCTTTCAGAAGCCTGCTTCAAAATAAGTATCAAGAATTTGTAAATAGCTCATTCTCTTCTTACTGTGTAGTTCTATCAAATGGTTTGTAGTAGAAGAAATCAATCTGCAGAGTGTAGGTTTGGGCCAGACTAACACATCTGGATTTTATTCACAGGTACCTAGAGATCCACTGCCAAGTTCTGGACAAGAAGAACGATAAAGGCAAAGTGCTACTAGTTTCAAGGGGCCATGAAGGATGGCCTGGAAGGCCAGGTCTGAAATCAAAGTCAACATTTCAGATACTTTTATAAAAGTCCAAGAGTAAGATAAATAGTAAGGGTTTATAAATGCTCAAAAGCCAGTCTTATACATGTCAAAACCCGATTGTATCATTGTAGTAAGATTAGTTGAGTGAAAAAACCAGTCAAATTATTCTTTGGCATGGTTTAATAAACTCTGTATGCAAACAATGTGATACAGACCTTCAGAAGTTTTTACATTTCAATTGCTTGTTTTGCCATACTTTAAAGTTCTTCGTAACTTCCTTGACTATTTCCCTTTCAAATTAAATTTGTTTTGTCTCATGATGCAATAGAACTGCTGACATAACAGTTAGGTGTTCGATTCATTTTTTATGATAATCTTTCAACATAAACAAAAGCGGAAAGAGTAGCTTAATGAGCTCCTCTGTACCCATCACTCAGCTACATAACCAATCTTCTTTTATCTGTATCTTCACACTCCTCTAATTATATTGAAGTAAATTGTCAATATAGTAAATATTTTCATATATATTTTTAAAAGAAAGGGACTCTTTTCAAATGTCTTTTAACAGGTTCCTTTAGCACCTGCGATAAAACTTCATCATTGCCAAGTATAGTTTATAGAGTCGAACATTTTTATATGGTGTGGCAGAGAAGTAGGGAAAAAAATTAAAAAAAAGAAGAAAAAAATTTTAAATATCAACAAAAACCAAACACTTTCTACTTTCACCAGCAGAAGACAAAAAAAGGGACTATCTGAAATAGTATAAACAACCCATCTGTCCACAGCTCAATGGAAAGAATGCACCATTTAAAAATGCTTCCCATTATTTATTCCATAAAGCCTCTACAACTATTTATTCAATAGCTAAAATGCCCAAGCATTTCTCCAAGTCAACTAAAAACTTATGAGTTGAGAACTGGGGAATTATGAATTGAGATCATACATTCCCATGTGTCTCTTAGGCTCTTGCTTTATGACTGGAAAGCAGAAAAGTGTTCATGCCAATTTGGTAGGTGTCCGGATCTATGTTCTCACTAAAGTGATGCCAAGTGAGGGCTAGAGATCCTGGCCACTGTGGTTTGACTGCACAGAGGCTGGAAGGCAGGGAAATGACAGAGTGAGTGGGTTTTTGCTCAGTGACAAGAAAATTCTGCAAGGTGTAAAAAAGTATTCCATTTATTAATTTATTTAAACTTACCTTCTGTTCTATAACACAAATATCACACACTCTTTTACAAGATACAGAGAAGACTAGAACTCAGGTAAACAGTGGTGGAAACTGGGCCATGTGTCCTTCCAAATTTTCCTTACACACATGAACATATTTTACAGCATGGATGAGATCATCTGTTATGGACCCGACATTGGGCAGAACACCTGCGGTGGCTAAAGTCTTGGGTTTGAATCCCCCTTCTCTACTTATTTGGTATACAGCCTGGTATCTGGACTCCAGTTTCTGCACCTAAAAATGAAGTTGCCAAAAAAGTATTTCCCTCATAAGTACTATGAGTACTTACCTCAAAGTGACTTGACATATATAAAACACTGAGATGAGTGCCTGATAATAGTTACCATATGTTTGCTATTTTTAATTCCTTTGCCAGCTTATGATATTAACACTTTATCAATGATAGTATTAATTAATAATGTGCTTTATATGTCATTAAAAGTCTCCATAAAGCATGACTTTTAATGGCTGCATAATATTGCTTTGTCAGGATGGGCCTAACTCATTCAATCCTTTCCAAAATGTTGGGCATTTCAGTTTGTTCCACCAATTGCAGTACCATAAATCATAGTGTAATCATCACTTCTGTGCCCAAAATTTTCCCAATACTTGAATTAGTCTCAGGATTATTATTTAGGCCTAAAATACCATTTTGAAACACTAGTGTAAGTAATGATGCATGGTAAGAAACCAAAAAATTAGATTCTACACTAAGGGTTTGCTTAAACCAGAATTTGTGGTGAAAGGAGAAAGATGCTTATGAAAATCCCAAACGAATCCAACTTTGGATTCTAGTCACAAGCACAAGCATATAGTCCTTAGGCAGTCAAATTCCAGACAAAGGCCCCAATTCTAACACCAATTATGAGAATTCCTAAGTGTGGGGATCTTAGGAGTAAATCAGAAAGCAACATCAGAGGCACCTTCGGTCTCAAGCAACTCTAAATTCTACATTGCCATGAAAACTAACCATCTCTGAATTTGTTTGCTGACCCTGAGACACTCTTGCTTCTAAGACACTGTACGTTTTAATACTGCCATCCTTATAGTCAGAGTATTCTGTGGTTGTAACCTTTCAGGATTATAAATCTAGTTTATTTCTACCATCTGTTAATAATGAGCTATAATGAGTAAATATAAAAATATTTATCATGCCTTCCAGAATATTCCCTTGACCTGTCCACCTGTGAAACCTAGGAGAAGGCCAGCAGCTACAGATAATATCAACTTTCCTGGAAGGCAGTGAAGAATACAAACATAAGTACTAAAGATCTGGCTGCTAGTTCCAGCTTTGTGAACTTGAACAAGTCACTTAACTTCTGAACTTTCTTTTGCCCAAGTCTGTTAAGAAAAATGACCAGAAAAAAAGCTGGGCCAGGAGGGAGGGTGGAATGAAATCCACAGAGCCTATTTGTCTACTTGTTTTAAGGCTCACACAATATAAGTAAAGGCATGCGATAAACTGCCAAGCCCTGTACACAGGCAAATTGATATGAAAATATTTGTTTTAGTTCTTTTATCAATTAGCCCCATACACGTAATCTCTCAAAAGCTTAGTACCCATAATGAAGATAATCTCTAATTAGGATTAGTAAATCTCTAAGACAGCAATTGTTCAAACCTGGGAAATCATGATGGAGGAAATTATTGTTCTGAGATATATGAGTATATTCCTTACTGTAACGATAGAAGTTAATTTCCTGGCATTATATTGTGAATTTGGAAGATTTTTACTGAAAATACTTCTGAGGATCTCGAATGCCTTGTCTTCTAGAGAGTGCTTTGTGAGATAATGGTGTTTGGCCATGTTGATCATCCTACTGAAATCTTTCTAAAAACATAAATAATATACTTTGTATACCTTACAAAATAATAGAAAATTGGCAGAAGTACAGAGGAAAATCAACACCATATACGTGTACTACAAATGCATCATTTAATTTAACCCAAGTTTCAAAACAGACAGACTATATAGTACAATGAAAATTCCACAGAAGAGATTCTTTAGGAAAATGAATTTCTAGTTTTTATGTATTTTCTGACCCTATTATTCCATATTTACTATTTATTAAATAAATAACTTTATTACGATTATTACTTAATACACACATGCAGTGAATTTAGCTATTGGTCTATTGGGGTTTTTGGAAATTCTATTTCCTGAGCATTCTAGATACAGGTGGTACAAAAGAGTGAGTGAACTTTATTTCACACAAAGGATACCATCTAGAAGTTTGATTTTGAACAGATCCCTACTATGCTATGGTATTTTCTAACTTGGGCAAGTGGTGTAGAGGAATCCTCTTTTGCCTCTAAAACAGGTGTGCACTGCCCCTGCACCCATCCAGACTTACATACCAGTAATATGAGCTTGTAAAAAAAGTACCACTACTCATGAGTGTTTATTTAAGTGGAAATGCTAAGACCAGGACTTCTTTAAAGAACAGCAGGTATTCTGTGGGGTTTATTTAGGTTTTCATTTGCTGAAACAGTCACATGTCTGAAGTACTATCTCCTTTGGCAGAACATCCTGACCTGCACTTTATAGGAGATATACTCTCACTTTTCAGCTGGCAGATTACATGAACAAGATCTGAAGGACCTGGGAAGGCCACCCTTAACTAAGTTTATTTTATACCATTAGCTTTTACAACCAATATCTTCCTCTACAGTCCTAAGCAGAACAAAGCAATCAGTAACAAACAGGATCTGAATTCACCCTTTGCTTAAATGCACAATAATAGTAACAGCTAGCTGGGGACCTTTTTTGTTTCTGATGGTGGGTTCCTAATCTTAAAATGGTTTGGCCTTACAATTTCACTTTTAAGATGAATGCTTTTTGCTTTGTGTTTTTAAGATGCACCGGTAAACTGTGTATGTTTCAAAGTCCTTATGTGCCAGCAGTGAAACCGAAATGAAAGGTCTTTGGAATTGTAAACCGCAACAGGGTATAAAATGTGATCAGCAGTAAAGGGCACCGCAGCTAGAGACCATCCACCTAACTTGTTCTTCTACTCTGATAATTATAATCAGGCCTCAGCCCGGTCATCAATCTGTCATAAAACAGAGTAGAGACATAATGTGATAACTATAAATAATGACTATAATACACTAGACATCTAAGGACTATTTGCAGAAACACACTAATAAAATCTCCAAGAAGTTCCATCTACAGATTTACAGATTTTACAATATGGTTGCAAAATTAACTTTCACCGTGGAAAGCAGTCAGTTGTGTTAGCAGAGACAACACATAACAAGATTGTACATGAACTGATAATCATCATCACACTGCAAAATTAAAATGGAACCAGAAGAAGACAGAAGGCCCATTCAATACAATGTGAATAAAACACACAAAGAAACACAACAGGAGAAAACATCAAATGTGAAACGCAGCAAATAGTGAATGAGAAACAATTGCCAATATCAAAACAAAAATGAGGATTTTCTACAAACTCAATCATGAGCAGAATTAATAAAACCTGCTCTGACCTTCTTTCTTAACCCAGAAGTGTTATTTTCATTAGACACCAAGCTGCTTCAAAATGCATGCTCCCAGAGCCTGAAACTAATTTTCCTCCTCCTATATAAGAACATAAAACTCCTACAGTCTTGGTAATTGAAAGAGATCACTTCCCCCCAGGTTCCAGCCACCACCATCTCTTTTCTTTATGACAAACGGATGACAGCACATCTTCCTGGCTTCTCTCCAGCTCAGTCTTCTTACCGTATCCTTCCTGATTTGCTCCAACATGCTAGCCAAGTGAGCCCTCTGCCCAACCAGTTTTGCAATGGCTTCCCTGTAAAAATCCAGAGTTGAAGGCCCTGCAGGGGGTGGGGTCCAGCTCCAGCCCTAGTGGCTTCTTTTCAGGTCCCCAGACACTCAATTCTGCCTTGAAGCCATCTCACACGCTGTCCTCCTTGTGCTGAGAACTTCCTGGCCTAGCTAAATTCTGTTCCATCGTGTCTTCTGGTGGCCTTTGGTGACCCCCAAATTGGGCCTGATCCCTATCACATGCTACTATAGCACTGAATGTCTCTTTCCCTTTAATCACACATCTGTTGGCACATTTATATGATCAGTATCTATTCCTCTAACAGACTGTGATTCCAAAAGGACCAAGACCCGGCTATGTCCTCACAGGGCAGCCTGCTGCCCAGCAGAGTGCTCGCCACACACTCAGCTACAAGCACTACTTGGTGAATGAATACTGCAAGGCCCGATTATTTTCTATAAGTAAACTGGAAAGGCATGGAGAGTAACACTCTTCTTTCAACGACAATGCAGGATAGCACACGGTCCACTGCATTGCTGTAATGTCCAACCACTGTCTTTTGTACCCAGAACAGCCTTAGAAGTCCCCAGTTATAAGTTGCACCCAAACTGAGTTGTAAAAAATTCCTTTTAGACATCCTTCCTTTGCCTCACTGAAGGCCACATGGGATGTAGCTTTGACGTTCTCGATAACGGAGAGTATCACTGCCTAAAAGAGTCCCCTCTGACACCAAGACTGTCTGCTTAACAACTTGGGATGGTAAACACTGCTCTCATTTTGCTTTATGGCCCAAGAATTTTAAAATGATGCTTTTATGACAAAATTGTAATTGAAGGTGCTTTGCTGGGTCCCGGGTTGGTTTTACACATTTGCCCAACAGGAGAACACTGCAACATTTCATCATTTATAAAGCCTAGGGGAGATTACAACATGGGCACTTTGGTGAATACACGCGTGGAAGGGAGGTTATCATTCTGCTTGGTAAAACCAGCCTGTGGACACAAGTACTCCTGTGTGGTAGGTCAACACCTTCCTAATTTAGGAATGTCAAAAGATGCCTACTGGCAGAACACAGCCAGATGTACGCAGAACTGCTCCTGAGCTTCCAGAAAGTTTCAGTAGCAGCCAAGTGGTCAGTCAGCCAATAGAGACCCCCTGACCCCCCCTGACTGGCCCAACATCCCTCTTGGCCCAGTGCATTGGTGAGTTTTCACCACCTTGGTGGCCTCAGTGGGGATGTCAGGCTGGGCAAGGCCTGGCTCTGTCACTGAGATCTCGAGCAGGTGCTACCTGTGCTAGGAACATTCTAGCAAAGAACATCCCACATCTTTTACTGAAGCAGCAGGACTGGGGAAGCTGCATGGCAAAATCCATAAAAACCAATTTTGAGGAGCTTGAAGCTGGGTTCCATAGGTAGCCCATAAAAATCATGTTCTTTGGAAGCAGGCTAGTGAAAAATACAAAGCTCTCATAACCTTAGCATATTCCAAATTTTAGGAAAGCTGCCAGCAGGAAAAGTGGTTCAAAAATACAAGTTTCCCCAATAACGACTTTTCCTTTAAAGTCTTAATTGCCTTAGGTTGCAAGTGCTGTCACCACAACACCAGTGCAGGTCCATACCAGTGGGAACAAAAAGAGTGCTATGGGTTCACAGGACTGTGAGAGCAGCATTAAGACTGAGGTTAAGAAGATGGAAAGAGCCTCAAGGGTAAGCAAGATGTAAATTCGAATGCTACCATTTTTGAGTCATGTGAATTTGGACAATTTTGTGTTGATCTGTGACTTGGTTTCCCCATTCATCAGTTAGAAGCAGAAGTTCCTGCTGCACAGGTCTGGGGCACTGAAGGAGATAATGGGTTCAGGCTGGCCCACAAAAACACGAGAGTCTCCTCTCTAATGTAACAGAAAGGATAGAAGGAGCAGGAGGGGAGACACTTGTTTCCCTCTATCCCACATTCCCTCTTGGGCTCACAGAAGTAGGAATTTGTACCAACACAAATTTAGCAACACTGCTTGGGAAAAAGCTCTCCCCTTCCTCCAACTCCCAGCTCTGCTACTCTGCTCCCACCCCTCAGGCAAGGGTAACCCCCTTAGCCCTGGGCTACTCAAATGAAAGCAAGCCCAGCCCTCTGCTCTGCACCTGCCTTCCCAATTCCCCAGCTGCAGCCTATGGAGTGGATGCCCTGCCTTCCAGCTTCCAGCATTAAGCAGGCCCAGGGGTCAGGCCAAGACACCAGTCCTAGCTCCCTATCTGGGGGTTAATGAATAGCATGGCCTTGCTCTGCCTGCGCAGGTCTGCAGGGTAAAAGCATGGAGACTCAGGTGAGCTCTGGTCCCAGTGGTACTCTTCAGTCTGCCTCATCACCAACAAATCTCTTCCTTGACTTTCTTTCTGACTCAAAGTAGGAGGCAGGACAAATAGCTAGGTTCCCTGACACCTATAAGAATATTACTGTTCTGCATAATACAAGGTGGAGTCACCAACAGACAATGGCACTTCCCAGAAATGTTCACTATAAAATAAGAATAGAATCCAAGTGGGGCTGGCCATGATATCCTGAGACAGGGAGGCAGGAAGGTCATCAGGATCCTAACAGAAGAGAACACACTTTCTCAGGGAAACTGGAACCCCACAGGTTGAGGCTAAAATGAATCAACAACTGTCTAGGCAGAAAGTTGGTGGGGCAGGGGTGAGCGTGAAGGACAATTACGGCCTGGCTGTGCCAGCAGACCTCAACCTGTGCTGCACTGAGAATCACACAAGCTGCTGTTGAAATGCTAATGCTCAGGCCACCTCCCAGACCAATGACCGAAACTGTGAGAGAGGGTCCCAAGCATGAGTAACATTTAAAGTGTGCTCGGTGATTCCAACGTGCAGCCACTGTTAAGGACTACTGTGCTGGGCTCTCTCAGCCCACTGAGTTTAGACAGGAAGAGAAACAAACTCACAAGTGACATGACACAACCCCTACTCAGGCGAGAATGCCTTGCCTCTCTCACACAAGGCTGGTAAATCACTCTGATTTTACACGTTGTTGTTGTCTGATTTTACTCTGATGTTACACGTGCTGTTGCACGGGGTAACTGATTATCAGCATATAAAGGACAGTATCTGCTAGTGTTTAAATTAGAATGAGAGCTAACATTTATTGAAGACGTACTATGTGCCAGGGACATGTTCATTTCACAGGAATTAACTAATACAAGCCCCACAACAACCCTTCAAGGTTGGTGTTTTATGGCTTTCTTCATGTTCCAGATGGAAAGGTTTAGTGAACTTGACTGAAGTCCACTACTACTGATTGGCAAAACTGGGATTTAATCAAACAATATGGAGCTAGAACCTCTTCATCGAGCAGACTCACAAGTAATCTCTTTTGTTTCCACACAATCTCTCTCTGGTAAGCATTCAGATTACAACACCAAACAAGCAAAGGTGCTTGTTTTAAGGAGCTGACAGATGTGTGTGTGGACATGTACACAGAGTGACCTCCTTGATGGCAGGGATCATGCTTTATTATTTCTCTTCCGGTCACTGTGCTGCCCACTGTGTAGGGGACGCCATAGTGACCTTGCAGAGGGAATGAACACAGAAGGCAAATGAAGGGCATCAAGAGAGGAGAGAGGGGTATGCATATGGGATCATCTCATCTCTTTAGATAAGAGGGAACACGGAGTCACAACTGCTGAAGTGTAGAAGGAAACACATCTCCCATTTACAACCCCAAACTGTGATCCACATCAAGCAGGGGGACAGATGAAACGAATTGCCAGAACCGGCAATAATTCACATGCCATAGTATTTAAAAATCTCTAACAGTAGCATCATTACTGCTGGCAGTGCCTCCAACCAAGCAAACACTAATAAGGGCTCTCATAGAAGAGGATACACTTCTAGCACAAATAAGGCCACAAAAAGGCTTCCTGGTTTACCACTCTAAAACTGGGAAGGAACTCATTACTGTGAATAACACAGTCACTTGGAGGCCAGAAAAAAAGCTGATGGGAACCTTTTACTTTCAAATGGAGTCCCTACCATGCACAGGGACCTGGGCCCATGTCAACGTGTACTTTTCTTTCTCCCAGCTGCCCAGCTTCTCCAATTAAGTAACTATTTATTTCACCAGCCAAGGTGTTATGACTAATTACTTTAGCCCCTCTTCAAAGAAGAGAGACATGTAGATGCTCCTTGAGAAATCTGAGCTTGGTTACTTCCTCCTGAATCACTGAGTTACAACACCAGTAACAACACTGAAACTTCAGAACCTGGTCTCCAAGGCAATCAGAGAGCTGAAGTGCCTCCATCAAAATGCTAGAGGACTAGGAGGGTGCATAGCTTTGATGTACCAAAACAATATGTTTATTTAAACATGCCTGTTTCAAACCATGCCTCGCAACATGGAAAAGTAATAATTAAAAAAAATTACATTTATTTTAGCATTTCAACTCCTGTTGTAATTATCATCACCATCAAAACTGTTATTTTAACAGTTTTTTAGAGTGCTTCAAAATCTGCTCTACAGTGCTTCACATACACACTTTCACTTTAAATTCACAGCAAACCAATAGGTACCAATAGTTCCATTTGATGGACAAAAGAATGAAGGCAGATAGGAAATAAACACATTTGTCCAAAGGAAAGGACAGTAAGTGACAACTCAGAATTTTAGCAGAGAATTTTTCACGCCAAAACCCCACCTTTTCGAACGGCTTTCCAAGACATTGATTTCATAACCAAAGGGAATGTAAGCATCTGGTGAAGCTTCTAGGATCAAAAGCTCCTTCTCAGAGAAGTGTTATATGCATTAGATAAGAATGCTTGGCACAATTGGCAGAGGGCTTAATACATGACCAACGTCCATAACTATCACCTACTGTTTTTTATTACAGCTTATATTTAAACAAAATCAGAAACTGGAACTCTCTTTTTAAAAAATTTGGGATTTTACCTATCTGCATTGTTTACTGGGATGAGGATATCTTTCACTTGTAAAATTCAAAATACAGAAGAACCCAAGTTTTAGGCTGAATTCTATTAAAAAAAAGAAAAAAGAGGGTAGCCAAGCTACCAAGTTCAGATGTGGCCATAAACATTCATTTTCCTTCCGGAAAAGTTTAGGAACTAGCTTTGTGTTAGCTAGCCACTAGCATTTCTAAGCTATCTGGTGCTAAACCCTATACAGGCATACGTATCTCGGAGATACTCCGAATTTGGTTTCAGGCTGCCACAATAAAGCGAATATCATAATAAAGTGCGTCACAAAGTTTTGGGTTTCTCAGTACACAACAAAGTTATATTTATACTATAGGGTACTATTAAGTCTGCAAGAGCATTATGTCTAAAAACACAATGTATGTACCTTAGTTTAAAAAAGTTTTATTGCTAAAAATTGCTAAACATCATCTGAGACTTCAGTGAGCCATAATAATCTTTTTGCTGGTGGAGCGTTTTGCCTCAACATTGATGAAAACACATTATTGGCAAAACGCAATAATACAATGTATGCCTGTAATCAGTTAAAAAAAAACAAAACACCACCAACAAAAATACCCAAACAAAACTAGTGCCTGGCAGTTACCTTTGGAGGTTACCTAAAAACAGGAGTAATTGGTTGAAACCTTATTAGAATGGTGTTCAAGGATGCCAAGGAACCTGGGAAAATGCTGTAAAAGGTAGAGTAAAACCCCAGTAACATGTATTGAAAAATCCCAGGAATTAAATTATCAGAGTCAGACTGGTTATTGCTTTTGAGATAGATAATTTTATTTCATTTTATGTGATTCAAACTAGTAATGTAATTCCAGGAGTGTCCCTCACCAAATCTCTGTTACATAGTTTTCTGTTATAACCAAAGGACTAATATCAAATGAATACTATATAAAATCAGTTGATAATACCCAACTGACACACACAAACTGAGCAAACTGCTTTTGTTGCAATGTTATCTATAGTATTGATGTACCTAGTTAATTCTTTCTCAAGCAAAGCAAGTCCAGGCTTATTCTGATTTTGCACAAATGCAAATTTCAAAAGAGCAAGATCTAAAATTAATTAATTTTACTTACTATTTTAGATACAGCTAAATGGGAATTTACAGTCCCCACCCCCGGTCATAGAACTTAATACATATTCAGAGAGCAGAAAGGGCTAAGAAAAACAATCTGCTGTGCAAATGTGCCTGGGCAGGGAGATGCACAGGTACATTTTACAACTCCCACAAAACCCTGAACAGGGGGATCCCATGGTAATAATTTTCTCAAAAGACACCTGGGCAAGCAAAATAAAGAAATGATGTGAGTCCTAAATACTGTGCCTTTTACTTTATCACATTTGCTTCAAGTTAAAAGGCATGAAGGAGAAAATATTTCTATTGTGGAAGATCTCCCATACTCTCTGTATCCTACTCCCTCACAGACCCAGGAGTTGCACTCCTAAAGGATACCACAGTTGGCCAGACAGTCTTACTAGATCAAGGTGTTAGAGAAAAAAAGGGGTACAGATAAATCATGAAATGTTTCACATAGATGAATAAATTATCTTCCTAATTAGCTGTCTCATCATATACTGGGTTGGCCAAAAAGTTCATTTGGTTTTTTCCATTAAGATGGCTCTAGTAGCTTAGTTGTCTTTAACTTCATTTGAAAAAATTTTGTTAGATTGTATCGTGAAGCTGTCATCAGCATGCATTTTTAAAGAAACTTATCACAATTGGTGAACTTCTGTGTGACCATTTTAATACTGAAGATAGAAGAAAATAAGCAACATTTTTGGCATACTATGCCTTCTGATGCCCAAAATAATAAGGGGGACCAATTTGCAAGAAAGGTAAAAATGCAACTGAAATGCAAAAAAAGATTCATTCAGTGTATGGAGAAGGTGCTGTGGTTGATCAAACATGTCAAAAGTGTTCTGTGAAGTTTTGTGCTGGAGATTTCTCACTGGATGATGCTATATCTTTGGGCAGACCAGTTGAAGTTGATAGCGATCAAATTGAGACATAAACTGAGAATAATCAATGTTATACCATGCAGGAGATAGCTGACATACTCAAAGCATCCAAGTCAATAAAGTTATTGGTGAAAATGAATCATTTGCCTTTTATTTTAAGGAAAAAACTAAACAGACTTGGCCAATAAAAACGACTGAATGTATTTCCACTAAATAGAGAAAATCTGTGCAAACTGGTGTCTCTTTATAATTATGCCATGTGGTATACATGAAGTGCTTTGGGAGGTCAAAGGTACACTGAAGAAACTAATAGACATCATCCAGAACTGAGAAACAAAAGCTCTGGGCCTCAGATGGTTCAGACACACCATACAGTTTAAGCTGCTATAGACAGGGAAAACAAACAGCAGTTTTAGTATGAACCCTAAATACAAAAGAGAGCCACAGCTTCTTCTAGTAAGGGTGACTCCAAGTGAGCAGCATCAAGATTCACACAGTTACAGATGGTGAATCACTTCTGAGACAATGCCTAGATGGCCAGAGAGAAAATAGATTTGGAAAGAGACAATAACAAACCTCTAAATAAAACTAGCATTAATAGCTTTAAAATTCTGCCCTAGGAAATTACTTCTGCAATTCCATGGGAACCAAGTAGTGCTATAATTGGGGGGGGGGGGGGGGGGGGGGGCGCGATTTTCCTATAACCGCCAGAGGGAGTTTCATTGGGCATTTTTCCAACCAGCTCCCATTGATAAAAAGTTCAAAAGCATGTGCAGATGCTCCCACTGATTTCAAGTTCAAAAGCATTTGCACATGCCCTTTATTTACTTTTTTATATCCAAATGAATGACCTACTAAATTGGTGTTTCTTTCACAAATCATTGCACTTATCTGCAAACAAATACTGGTATGAGCTCTTTTAAGGGTCCAAGATGAAGCTGGAACAGGTATTTTGCATTTTGGCATATCAGCTTTTAAAAACATTTTCCTTTTTATTACCTTTTTAAAAGAGTAAGTTATAAATTTAAGTTTCTACAATTTGAATTTTTTTATAGTGGCTCCATTTAACTACAGACTAACAAAATTTCCTGAAAATTTCATAATGAGTTATTGAAAGCTGGTATGAGCTCTTCACTGAATTCTGTCCCTTAATATTGCTCTTCCAGAATATTCTAGATATGACCCTTTTTATTAAAGAATTTATTTATTTATTTTTAGAGAGGGGAAGGGAGGGAGAAAGAGAGGTAGTGAAACACCAGTGTGTGGTTGCCTTTCACATTCCCCCTACTGGGGATCTGGGTAGGGGGATCTGGGCCTGCAATGCAGGCACATGTCCTGAATGGAAATCAAACCAGCAACTCCTTGGTTTGCAGGCCAGCACTCAATCCACTGAGCCACCAGCCAGGACTTGACCCTTTTTTGTTTGACCTTAAAAATTTCCTGATCTCAGTTGACATGTACATATATGCTAATGATTCCATATTCTTTTCTAGCCCAGATTTACCCCCTGAGATTAAATTCATGCCTCCAAGTATCTACAGAATACCTGCATTTAGAATTTCACTGGCATCTCAGAATCATTATCTCCAGAGTAGCACCTATTCCTGTGGCCTTCACTTCATTGCTCCCATTATCTAGTCATCCTGGGATTCTTCTTTTCTCTGACATCTCATTTCAATCAGTTTCCAGATCCTGCTGATTTCATTTGCTAAGTATGTCTTGAATCTGATATTGCTGTAGTTCCTATTGTGCTCATCTGCCATCCTTGTTAGGGATACTGAGCTAGAATTCTAAATGGTTTTCTGGTTCTGGCTTGATCATCACTCCTCCCTCTTTTTCTCCTCTTCCAAATCATGTTCCACACAGCTGTTGGAGACATCCATTTGAAGTGCATGTCAATCTTTACAGCTGGTCTTAGAATCCAGTTGACTAAACCCTTGGTTGAGCAGGGACTAAGGGACTTATCGGGCATGAGATTGTTGTTGCCCAATAAATACTGCTGCTGCTGCCGCTGCTACTACTACTACTACTATTTATTCTATTAGCCCATAAATAACCCAAAGAGCTCTCATGGCTTCCCCCACAACCACCCCCCATCTACTGAGATTAAAACATCCAATATTTACGGCAATCAAATAGTTGATTAGCATAAAGCAGGGGTCTCAACCTCAGCACTGACATTCTGGGCCAGACAATTTTCTGTTGTAGGAGCTGTCTTGCACATTATAGGATGTGGATCAGCATTCCTAATCTCTATCCCCTGGATGCCAGTACCAATGACAACCCAGTGTCACAAACATGTCTTCATGCATGGCCATATGTCTCCTGGGGGGCGAAATCCTGTTCCCTCCCTCCTCCTCTACATAAGAACTACCACCATTAAAAAAGTTATTAAATGACTGTTTAAAGTTTACCCCACTCACTGATACTATCCTTATCTATAAAATAATTACAGGTGCAGAGCCAGAGAGAATTTAGAATAGGATAAAAAGATTTCACTATGGGCAAAAAGAATAAGAACACAATTTTAAGTTATAAGAAAATAACTATTTTAGTACTAGCATAATTGAAAAAATCCCTAAAACACTTATATAAACACAGTAATAATTGGAACCAGTGATATAAATTTTGTTCCCTATCTTTTTCAGCTAAATAACCAATTTTTCCAATTCAGCACTCCTCTAAAAGCACTGATCCTGGAGATACTCTGTCCCTGTTGAACTACAGGCTCCAATATTTATTGGCCTGTGTAATCTTGAAGAATTTTTATTGAAAAAAGCTCCATGCTTCAGCTTCTGCACCTGTAAAATGTAGAAGGTCCCAGTGAAGATTAAATAAGGTAATAATGTAGGAACCTCATTTTTAGCATTTTACATAAATCAAGTCCATAATAAATGTTAACTGTTATTAACAGTATTTGTATTCTGTTTAGAAGAACCTTTTCAACTGGTTACCTGGGGGAGGGAGTGTGGGGAGAGGACAGTTGCCAGTTACTTCTAACCTTGGGATGCAAAGTGTTTTATGGGGAGAGTTCTCCCAAGACATCTAATCAGCTAGGGCATCTGCATCTGCTGGACCACACTCCAGGGAGGACACAGTTAGCAAAAACAAGACAACTGGACTGGGAGTCATGAAACCAGAATCCTTTCAGAGAGCAGATTCTCTGTCAGGTCTCTCACCTCATTTTAGGGAGACCATTATAGAGTTATTAATATTTTCTCTGAGACTATGGCAGTTAAATTCAAAGACATGTTAGAACTAATGGCCAAAACAAGTAAATTCTAAACTAACTGATAAACACTAAACTACCATTTATTTAGTTACAGACGAAGGCAAAGTACTTGCTAACTGTCCTTGAAGAGCAGTGATTTAATTAAAGATTTTCACATGGTCACATTCAAAGAACTCGAAGTCTCTTAATTATGTAATGCTTCACCAATTATTAAATAGTCCTCTATAAAGTCCACTAAGAGGAAATTTGAATTACAGGCCATTTGCAGACAGGAGATGTACTGAAAACATCTGATAGGCTATAAATTCAATGCTGTACATCCACAAATCTGTTTCAAAACTGCATCTGAACATTAAAAATGACTCTGGCCTTCACTTAATGACAAGTCCTATGGAATCAATTAGCTGTTAAAATAGTTTAATTGGAGCATATGTATTTTAATTTTTGTATGTGTATTTAAAAAGTCTTCTTAATCAACCCAAAACATTCTGAAATTACACTTCTAGGTAATGTAGTGAAAGAATTAAACTTATAACTGGATAAAACCAAGGATGTGGAAAATGTGAGAAGGATGATATTCAAACAGCAGCAAGTGTAAAGGAATAAATTAAGAATCATATTAGTTTACTGCAATTACCCTAAAAAGCAATGTAAAAAGGAAGAATTAACAACCTACCACTACTGTCTGGCATAAATTCATATGTTCTCCAATTCAAAAGTACTTATTGGGTTTTCTGTGGTGGGTATTTGGTAGAAGGATATAATTATTATTTCTTTTTTCTGTTCTCCCTCCTGCCCTCCTTATTCTTCTATCTTCCTTCCCTTTCCTCCCTCCCTCCCTCCCTCCCTCCCTATAGTAGTGATCCTTGTTTTACATTTCCAAGAGGACCAATCAAAAGTTAAATTAATTAATTAATTGATTAAAAATAGACCTATAGTAATGACAGAAAAATGTATTCTTCATAATAAAAGAAAAAAGACTCCTCAGGAAGTTTTAAAAAGCCAAAAAGACCAAGTTAGGATACCAAAGATGCTTTATACTTTAATAGTGGTATTTTGCTGTGTAAAAAAATGGAAAAAAAAACAAAAAACCTAAAACAAATAGAGAGAGCCCAATTCCAAAATTCACAAATAGAAACTTCATATTCTCAAAATATTCATCATTTTGAAACTATACACAAGATATAATTCTTCGTTTTTGTTTCTTGATATTTCATTTTCTCTTACCTCCCAATGATAAAATAATGCTACTGTTGATGAGAGAATTCAAAGGCCAACCCTTTTTCAAATGTACTGCTCCCCAACAGCTTTAAAATCAGGTGACAATCCTGAGGATACATTTATAATATGCTTCGAGAATGGTACAAAGAAGGTGCTTAATACATATTGCAGAATGAGCAAATGGGTTAGCAAATGAGAGCATGAATAAATAGATGAGAAAATAATACATTTTGTTCACTTAGAGAAACTGATGAAGAAAAAGGGGGTGAAGGGAGAAAAATATAGACATGTAAAAAATGGCAAAAGCAAGAAACATACATACAGGTATGTGGAAGCACATAGAAACTAATCCATTAGCTTTCACAGAGACACCCTAGGAAGGAAATACTAGAGACAAAGGCAAGCCAGAAAGGAAAGTAGCAAAACAATCCAACAGTCTCTTCATTCACCATCTACTGAGATAAAAGCATTTTAATGGGTAACTTTATTAAAACATTTGGAGACACAGATATATCCAAATATTCTTGGCAATGAAGTCTCCGAAGCAATACTACTTTAAGATTTTTAAAGCCCTGTTGCTATTTCACAACTACAGGCATAAATACAGATACATCCCTTAGCAGCATGTTAGACCCAGTGAAGCCCAAGTCAGAAAGTTACCATCCTCAATGTAATCAGCTGATCCATGACCTTCAGTTTAATGTCCTTCCTTGACCATGTCAAGAGTCTTACACTTCTGATATAACCACCATCATTTTTAGGTGAAGCTTACTTACTTATCCACCTAGACATATGCTTTTTCAAAATCCAAATAATTAATGTTGTGGTAAGCACCCTGAGAAGTTTTCTGTAACTCAGTTCTATTCAGTACATATTTCCTGAGCCATAATTCAGCCAAGGACACTGAGGTGAGGCTAGGGAAAGGCTGGTGATGGGGTACAGAGAGAAGAGGAATAAGACATGGACCTCAAATTTAACAGCTGCTTGTGCCTATTTGTAATGCATCTTAGCTGATAGGCTATCAGGAAACACTTCCTTTCCAATCAAGACTATGAGCCTAAATATGTGAATTCAGTTAAGTATTTGTACAATCAAGCCCTAGAGTCAGCCACTTACAAGAGATACAGTGATGAGTAAATTAAGTCCCCAAGTCTTCAATGTTCTCACAGTACAAAGGCAGAAGGAAACAAGTAAATTTATAGGTTCATGGCATGATGGGAGGCTAAGAGAAACAGGTGGTTAAAGGAAGAACAAATCATATCCACCTTTGGGGAGTTGGGGCGGGGTGTGTGGAGGGAAGGTGTGATACAGGGAAGTGGAGAGGAAGGCTTCCTTGCCAGCTCTGGATGGATGAGTCATCAAGAACTCCTTCTGCCTTCTCAGTGGCTATAAATAATCCCAGGTGCTGCCATTTCATTTAATTACTAAGCCTCTCCAGATGGAGGAAAATAATTAAGCAGTCTGTGCCACCAACATGATGGGGTAGAAACTTGAGAAACATGTCAGTTTTTAAGTTTGCTTTCAGCTCTGAAGTAAGGGCAGAAATGAACAGGGGGCAAATGACTGAGCCACGTGGACCTTAGGGAAAACCAAATGACTGAGCTACATAGATTCTGGGTAGAACTTTAGGTAGAAATAAAAAAAAAAATACTGCTGCAAAGGGGCTCAACTCTCCCAGTAGAAGTAAAACTATTAACACTGAATGAAAAACTTCAACAGAATTGTGGACCATAGGTTGTCAAAAGAAATCCTTTAAGACAACCTTTAAATAAAAAAATCTGGATGCAATTTATTTATTTTTAAAATGTACAAGAAATATGCCACTGACAGGGCCTCTGGATGCAGACATGATGAAAATTTTATATCTTTGTGTCTGATGCAAATATTCAGAAGCAACTACACCCAAACAGATTAACAAGGGAACAGAAAAGAATATCACCAAAAGAAAAGTTTCTAAATGTATGCGCTCTTAAAGAATCATGCATTTATAATTCCAAAGTTCAATGGAATCAGGACATATAAATAAAATTTTAGGCATTCAAATAACAGTGGCAACTGAGTTTTAAAGTTAATGAGAGGTTCCCTTCCAAATCAAAATACAAAGATCATTGTGTGCTGTGTGGAAAAAAATGCAATAATCAAAACTAAAACTACAATAATCAAAAGTTTGGGGTTAACCACACATTTATGAGCATCAAATTGAAAGCCACTAAGATGGTCGCATAGTTCAAAGGCATTTTAGTTCTGGTGGGAAAAGGGAGGGAAGTGTTCACGTGGACTGGTGAAGAAAGGACTGTAAAAAAGAAAAACCAAATCAGAACCCAATTCATAGAATGATGATGGAAGAGTCTTGGTCTAAAAAAATATATATGGCCTGATTAAAGGTAAGGTCACTGCATGTATTGGGCACTCCTTCTCCATCATCTTAAACCAGAACTAATGAAGGCATGCAGAAGGATGTGATGCATGGAATGCGAGACCCCTTCCGAGCAGATGGACAGCCACTACTCAGATCTTGATGGTTGACTACCTGAGGAGAAATATCAATCTCCCGCGTTTAACATTCTTAGAGAAAGACTGAAAATACAAAGATCTCAGAATATGGGATCTAACTAGACTGCCAAATTAAAATAACAAAGTTTTCATTTCCATTGCATGCCATAGTATGAACTCAGATGTATAAATGCCCATGTGGACTTAGAAGGAAAACAAAGGAAGCAGTTCAACACAGCTGCTATCTAAAAATTATTCTGGCCCTGACTGGTATGGTTCAGTGGGTTGAGCATTATCCTATAAACCGAAAGGTCACTGGTTCAATTCCCAGTCAGGAAACATGCCTGGGTTGCAGGCCAGGCTGCCACTTGGAGAAATGCTAGAGGCAATCAATGTTCTCTAATATATTGATGTTTCTCTCTTTCTCCCTCCCTCCCTCTCTTTAAAAATAAAAAAATCTTTATAAAAATAATTCTGTTCCATTTCATATTATCTGTCCTTAATTTTGTGCCTAGAGCACAGCAAACCAAAATTTATAGAAAAACTTACCAGATGCAATGCACCTTACATTTTTTGTACTAGTAGTCATTTCCTAGAAATCCTTTAAAATTCAAAAGTTAGATTTCACACAGAGGTATTTTGGGGGTTTGTACACCAATGTACTTTGACCACCTAAGGCTAAGTGGTCTTATATTTAACAAGAGTTTACAGAGCTAGAAAAATAGAAAGCTTTGGGGTAGAGCATGCTGTGAACTAGTCCTTTTAGTCCTCTTAAAACATTTTAAAACTTTATTTTCCCATAAGGAAAGTGACCTATAAAGATGGGCCTGGTTGAGCCAGTCACGGTGGGCATGACAGAGGAGGGAGTTCAATTTGATGGCAGCACTATGGGACTAGCGGTCCACTTAGCTGAAAAACAGCATGCCAAGAGGACAAAAGCAGAAAACAAGGGATTAGCCATGTCAGTGAAGATTGTTTAAGAATGTTTCAAGTGACCCCAGTATTGTCCAAAGCAAACAAATCATACTTTAGAAGCAGAAGGGGTCCAGACAGAACTCACATGAGTTGCCAGCAGGACAGTGTCCAAAACAGAATTCTGTTCATGCAAAGAAGACACATACACCATGGGGTCTCTACCCCATAGTAACAGCGATGGGAGGACATGGATACATATTATTTGTCATTTCCCAGTGTCTACTATGTGCCAGGAACAAGAAACTTCATTTAATACTTCTGCAATCTTGATAGTGTAGAACTTGCTATCCCCACATCACCATTATGCACATGTTAAAGTAGAAGGGACGGGATTCAAAAGCAAATCATTTTTATTTCAGTGAATAAGCTCTTAAAATACTACATTCTACTATAGTTCATGACAGTAATTAGGGAAAAGATACATGTGGGAGAACAATGGGAACAATGGCAAGATCAGCCCAATATATAAAATTAAACAAATGACTTCTAAAATATTGGTCTATAACCCACAATAACAAATACATTTTTATAGCATGATCTAGTGCATATTCACTATATCCCTCTATATATAAATAACTGAAGACAAGTTCTACAAACATATTTATCCTTACTTTGTGTGACATACTAATATTTTCTGATTTTATTCTATTCCATTTCATTACTTTTAAAATGCTGGTCATGACTTCCTGAAACAACGTCACAGCCCACAAGCGGCAGGTCAGTATGCACAGTTTGAAAACAAGCCCCAGAACCAATGCTGATGACCTCCACTGTTACTGTTTTTGATGTTTGAGTAGAATAGAAGGCTTTTCAATTTTTCACATATGATCTCCCACTTGAGCCTTTATTCGAGAAAAGGAGAGGGAAAGAGGGTCATTAAGAAGGAGAGATAGACAGTGGAAAGTGTTTTCCATCATATTATTTTTATCACTAAAAAGAATAGTGAAATTAACATCCTCCAAACAAGAATAGCTCCATCTCAATGACAAAGGAGCTTGGCCCAAAAGGTAGAAGTAAAAGGACCATGTTGGAGAAGGTTTTGATGTCCTTAATGCTCATCTGAACTGTCAGAAAGGCATCTTTATCAACAATGAGTCACTGGTAAAAGGAACACCTGGCATGTAGTCTTTAGGCAAATTTTAATACTCAAAGACATGGCACATACCTACTATTCAGGTTACCTTCCACACAAAAAATGCCAGGTCTCTCCAGTCTGTTGGTCAAGACACTTGATGATCAATATTACTTTGATTTGACTTATTAAAAAGTCTGGACAGAATTATCTATGAAAGGATGCAAGTTTTGGCTTCTAGGTACAGAATCAATTCATAAGCCAGAACATTCATTAATGCAAACATATAGAGAGAAAGGATGACAAGTCACAAGTGTACTAACTTAGAAATGGTCTCCATAAAAACTTGAGTTACCATGGGGATTTCTGAAAGGGAACGAAAAGGGGACTCTTTAGAGAAGTGACTGATGCTATTTATTAATCTACTTGCAAGTAATGTCAACTTTTAAAGTTGTTCCAAAGAAAACCACCTATATTTTTTTTACATCAGCCTCTTAATATGCTGAAGGAAACTGTTCAAAATGCTTCAGCAGTGAAGTGACTTAGATGATAAATGTGTTCTTCAATCTGTGCACCAGTCAAGTAGCAATAAAATCAGAATAACTCATGCAAAAAATTTCATTATGTTTCTAAACATACTTATTTACATTTTAAATCACACATTAGACAATATGAAATATCTTTCACTTAGACAGGTGTGAACTAGGAAACAGATGCGTTCATTATACATAAAACCATTTGTTGACTTAAAAAAAAACTCAAAAAAATCTCTGGTTGAAGTACTTGGGCCACTGTTAACTTACTTGAAAAAATATGGCCATGGCTCCGATTATTCTGTTTTCAGAAATTGCAGTTTGAAAGCTGTCAAAGTCGTCTGGATTGTAAAAGAAAATCTGCATCTGTAAAAGAACAATTAAAAAATAGTAAACTTTTCACACCTCCACAAAAGTAGAGAGCATTGTAAAATGAACCAGTTCCCCTTACTAAGGTTATTCATCTCCCTGTATTTTTTCTTTGCTAAATTGAGAGCAAACCCCAGATATGCTATCACTTCACCTCCACATACTTCAGCAGGATCACTAAAACACACAACTCACATAACAACCCCTTCACGCCACCCAGACTAAGTAACACCAAGATCTTCCACTCATGTTATGGTGGAAGTTCCTTATTAAGAAACAAAATTTTGCCCTGGCTGGCGTAGCTCAGTGGATTGAGCGCGGGCTGGGAACCAAAGTGTCCCAGGTTCAATTCCCAGCCAGGGTACGTTCCTGAGTTGCAGGCCATAACCCCAGCAACCGCACATTGATCTCTCTCTCTCTCTCTCTCCCCCCCCCCTTCCTTCCCTCCCTAAAAATAAATAAATAAAATCTTAAAAAAAAGAAACAAAATTTTTATGGAATTATACATGTTGAGGTAGAAAACTGATCTGTGAGATTCAGTCCACATGTTAAAATTATAAATGCTCAAAGAGGTACATCTTTATCAACACCACCCATTCTAATAATAAGAATTTGAAGGGGTTTCTCAGTAGCCTTAAGAATTAGCATAAATGCAATATTTCAGTAACTACACAAAGAGATATAATAGTAATGATAATAATGATGCCTTACATTTCACAGTTTGGGGAAAGCCATCACATATATTATCTCACTTAATCCATCTAACAATCCCTGTGAAAGTGGGGCAAAAATGACTACACTCAGTTATAAATGAGGAAACAGTGCTCCAGAAAGATGATGTTATCTTGGCTAAGGTTAAACATCAGAGGAAGAATGTCAAATCCAGATGTTCTCATCCCAACCTTGGATACCGTCTCTTACATTTGGCTATACTTTCTTATTCAAAAAGCAGGGCATAGATAAATCATCATAAAATTATTCAATTTTAATGCTTGAGCACTCTGATAATTCACATAATTTAGAGAACAAAATAAAACCATAGACCATTCTCCTGAAACCATATTTATGATAAAAATAACAGAGCTGGGTTCCTATTTGGGTTTCCTCTTTTACTTGCCTGTGAGACCTCAGGTAAGCAACCTAATTTCTGCACATCAGCTTCCTTGTGTGCAGAATCAAGTAGTTACCCTTGGTGGGGTGCATACGGGAACCAAACAAGTCAGTGTATGTAGCACCACACCTAGGCCTTACCAGTGCTGAACAAGTCGTCACCACCACCAACACTACCACCACCACCACCACCACCACCATGTTGTCAAGTTGATGTTTGGTAGACATCTTAAAATTTCTAATAAGAATGTGATTCTGCTAAATCTTCTAGAATGAGCCTGCTCCTTACATTAAATAAAATCTCCAGTATCACTAGATCTCTTCCATGACCTCCTTCCCCCCACTTATCCAAAATGGCATGATGCTCGTTTCTGTAACAGATTGAACAACCACACCCAAGATGCGGTTTGGAAATTCAATACTGAATGATAAATTCCTAGCGGTGAAAGCAAAGACATAGAGACTACCAGAGATATAGGTCAAAGGTAAACAGAGTCCTACCAACTGAATTAACCAAGATGTTAAGAACAAGGTGACCTTTCTTTCCTGAAAGGTAAAATCTGGTAACCCAACTTAAGAGGACACTATTTGGGAAAACTCAGGTACCCAAGTGGATGTGAGAAGAATGGGTAGATTCTTTTTGAGGACTTTCTTTCTTAAAGTGAATTATTTTTCTCAGACTGTGAATTTCCACTGAATCTGGCAGCTTCCTACAAATGTGTTGCCTATAGGCTTGGGCAGTTTTAGACATGAATTTAAACTGAGAGAAGTCTATTCAATGAAGTGTAGATTAAAACAGTTTAATACTGGGTGCGCTGCTTTGGGTACCTTGCTACTATCCCAAGGAAGAAACTCCACAGAAGTATATTCAGAAAATTATACTTTACTTCCCTATTAAACCTCAGGCCCTCAAATTAAGTAAGTTCATAGACGATTTTCTTATTCTTCACCACATGAGCAAGGAGGGTGTTGTTTAATGCATCACCGGAGTAGTGTGTGATACAAAATACGTTAAGTCTTCTTCAAGGGCATTTTCATTTACAACTGGGTGAAAAACTCATTTTTAGAAAATGTCTTTGAGTCATGGCTCCACCCATCAGGATAATAAAATGCCTCATAAAAAGAACGGCAGCATAGGTCTGAAATATCAATTTTCCTGGCTATTTCTCCCAAGTTGAAATCTACTGAATCATGTTAACATTTGAAGCTATCTTAAATATAAGAGCAAATAAGTAGATGGAGTTTTGCTGAGTGAAATGGACTTTAAGCTATTTGAGTGTTATTCTTGATGAGACATATTTGAGCAGAGGCAAGAAACCTGTTTTCCAAAAACATCTTTGGAAGGTGTTGGGGTGGCTACTAAACACCTTGGGTAGCCCATCAGCCTTCTGTACCTGCTCTCAAGAGCCACACTCACAGCCTGTCCTTCAGTCCCCACCCCAAGTGTGTTCCTTCTAATAGTGTAAATCAAAGTGACACTTGCTATATAGCAATCATCCTTCTGAAGAAACACAGTCACATAAGCTGAAAAGATGTGGAAACTCCAGCAGCAAAGAGATCTATTTAAAATTACATATCTTTCACCACTACTACCAATTAGTTCCTTTTACCCCACTTGCACCCTCTCCATCTACCCACATGCACGATTTTTGAGTCATTTATGAATACTCAAGCGTATAATTTCTAAGAATAAGGATGTTCTCTTCCATATAACTACAGTATAATTATTAAAGTTGGCAAATTTGATTTTGATACTATACTATTATCCCATTTACAGTGCATTTTCAAATTTTGGCAAGTGCCTAAATAAGCCTATTATAGGTCATTATTTTGGTTCTGAGACCAGGAATCAAATCTATGACCAAGCTTTGCATTTCATTGTCATGTCTGTATGCTGCCCCCTCCCCCACTCCCAACTTTCATCTGGAGCACTCTTTCAGTCTTTCCTTACTTTGGTGGTATGACATGTACAGGGCAGTTATTAGGCAGAATCAAGTTTTGTCTCATGGATTTTATAACTAGTTTATGAGGTGCATTTCGGGCAGGTTACCACAGTACTAATATTGTGTCTTCACAGTGCACTGTATCAGAAAGCAGATTAAATGGGTGTTTAACTTGTTCAGATGGTTAAGGTAATGTCTGCTAGGCTTATCTACTATAAAGTTATTAATTCTCCTTTTGCAATTAAAAATTACTTTGTAGGGAAATATTTTGAGATTAAATAAGTATCCTTCCCTGATCTAACTTTCATCCACTAGTTTTAGTATCCATTGATGACTTTCTAACTCTACCCTATTCCTATATTCATTAATGGTATTCTAGTGTAAGATGCCGTCTTTCCTTCTTCACAGTTCATTCACTCATTCATTCATTCACTCATTCATTCACTTATATCAACAAGGAATCCATTTATTTTTTTAAACTTTTGATATGCCTCTTCTCTAATTTTTTTTAAAGATTTTATTTATTTTTAGAGAGGGAAGAGAGGGAGAGAGAAAGAGAGAGGGAAACATCAATGTGCGGTTGCTGGGGGTTCTGGCCTGCAACCCAGGAATGTACCCTGGCTGGGAATCGAACCTGGGACACTTTGGTTCCCAGCCCGCGCTTAATCCACTGAGCTACGCCAGCCAGGGCGGAATCCATTTATTTTGTTTTTATTTTATTCAGTATGTTATAATCCATTACTACCAGTATGTTGATGCTCAAATTCCCTCAGATTGGCCCAAAAGGAGACTCCTCAAACAGATTCCTTGATGATGTCATGTTCCCACCTTTTCCATTTTTTAAAACCTCTCATTTGCAGGCAGATGTTCTATGTTCACCTTGTTTTCTTAAAATATATTTTCTTGATTATTCTAAAACAGTTGTCCCATTTTTTCTCCCCTTTATTCCCCTGTACTCTGTGCCGCCCCCGCTCCCACCATCATTCCCCCACCTTAGTTCATATCCATGGGTTGTACATATCAGTTCTTTGACTTCTTCATTTCCCATACTATTCTTAACCTCCACCTCCCCCTGTCTATTTTGTACCTACTATTTATGCTTCTTATTCCCTGTACCTTTCCCCCTATTCTCCCCACTCCCCATGCCTGCTGATAAGCCTCCATGTGATCTCTATTTCTATGAGTCTGTTCCTGTTCCAGCTGTTTGCTTACTTCATTTTTGTTTTTTTTAGGTTTGGTTGTTGATAGTTGACATTTTAACATTCATGTTTTTTATCTTTTTCTTAGATAAGTCCCTTTAACATTTCATATAATAACAGCTTGGTGATGATGAACTCTTTGAACTTGACCTTATCTGGGAAGCACTTTATGTGCCCTTTCATTTTAAATGATAGGCTTTGCTGGATAGAGTAATCCTGGATGTAGCTTCTTGTCTTTCATGACTTCAAATACTTCCTTGCAGCCCCTTCTTGCCTTCTAGATTTCTTTTGAGAAATCAGCTGATAGTCTTATGGGAACTCCTTTGGAGGTAACTATCTCCTTTTCTCTTGCTGCTTTTAAGATTCTTTCCTTATCTTTCATCTTGGCTAATGTAATTCTGATGTGCCTTGGTGTGTTCCTCCTTGAGTCCAACTTCTTTAGGTCTCTCTGAGCTTCCTAGTCTTCCTGGAAGTTTATTTCCTTTGCCAGATAAGGGAAGTTCTCCATAATTATGTTTTCAAATAAGTTTTCCATTTCTTGCTCTTCCTCTTCTCCTTCTGGAACCCCTATGATTCAGATGTTGAAGCATTTAAAGTTGTCCCTGAGGTTCCTGAATCTCTACTCATTTTTTTGAATTCTTGTTCTGTTCTGGTTGAATGTTTATTTCTTCCTTCTGCTCCAAACCATTGATTTGAGTCCCAGTTTCCTTCCCTTTACTGTTGGTTCCCTGTACATTTTCCTTTACTTCACTTTTCATAGTCTTCACTTCTTCCTCTATTTTGCAACCATACTCAACCATTCCTGTGAGCATCCTGATTACCAGTATTTTGAACTGTGCATCTGAGAGTTTGGCTATTTCTTCATTACTTAGTTGCATTTTTTCTGGAGCTTTGATCTGTTTTTTTTTCATTTGGGCCATATTTTTTATCTTGGCGTGCCTGTTATGTAGTAAGGGGAGGAGCCTTAGGTATTTGCCAGGGTGAGGCAATCCACATTGGTGCACTGTGATGCTGTATGTGGGGGAGGGGTCAGAGAGGGAACAATGCTGCTTGCTCAGCTCGGCAGCATTGTATTTGCTCATCTTGTATTTTCCCTGCTTCAGTCCTAACATCGGCCATTTCTTGAGTGAACCCTTGTTCCTTGTAGTGGGAAATGCTATTTAAAGACCAAATATCTTTATCTCAGTGTTTTCCAAATATATTTGAGATTAGAACATTTTGGTTCTTCAAGAAAACTATACAGCTTAAGGCTGAATCTATTCCAAACAGTAGCCTCTTTGCAAGGGAAGAAAAGCTATGTCAACTTTGTATAAACAGATGTCGCTCTATCATGCAGAGTGCCATAAGATATGTAGGTCTCCCTCACAACAGGAACAAACTGCATGAAGCTCAGCTACAAAGACACTGGTAGACTGTTGTGTATCAGAAAACAATCAATGGGCCAGTTCAAAAGAATTTTGAAATGCATGAGCAAAAATCACAGACCTGGACACATCATTCATTTCTACCGTGTGAAATGGCTGCAAAGGAAAAAAAGCTTCAGGCAGTTCTCCAGAAGGATCAAGGTGATAGATAAAGTAGAGCATAATATGTCCTAAGCTGACACTTAGAAAATAGAATTTCACAGGGGGGAAAAGCACCGTGACTTACCAGGAGGCGTGTGCTAAAATATAGATTTGGAAAATGCATGAACAAATGGCAGCATTGCCAAGTAATGGGAAGGAGATAAAATGGTACTATGAGCATAGGGTTGATAGCAGTTGATGTTCTGCTGTTTGGGTATTAACGTGACATACACAGAGTCACAGCAAAATGTGTACTTAGCTTCCCCTTTTCCCTGGCTTCCAATTAAAATGACTGTAGTTGCAATTTCATTGAAAAGTTGGTATATGTCTGGTTTCCAACTTGTGTCATTATCTGTATTAAGCTGAATAAATAGAAAACAACGAATCTAAAAACTAAAGTCTTCTATGTTTTTATTAATGTTATTTTTCAAACAGTCAGTGAGTTTCCACCGTATGCCAGGCACTGTACTATTATTCCTTAACACTCAGTGAGGCAAGCACCACCATGACCTTCATTTCACAGCCAAAGGAACCAGAGATTTCTAATTTGCAGAGCTCTTAAGGAAGGAGGGCAGGGTTGTGACAGAAACCTGATTTTTCCAATGCTAGTCAATCAAGGCCTTAACCACTGTGCTTCCTCCCAAAAGGCAAATTTTTTTGCTTAATGTATATTATGAATAAGGTACTCTGGAAGATGAACACATGGTTTGTGCTTGGGAAGACCAAAATATCAATGGTGAGACAAGGTTAACTTTTTCTCCTTGAATGCCAAAATTGTGTCACAGGTAAATTTGTCACAAAAAACCTAAGACAATAAATGGTTCATGGTCAAGTAGAGCATATATCATATGAATAGTAAAATGATGCAGGCAAATTGGCGAAAGGGGACATCTTGTGGAAAGGTGGACTTCCTATCCTCCAATGTTATATTTGTGTGCATTAGTAAGCTCTCACATCTCTGTGATAATGGTGGCAAGAGGAAATGTCCCAACATAAGCACAAAAATCCAACAGAACCTTCCTTTGTGATTTAGAAGATGGTACATTTTCATTTTCTCTCAAAGATGCACTCTCCACACACATACATGGCCCAAGAAAAAAGTCATGATGAAATAAGTAAGGAAATAGCATGTGGAAAGTTCCGAAGAAAGGCAATCTACTGATTATTAGTTAGACATTTCCATAAAGTGGAAGAACCCACAGGAAAATAATAAATGAGATGTGAATAGGATATGATGAAGATGGTAACTAAAAAGGGAACAGCAAAAATTAAAAACCAGATAGGAGGCAGTAGATAACAGAATTGAAGAGATGAAATGTATATTTCTAATGATACTTGGTACTAATCTGCAGAAATACAATTTGAGAACATGGCGGTGCACAAGGAACAGTTGTCTAAGAATAAAAATGTGTAGCAAAAACACAGTAGAACTCCAACACAGTTAATAACCTGGTGGATCCACTTTGTTGGATGATTTGCATAGGATAAGGCCGGATTTAAGATTTTTGTACAATAGGTTGGTAGTATTAATTGAGTTTTAGATTATGGTGTATTGAGCCAACTATTGAGGCAGATCACACACACTTAACACAGCTGTTCTAATTATTTAATTCTGCCATTGGCATCAGACAGGAAGATCAATGCAGACAGGACATCTATTTGCCTAGTTCAAAGCTTGTCTTGAACAGTGCTGTTCATTGTAAATACTAGTCACTTATTTTTGGAGTCCATAAAATGAGTGCAAGCTCCGAGTGACTAAAAGCAAGGATTGCCAAATGATAAAGCCACAAACACTATAATGAGGTTCTATCTCTAGGAATAAATAACAAAATGAGTAGCAAGGAGAGATCAGACTACTAAGAGAACAAATGTATTTACACTGAAAGAGAAAATGCTCAAGAAGGTGCAAATATAATCCAAAATCACTGTGAAATGACTAAGAGGTCCCAGGTATGGTTATGCTGAACACAGATTATATCATTTTCTCTTCATCTACAAAATATTCAAACAAATTCCTACAGAAGCAACTCTAGCCTGAATTTTTAATGCTCCAACAAAAGAAAAACCTATTCATTTAAATTATAGAGAAAAAGGAAATACACACTCTATGTTACATAAAAATACATAACACAAACCTTCTGAATTCACAACCATGATATTGGTATTTTTGTATCAATGCACAGTTTTTACTCACAGTTACCTTTTTACAGGATCATTATTAACTGTGATGGTTAAGTTGATAATTAATTTTATGTATCAACTTGGTTACACTATGGGGCCCATTTGTTTGGTCAAATATTATTCTGGATGTTACTGTAAATGTATTTTTTTAGATGCTATTAATATTTAAACAGCAGACTTTGAATAAAGCAGGTTAGCTTTCATAGTATGCTGGCCTTGTCCAGTGGGTTGAAAGCCTGAGGTCTCCCCAAGAGGAAAAAATTCTCCTCCAGAGGCAACACAGAAATTCTGTTTCCAGCCTTCAGACTTTAGACCGCAATATAAACTCTTGCTAGAATTTCCAGCCTGTTCTGCAAATTTCAGACTTTGCTCATCTCCTGCACTGAGTTAGCCAATCCCTCATAATCCTAACCTCTCTCTTTCCCTCTCTCCACACACACACACACCCACATACACACAAGAGATACATATACCTCAGCCCCTACCTTCTACAGATCTATATAACTATATCTACGTCTACAGCCGCAACCCTGGAGAACCCTGACTAGTACATTTCTAAGATCACTATGGATTTTAAGCAAACATATCCAAGTATATGTATATGTATATAACATTATAAAACCATTCTGGAACCCAGTTACTTTTTGAGCATCTCTGAGCTCTGTCCTCCTCATTCACCTTTGCTCACAGGCTTTACCCCTAAAGAACATAGCAGCCCCTGTTACAACCCACTGTGAAGTAACTTACAGAAAATATCCATGAAGTTGGCAGCCAACACAATGAGGTGATATTAAATGAAAAATCAATAACCATGAGACCTGATATGCACATTGAAGACACAGGAGATCTCCAAGGCTCAGTATCCCCTTCTATCAAATAGAGGTAATGTTTACCTTATGGGATCATTGCAATAAAGATTTACAACTCACATGCTTTGGAAAAGTAAGAACAAATTAAACAGCTCTCACTTTTATTATTATGTACCTTTGTTACTTTCTTCATAACCAGAAGATATGCAAATTAAGGTGAAAACAAATTGTTTCATGGTCCAGCCAACATTCCTGGGAATCAAGCCACAAGGAGTGGCAAAGATATCTGTGTGGGCTCCACACAGTCTTCACTTAAGAATATTTTTAGAAGAACTGTGCTCCAAAGAAGATCAGGTATTCAGCATCTTTGCAGGAAAAGTAGTGCTTAAATGAACATTCTGAAACGTTTGCTTTATACATTATCATTAATCACAGAGTAAACTAATCCTTAATTATTTCCCTTTTTCACTTCACCTATAACATGGAATTGTCTTCAACTACTTTGCAGCAGGAATCCAACATTTTGGAGGAAAACCCAAAGGCACACCAGGGCTGTGTATGACTCACACACAATCAGGCGTCGGGATGTTCTGTGATCCCTTTTAAAAGTCTCTGTGTGTAACTTGTTTATGCCATTATATAAGTCTATTTATTAGTTGATTTTCGGAATTTCTAGTTCAGTGATGCATCTGATCAGTCAAATAAATATTGAATCCTTGGGATTTTCCCTCACTAGGGAAGATTTCAGGTGTTTGTTTGTAACAGTAAGTTGAGTTTGTCAGGAACTTACTATGAATGATTCATGAGTTATCAATATTTCTTACAGTTCAGCATGAGTCTGGACACAAATGAGGTGTGGCTATATGTTAGCTCGATATCTGGCTATATGTTAGTTTGATCCTTATTATGTACTCAGGAAAGAGGGCAGTGAGCTATAGCTCTCCCATTCAATAGCGGTGTGACCTAGCTGAAGTAGTTGCCCTCTCTAAGTCTTAATAGTCCCACAAGTAAACTGAGGATAAGAAATACATCACTGGGTTACGTAAGGATTAACTAAAATAACTCAGGTAAACACCTCCTAGGTCTGGCACACTGCAGGCCTGATTCACGTCTTTAAAAATTACTTAAAGGGAGAAAAGAAAGAAAAAAATACAAACGAATCAGTGAAAGGGCTATTTGCAGTAGCACCAAATTGGAATCTACCCAAATGCTGATCAATTAACAGATGGATAAAAAAGTTGTGACACAGTCACACAATGGATCTAACAGGATGCCCTACACCTACAGGTAACGGCGCACACAAATCTCACAATGCTGAGCCAAATAATACACGTGTGTGTGTGTGTGTGTGTGTGTGTGTACATGCGCACGCTCATACACACACTATATGAGTCCAGTGGAATGAAGCACACAACCAGGAAGGCTCGTGCAGCTGGATACCCACACAGTGGTTACCCCTGAGGGCAGTAAGGAAGTGGGGCTTGGGGGGTGCTGGTCAGTACTCTTTCTTGATCTGGGGTCTGGTTATAAGAGTACACATATTCATTCAGTTGTAAACTTAATATTTGTGAATTTTCCTCTTTACATATTAGACTTTAATGATAAATAAATAAAATTAGCTAAATAGCTGCACTTTTAAAACTGCGATAAACAACAGTATGTTACCTGAAAGTAGAGCAGGGCTGAGTTTGCTTCTGTGCCCTGCACCTGTTCGACTCAATAGAGGCTTCTCTGAAAAGCACATGGTAGGGCCAGAGAGAACCCATCTGGTTGACAGAGCAAATCCAGGTCACTGTATCAAATGTGTAGAATCACATTAGTCCAGGACCACACAGCAACTACAGGGACCAAGCCTTGCTTCTTCCCTGCCCCTTACCTCTAGGAGCATACTGCAAATGAGGCCAAGAAGCAGTCTCCTTCATAAAACATGTCACTAGGGTTGCTTAAATGTATCCAAATCTTATAATACTTTACCTGAATTAATTCCATTAATCTTTACTATCACCTTTTGGTGTAGCTACTACTTTTTCCTCATTTTATAAGAAAAAAAATTAAGGCTAAAATTACTACGTCTTGTCTCAGAAGCAATAAAGCTGGAACTCAAACTCAGGCATTTGGTTGCAGAGCTCACACATTTAAAATTCCTTCCATACAGCATCCTGACCAGAATTCCCACTGGCAATGAGAACTACCCATTTGTTATCTCTAGGACGTTAGCACTAAGCTTCCAGAGCAGTGGTTCTCAACCAGGGGCAATTTTGAACACCAGAGGAGATTTGTCAATGTTTAGAGACACTTTTTGTTATCATAACTGGGCAGGAGATACCACTGGTATGTAGTGGGTAGAGTCCAGGGAGGCTGCTAAACAACCCACAATGCACAGTACAGACACTCTCCTCACAAGCAAATAATTACGCTGCCCAAAATGTCTATAGGTCTATAGTGCAGATGTGTAGAAACTTTGTCTACACCCATTGCCACATGAAACCTAGTCACTGGATGTGGTACAGCCCTTCCTTTTTCCTTCCTACTCTGACTCCTGAACTTTAAACGGGGAGGTACAAGTCTGTAATGGTGTCCAAAGATTGGGAGAACAGTCTTGCCCCCCCCCCCCTCAAATCAGTAACTTCAAGGCCACTTTCACCTAACTTTCCTCGCTTACACAGCTGTTTTATACATACAGTTGGTACTGAAATGCAGTGGGCTCAACACCTTGGCCACAGTGGAGAGGGAGGGGTCCCCAGGTGCACCTGGAACTCATTTGTATTTCAAAAACACGAAAATAACCACCGCGGTGTTTGTGCTCTTTGTAATATGAAACTTTTTAGAAATTGCTTTGTACTTGGGAATAACAGCCACATGATTCACCATGAAATGAAGTCTGGAAAATCATTTTGGATAAATGGACCTATAAATTCAATAGAATTTCCATGACAACATAGACTGCAACAGTCAACCATAAATAAAAGGTTATAAATCATTCAAAACCAACTAGGAATCAGCAATATGTCTCCCACTTTAAAATACAAGAAACCTGAAATGTAGTTTATTTGTTACTTACTCACCCAAAGTTCCCATTAGAGTTCTTTTCTCACTTTTGATATTGCATTTTCTACCTCATAATAGGTTTTGGGGAAATGATGATGCCAAGAATTTACAATTAATCTAAATAAAATTAACACAGGTATAGAATCAGTTGCATTCTTCCCCTTCCTCTCGCCAGAAACCCACAAGAAGCTTGTGCACCAAGTTACGTGGTTTTATCTAGAAAATTGCATTTTTCCCTGTGAAGCTGACAAATCAGGGGATCCATAAAGAAAAGGCTTTATGCAAAACATTCCTGAAAACACACATGCAAGACAACCTGGGCAGTTACCACATACTTTCCAGTTCTATAAATCAAAACCATACCCTCAAGATCCATCCACACTGAAGCCCTTGAAAAATTAGCTGGGCCAACCAAACTAGAATATCTGTTCTTTACAAGAGCTCTCTGCTCCTCTGGTCACACTTCATTCTGGTGGGGGTTCCCTTACAAGGGACTCTACTAGATACAGGGTGCTGGGGTGTCTCCCACTGGGCAGTGCTGGCCCCAGGACCAAGCACGCAGTAGGCACCCATTAAATGACTGTGGAATGAATGATTGGAGTGAATTTCTCTCATGGGAGGAAATGTGTTGCATTCCCCTATTCAGAACCTTTTTCATCATTAAGCCTCCCTTATAGCCAATGGCTTTGGGGAACTGACAGGTAGAGGTGGGGGGAACTTCATGGAGCTATGGATTTGGCTTCCAGAAGGGCCGCACACGTCCTGTAATGCTGCCAAAGGCTGTGCGCGTGTGCCCTGGACAGTGTCTATCACTTTGCACAAAATGAACTCTCATGGTCTCATCTATTACCACATGCGGATAACTTCATGACACATTTTCAGCCCTGAGCTCACGTGGTCTGTGGCTCTTATCAAAATCTTCAGGGGCTCACTATAAAGAACATATGTGAACATGCCTCTATGAGCACAAAATGCTCTCTTTATCTGAGACAGATCCTAGACGTGGCTCCAACAGTCCCCTAAAAATGGTACATATGTTTTGTACTTTAGATAATGATGTATGAGAACACCAATCTTCCCACACCATCACTACCCGTGCATTTATAGATCCTTCACACTTATGTTCAATGTTTAATTTGCCTAATGACCAATAAAGAGTGAAAACTGGTATTTACTTTTTCTAATTCTTTCCATTTTTATAATTTAAGGAGGTTCTTTATTTAGAAAATTAAGATTTGTCACAGGTGTTGCAAATACAAAGACAAACGTACAGGTACATTTGTCCCACCACTGTTGGCATCAGGAAAAAAACTGACAAACAGGCACTGACATTGAAAGTTCTTGAAGATATATTGTTAATGAAGAAAGTCAAGATGCAAAATAAGTCCACATGTATATGAGAAAGAAAGCCATACAACAAAATACTGTACGTATTGTATATGAAGCTGCACAGATATACAGAACTAAGGAAGGGAAAGAAAAGGCTCTGTCTGGAAGATAACACAAACTCTACAAGTGGTTTTCCCAAGGGAGGGGACTTGGATTGGTTTGAGGCCAAGACAGGTATTTTGTTTTATTGCAACTCTTTAAAATATTTGCTGGTTCTAAATAATAGCTTAGTCAGGGGGAAAAATCTCCTTTAACATGAGAAAGATAAAAGAAAAACTGAAAAAGCACAAAACCAAAATCATCACAACCGCTGAAGAGGGAGAAGGTGAAGCAGATGGATCCACTTGGGGACCCAGCTCAGGAGGCTGGCCCCATCAACAAAGTGCTCCGAAGGGGTGAATCTATCAGCCCCTGGCAATAGACAGCCCAACATCACAGGGCACCCTCTCTTACTACTACTTCACTTCAACACAGTTCTCTGATTTCTGCTGCAATGAACCATACAACCACCCCAATTCACTACCACTTCAAAGGAGGGAAGAAAAAAAGAAAATACTGAGCTAATGTTTCTGATCTACACAAACTACTGAATTCATTTAACACAACCATTCTGTTGAAAAGTATTTTTATTTAGACTAATAATACTTTCCCACCTATTTAGCCATAAAATCACAATATGCACATCTAATAAACACAAATTGCTAATTCTCACAGACTACACCTTTGGTCAGAAAAAACACCAGCTAATGAGGGAACTAAATAAGGCTACCCAGAGCTGGGCAAAGCATGAGCATTGCTGATGTACTGGGTACAACCTGAAAGGAATGACTTAGAAGCCATCAGGAAGTGGTTAAAGGCCCCAGTGGTGAGGAGAGCAGGACTCCGCCTCCAACATGGCTTTGATCAGAGTTCAAAATACTTTTGGCTAAAAGATCCTCCTTTTCATGAATTCCCCAGAGTATGATTTTTGGATTTCAGTCTTACAATCAGAGCAAACACATGATGGAGCACCAAAGATATTATTAAAAAATGTTAAGTTCAAGTTCATGCTCTGCTTCATCTGGTTTTAAGATCATGGGCAAATTACTTAATATTCTAGGTGCCTGTTTCTAAACATGGAAAATTGAGATGACATTTCTAGGTCAGTATGGATGATGATGAACTTAAAAATGTTTAATGATAGAACATAACCTTACAGGTTTGGTCTTAGGATTAAACACCAAAGGGAAATAAGAATGCCACAAAATGTATAGGATGTTATCAATATTTTCTTCCTCATTATCACTATAATTATTACAATTATTATACAAAACTTCTTTTTAAAAAAATAAGTGCCTTTGTTCAACTCGTTACCTGGCACTGACTTCATTGTTTGTATGACTGCAGATCAAATGCATTGTTGATTAGATTTCCCATTGTGTTTGATGGTCTCCTCCCCCAACATTTTATTATAAAAATTTAAAAATATGTGTTGAAAGAATGCTGCTGTTAACTTTTATATTGCCACCTAGATTCTACCATTTATATTTTAATATGCTTGCTTTATCAAACAACAGTCCATTTTCCTATCCATTCATTTAATCAGGTGCTGAGTTTTAAAGAGAAAAAACCCATCAGCAGTTTCTGACAGCCAGTCATTGTTAAACTAGTAACTTCAGCATTAAGGGAAAGCCAAGCAATGTTTTCCAGGCTTTGAGTCCAAGCCAGAGAAAGCCTTGCTGGTTTGCAAGTAGGTTAATAACTCTATTAATGAGAACATCTTGAGATTCTGATAGCTACAGCCCAGTGGGGAACTGTTAATAATTCGGAATAAAGACCAAGTTTAAGAAGGAATAAAAACAACAAAATATCAATGCCATGGCTTTTCAAGCCAAGAGTCTACAGGGGAAAGTGTCAGCCAATAATTATGTTATTGATTGACTCTATTTATGTCTCATCTTGGTCAGCTATTATGAGAGCACATTCAGAGAGATTATACATTAAATATAAATCAAACACTTGTTTGTTTTACTTGTCTAGAACCTACAATATACAAAATAACAGAGAACACCCCAAAAGTCTACCCAGGAAGCCTGGTTCATTATCTCCAAATTTGACATACAACCACCACAGAGAGTCATCCCCATAAAACTCCAGCCCAAAATCTTAATAAAGGTATTTTAGACCAAAAAGAGATTATAATTGGATACCTTAGTTGGGATTCGAGCAGTGTCATAGATGCTACTAGGGAGATTCATGGAGTTCAAGAAGCATTATTTATAACAGTAAAATACTATAGACAAGTTCACTGTCAATCAATAGAATGACTGAATAAATTGTGTGCATCCATACTGTGGAATATCATGCAGCTCTTACAAAAAAAGAATCATGTGAATTCTATATCTGATATGCAAGGATGCCCACAATATATTATTGTGTTAAAAAAGGCAGTTATGAAACACTATGTGCATGATCATCTCATTTTTCAGGTAAAGAGGATAAAAAAAGGAGGACACAGGGAGGAAACAGGCCTGGAACAACCCACAGAAAATTTAACTGCCGTTACCGCTGAGAATTGAAAACAAAGAGAGAAGGATAAAACAATGGCTTCAATTTTTACTTCATATAATTAGTACTATTAAAAGATTTTAATAAGAAAAAAATTTCTGTTATAAGTATTTAAAGTAAGTGAAAGAGAGCAACCTCAAAGAAAGACTAAAATGGAACCACACAGCACATGGATGACAGGATTTGTTATCAAACTTTACGAAGTAGTGACAGACAGGCAGAATATGCACATCACAAGTACATCAAGGTAAGTAATCTTGGAAAGTTTTAGAGTGAGAACATCCATGTAATACTCTGACCCCAGAAGCCTCACATGCCCCTCTATGGTCAGTATGCTCAAGAAGGAATAACCATCTCCTGACTTCCACCAGCAAAAGATTCATTCTCCTGACCTCGTCCTAAACATGAGATTGCATGATGCTTTAAAGTAGATCCTCTGTTTTCATACCAAGCCTCTGTCCACATCCTTAAAAGACTGCCAAAGTTCATCAGCTATCTCTTGTTCCGTGGTTTGTTTCCTGAATGCTGGGGGTCTGTAGCAGTCGTATCAGAGTCTTTAGAGAGCAACCTATAAAGCTATTTTCAAGGTGGTTCCTGGTAGGGGAGATAGAATGGTCTTCCAAGACCACTGGAAGACCAATGGTCTAACAGATACTGAAAGAGCCCAAGTCTAAAAATTGCGATCTATACTTTTGTGAACTCCACTTATGAAACAGCTGTCAGATCATGTGCTTTACAAAGATTAGGGAATTTTATCTTCATGACTACTCCATGAGAGAGGTGTGTTATTATCTCCATTTTAAAAAGTGGGGAAGGGAGGCTTAGCAAAGTGTAGAAATCACGAACAGTCGGGGATCCAAACCTGATCCTTCCCCCAGATAGCCCAGACACCTAGGATGTGCTCCATCGGGACACATCCCAATCAGCGGGAGGATTATTCGCTTCTGCCCATCAAGAACAGCGCTCTGAGCCCTGGCTGGCATAGCTCAGTGGATTGAGTGCGGGCTGTAAACCAAAGTGTCGCAGGTTCGATTCCCAGTCAGGGTACATGCCTGGGTTGCAGGCCATGACCCCCAGCAACCGCACATTGATGTTTCTCTCTCTCTCTCTATCTCCCTCCCTTCCCTCTCTGAAAATAAATAAATAAAATCTTTAAAAAAAGAAAAGAAAAGAAAAAAAAAGAACAGCGCTCTGCTGTGGAGCCCCCAAACGGTAGGACCCAGCAGACACCATAAAGAGCCCTTGTCTGCTGATCAGATCTCAGCTTGAGTGAGTTCTGACCACTGGCGCTGTTTTCTTTCCTTAGGGAGACTGGACCTGGTTTTTCTCATAACTGCTTTGGTGAAACTTCAAGTTATGTCCCACTTGCTGGACATTCATAGCAACTCTGCTCCCTCACCTCTCCCAAACTTCCTAAGCAGAGGTTAGGAATGGGGTTGTACCAGACACTGCACAATAAAGCCACACAGCTTATATGAAGAGCTGTGGGCACATAAATACAGTTTCCCATCCTTCTTTCTGAACTGCAGAGAGAAAGGCTGGACCCACAGAAATTTGCATGCTAGGGAAACACATCCGCACATGCACTGTTGTATTTTCAAAGGACCACAGGTAGGGGTTTTATTTTTATTCAGAACATTACATTCTGTCTTAATACAGCTCCATGTCCTTGTATGAAGGTTGGAGTATTGAGCTTTATTATTTTTTCAAACGCCTACACTGCCAGTGCTTTTAACATGCTGGCTCAATAATTCGTACCTATAGATTCTTCCACATGACCATCTATTTGAGCTTCACAAAGATACCTTGTTTTTCGGTTCCCTGTCTGGGAGCACAGGGTGGTGGAGAACACACAGCTCTCTGAGTGCTTAAGCAGCACATTAAGACCTCTCTGGAGTTTTGGGCATTACCTTTTTGGAACAGTAACTGCACAGCAGATGGATTTTTTCTTTTTTCAAAACCATTCTGCTGGAGCTCCAGGCCATCAACACTGTGGCTCTTGGAGCTGTGAACCTGTCCGGACCCTGCCTTGGCAGAGGTATCTTTGTTTGTTGGCATTTCCTTTGGTAAAGCTCTGATTGCTTTTTCCATTTTCATAAACTCTTACCTGTGCCTACAACCATGTTAACGGTTGGGGACAAGAGAAAGTACACTGAGTTAACTGGGGGCAGGAGCACACCCTGGGGGGTAGATACGCTGACACATCTCAGGAGACAGTCCCGGTGTTGTGGCAAATCAACTCCCAAAGCATTTTTCCAAAAAGAAGAAGAGTACTTCTCTATCTTCTTGAGCAGCAGAAAAGAAAACAGCAACTGGAGGATGAAGATGCAGATGAGCCTTAAGTCAGGATTTCTGGACTATACTCCCATGTACAGCTGACTGGCAATGGCTTCTCACCATAAAGAACAGGTTAAAAACCTCACAAGCTGATCTGTAGGTGGAACCAGGATTTCCCACCCTGTCTCCCTAAGATGGAAGGCCCAGTAAAATCCTGATCTTAATTGCAAATAACTCCCAAAACAGTGGATAAAAAGCATTAACTTCTGGTTTGCTATTAGAAACATTCGCTTTTTCCTGGAAACACGGATAACCCCTTGCTGTTCAGATGAAAGATCTTTACTTATATCTCAAATTTATTCCAAAACCTCTATCTTGCTTTGAAAAATCACAAACTGTCTAGATAGCATGTACAAGGTGCTTTAATCTTTAACTCTCTTTTTTCTCTGCTGTCCTCCTCGTGTCCAGAGATGCCACAGAGCCTTGCACAAGTTCAGTAAGGAGGGTCTGAGCTCCTCACACTCTTGACCATCAGTCACTCTATGGAAACATGAAGTCTCTCAGCACAGCACAGCCCAGCAAGTGCCAGTCCAGCAGTTGAGCTACAATGCCATTCCTACCTTTCTAACCCGTTGTTCTGAAATGCTGCCCTTGTCCACTCCTGCACCTCAAGGATATTTGGCAAAGTTTGGACATGTTTTTGGTTGTCACAACTGTGGCAGGGTGCTACTGGCATATATAGTAGGGAGAGGCTAAGGAAGCTAGTCAATGTCTTATAGTGCAGCACATGACAAAATGAAGCATTATCCAGCCCAAGTCAGCGCCAAGGCTGAGATATCACCTTCTATTTAGACTAAACAGACAATGACTCATAAGTTTTTGTACACAACACAGTGCATGTAACCTATCTCAGTGAAGATCAAAAACCTCCAGTTCCATGACAGTGGAACTAACGCTTCTCACCGGGGCACATTCCAGGTCAATCCTGTCTGGACAAGATGTTCATATCGTGACGTTTGCCTAGTGACTGTTGGGTTAAGAGTGCACAACATACTTGGATATTCACACTTGCACCAATGTGTGAGGGTCCCGCTGTTAAAGCCTTGGGCAATGGAGTCACATGGAGTTGAGTCTGAATTCTCTCTCCACTGCTAACTAATTGGGTGAGCTTATATCATGTTAAAGTTTGAAGTGTGTCCTCTAAAAAATTATGCTTTGGCTTGAAACACCAGTACCTGTGAATATGAGTTTATTTAGAAATGGGACCTTTGCAGATGATCATGTTAAGACAAGGTCATTAGAATGGCTCTAATCCAATTCCTTCATGAAAAGAAGAAATCCAGACACAAAGACACAGGGAGAATGTTACGTGAAGACAAAGGCAGGTGATGCATCTGCCAACCCAGGAACGCCAATGATTTCCAGCAAATCACCAGAAGCTAAGAGAAAAGCGTGGGGCAGATTTTATTCCACAACCCTCAGAAAAAACCAACCCCGCTGACACCTCGGTCTCTCGCTTCCAGTCTCCAGAACTAAGAAACAATACATTTCTGTTGTCTCAAACTCTCCTGTTTATGGCACTTTGTGAGGGCAGCCGTAGAAAACTAATACAAGGAACTTCATAAGTGTCTTAACTTTCTATTATTAAATGATATTAAACATAAGAGTCCCTAGTTCTTAAAGCTGACTTGAAAAGGGCAATGTGACAAAGCGATGCGGAGTGATCAGTCTGTGTCAGACGTTCAAGAAGCAACAGCAGTTCTCTTGGGAGGACACCCAGCCTCGAGGATCTGAGCCCTCAGGGCTATTTCTGCTGCACCTTCAGCATTTTTCCTAACACATTTTGAAATTCTAATCTGAAATGTAAAAATGTAGTATGGTGTCATCCTGAAAATAAATGTAATGCTGTAATAATAGTCCTATATTAATTACTGCTGTAAATTTTGCAACATAGTAAAAGCATGGGCTCAATTCCACTAATACTTGAAATATAATTGGGCCTTAATTACAATATTAGCCACAACAGCAATTTATAAGATGAGTATATCAATTCAGCACAACCAGAAGCAAGAAAGCTTAAGATGTACTTCTACCTGGAAAACTCCTATTCATCTTTCAAGACTCAAATTAAGTATTACCTGCTATGTGAAGCATTTCCTGACCAATCAGCAATTACTCCCATGATCAGACCTTCCCAGAGAAACCCAGGGCAGGGATTACTTTCTGCTCTCAACACAGGCTGTAATCAAGCCTTAATAACTTGTCAATAAACCCAGGTGGCAGTATACATGTCTCTTCCGTGTGAGCACTGGATAGACAGAAGCCACATCTTTTTCATCTTTGAAAGTCCTGTCACATGCTGCCACATGCTTAATAAATGAAGGAATGATGCAATTCTGTTATAACCATTAAGTATGATTTTTAAAAGGTACAAACATAACAGGAATTCCCGTTTTTATTTCCATTTCCATAAACCTGAAATTACTCAAATGTCCTAAAGATGGCAACTGGGCAGCTGCTTTGACTTTCACTGTTAACGTTGCCTCCTCCTCCTGACAGACTCTTCTCTGGTGACCAGGTGAAGTCCAGAGACGTCCAGAAGAATGAGCACCCTCCTGATCCTTTCCTCTTCATCAAATTACCTGACCCCCCACTACTGTTAGGAAACGGCAAGCTAATCAAATCAACTGATCCTCACAAATGGGTCTGTAGACACTAGTATCTTTTTTAAAAATTTAGTTACTGATTCAAGAGAGAGACAGAGAGAGAGAGACATCGGTTTGTTGTTCCACTTATTTATGCCTTAACTGGAGATCAAACCCAAACCTTCAACCTTGGCATATCTGGACCTAACCAACTGGGCTACCTGGCCAGGTCAGACACTAATATCTTAACAAGCGACACTGAACTGGTGACATGTATATTAAAGACCAAATGCATAGAGAGAAAAAACCATAATCGAAAATAGTAGCTAACAATGAACACTTCAAATATTATTGAAGGCTTCCAGAAGATTCTGTAGAGAGGCAGGACTTTTCTCTAGCTCAGAGCTATTGAAGTTATAGAAGTTTGAGTATCCCAAGAATAATATACTACCCAAATCAGAATTAGGATATAAGCAGCAATTATATCATGAACAAGCAAAAGGGGACAGAAGAGGACCAAAGTAAGCACAACAATAATTTAGGGGTGAAGCCGAAGTTCATGACTGGGAAAGGGTGCAAGGGAGATGTTAGGGGTGATGAAAATGTTCCATACCTTACAGGAATGTGGTCGTGTGGATACACATACGTAAAATCTATTAAGCTGTAAACTTACTACTTGAAAACTTTACTATAGGTACGTTGTATTTCAATGCAAAGCTTTAAGCATTCAGCACTGTTATCAACAGCTGGCTAGTCAGAGCTAGAAGACAAATGATCTAACCATCCATTTGAACCTTCTGGCCCTTTGAAAGCCCTGAGGGTATGGGAAAATACACACGGTGTCTGTATTTTAGTTTACATTTAGATGAGAAGAAATCTCTGAACAGACACCACTCCCTGAAGACCCAGAGACCTACCCATAATGTAAAATACTAAACACTTCTGACCCCGCTGCAGGTGTGAGCCACATGTCATGCTTGTCTTTCTTACAGCAAACAAATTCATGCCTCCAGAATATTAAGAACCAGCTAGAGAAGTTTCAAATATATGAAATCAAAGCAGTGAAATTCAAAATACAGATAATCACTTACAAATTACTGATTTCCTTTAGAGAGCAATTACATTTATAAATATGAATACAATCTATATTAAACCAAGAAAAATGATATTCAAATGCCTGTCAAGAGTTTGAGGTACCCAGGCAATGCACACTAACACCATTTTTTGTCAAATGGTATTGACACTGGAAAGGCACATAGATTTAAGAGATTCTGGTCTAAAGGGTAGTTTAAAATTAATGTGTGGTATGAGCTGAACTTCCTGGCTATTCTGGGTAGATCCTTTATTCCACCAATAAAGCAATATGCAAATCGGACAAACAGAGTGCAGGCAATTTACAAACATGTAGATACAGGTGAGTATTTTCTTTATGGCAAAAATCTAACACTAAATGGCAATTTCTTTCTTCTTCTTCCCTTTTGTCTTTTCAAATTCAAGCAATAAGGTAATGATGAAAGGCAAACCAAATGTACCATAATATGCAAAGCTTCGCTACTTCTTCTTTTACAGAGAAGTGGTCCCCACTTTTCAGGTCTGTACCTGCCCCAGCCTTCAGATCCTTATGTGTGCATGCATTCCCACCATTACCTTGGTTTACTGGTAAATTATATACTTGGATTACGGTACTAAGTAACACACTACATTCTTCCAAAACACACAAAAGTAGAAGGGAAAATAAACATTGTTTTAAAATATCATGCTATCTTTACCATTTTATAATAATTTATAAAATATATTTCAGGTGAGTTTGATATTTAATGACAAGGGACTGAAAAGCACACATCAAAATTGCCTGGTTCACTTATAATTTGCATGTAAGAGCTGATTAGATCCTTATTAATTTTTACCCATATGGCTGATACAGGCATGCTGATTAATCCACTTGTCTATTTTGGGAGTGGTGGTTTAGTTAAAGCATAACATTAATGCATACATTCACTTTTTTTGGCACACATAGAATGCAGTTGATTGCAATATGCTGAAAGCAATGGAATGCTCATGCAGCTTGCTGCTCCCACCCTTTCCACTGGATACCTGCCACACAAGACATGTGACCTCCTGGCACACAGACCACGTGAAGTTGCTGCTATCATGTAGATGTCAAATATTAATAAAGCGTTCAGGTCCAGGGCAGGCCCCTAGAATTTGAAGAGTTTAACATGATAATCCATGCCTCTAGCTTTGAGAAATTTCAGTTGGTTTGTGGGTATGCTAGAAATAACTTGCATGTGTTATTAGGAAGGCACTTACATTCAGAGTGCTCCTTCCTAGCACACTGGTTCCTCACCCTGGCTGCAGGGCAGGGTCACCAGGAGGCTGCTGAAAGAGCACATTTCTGGGTGCCCATGCCAGAAATGCTGATCATGTCGGTCCAGAGCAGCTGAGCCCAACGAATCCCATGGCACCCAGTAGGACCTAGTACCCCACTGCCTGTCCAATCCAAAATGGAATGAAATGGTAGTGAGACTGTTACTACTTTCTATATCTGGCTCATGGATGACACTTAATAAATAACTTGCTTTATTAATGATCCCAACGCAAAGAATGGCAGCTTGATGTGGAGGCAGGAAACCTGGAGGTGAGCCCCAGTTCTGTCCCTAAGTAGCTCTACGTGCTGCCTGAGACACCTGCGGTTGTTACCCCACCCCTGGTAACTAAGTTCCATTTTTCTTTGGGTCACAATTCCTTCCACACCCTTAGAAGAAAAGTTTCCTATGGAGCTTTGAGCTAGAGGAATGGAAATGTGATCAATTCAGATATAGCAGCAATTAACAGGGACTTTTCAGGCAACAGTCAGAAAGTCTTTTATATTTCATTGGATTTGAACCCAGGAGCATGGAAGCTGCAGCTGCTGGAGGGAAACCCTGGGGACAGGCTGCTTCAGAAAGAAGGGCCAGGCCAAGGAGAGGGGTTCCCGATATCTTACATTTATTATCTTAAATCATTCCCACCCCTGTACTTCTTAGATATGTGAACCACTAAATTTGCACATTGTTCTTAAGTTAAACCGAGATGGAATCTGTAGTTCCCAATTCAAACAACACTAACACAGCTGTGCAAGACACACAGCATCCCTGTTCTACATTTTCCTTCTATAAAAAACAAGGTCACTGGGCTGTCCAGCAAAAACCCTGGCAAGCCTATATTTCTATTATGTTCTACATAAATTAAGAGTGTCGATTTGGGTATACTATTTTTTGTATGATAGATTTATTGTTTTACCTGCTGTACCTCTTTTAACGATTTCCCTGTTTAGGTGCTATCCTTTTCCTGATACTGTTGACATTCACTAAAACACTCAGTAAGCTTAACTTTTCAATCTACTGACAGCTTTAAAGAACTCCTTGGTGCCATTTTAAGGGGATATTCAATTATTTCTAACATTTTCCCGATTTAATACTGTTTTTTGATGTTTTAAATTTTGATGCCCAGCAGAAACAATCCTATAGAAAGCCACATGAAAATTACCTCCTAACACTCCTTTACTTCAACCAACAAGTTTTAGCTGTCCTCAGAATTTATCTGAACAGCTCAGAAATATTCCTCTTCGCTGCTTTTGATTCCCTTTGATCTATCGTGCAGGCTGAGGGCTGCGGAATTCATAAAATGTTCCCCGTGTAAGTTTCACCAATTCTCCCATCAGCATGGTATGGTATACCGAACCCATGCAAGTTCAAGAACAGATTAAATCCTACACATCACTTGGGAAATTACTGAGTAAAGATGCACTTGATTACATGAAACAACAAACACCTCCAAAGTAAACTTTTGTAACTTCCATGTAAATGTATAAAATAGGAGATGTATTATTACCAGGCTGGAACTCTGAAAATTACTTCTAAGCAAACACCTCACTAATTTAGTTGGAAATGGAGAAATTCTATAAGCTGAAACCCATTTTCAAAGCAAAAAGACGCTTGCATAATCTGGGGTAAAACCCTAAAATGGCACACATGTGGTTCATACTGCCTAGATTTGAAATGGACATAAACAGCCTGAGTTCTGAATTAGCTGCAGGATACAAAAGGAGGGCAGTGAAAGAATTTTCTTTTCCCAAATTGTTTTTTAAAAATACTTTTTTAAGGAACCTTCACCTTCTCACTCTGTTTCAAGGTTATCAACATCAAATTTGTGTTCAAGTCTTTTCTCTTTTTTGATATTTCACATTCAGTTCACAAAATATTCAGTTACATACTGTATCCCCTTTGAAAGGCCAGAGAGAAATGGGCAGCAGGCCACTTGTTCAAGCTTATCTCAACCTTCCTTTGCTCAGAGCCTTTAATTAAATGAAAGTTATGTGCCTTCAGTGGACCAGTTTTTGAATTATACATATTCTCCAGCTTTGTTCCTTACAAGAAAGGAAAAAGAACACCTTTACAGAACAAATTAAATATGATGACACAGCAATTATGTGATGCAGGTAACTTGCATGATTCTAGATGGAGAAATAAGGACCACACCACTTTCCTTCAATTTCAGTCTACAGGGGCTTCCTGGCACTAATTTGAAAGGTGTCAAGAAGACAGTAAGTTTACATAAAGTGTTGTCCCTCCTACTGATAACATTACAGTGTCTTCCTACACCTCGACTTCACAAGAAGTGATTAATAGCTATTGTAGTTTTCCACTGAACAGACAGAAGGATTTACTTTCTACCTTTCTTGTCTCCACTTAGTGGTCACAAAATATGTATCTTGAGAGAAATAAGGATGCACTCTAGACTGTTTTGTTTCCCCTTATCCTCATGCCCTAAGAATCAAAGGCAAGGAGAGCAGAAAAGTTACAAACTTCCAAACAAGCAGGTTATAAAACCCATTACCCAGCTGGACCTAAAGAGGTTTGGGGCTGTGTGGAGACACTGTCTCATCTGTGTGTTTTCTCTGATCTTGGGAAACAGCAACATTCACTGCCTTCTTTTCTTTCTTTTAAAAAAAAATTTAAAGCAGGCTTTTTAATAACCTGTATATAAATTCATCTTCTTTTCTACATAAAACTGAATCATTATGTTAACATTATATTAAGTGTGAAACACTCGGGGGTGGCTTGCAGAGGTAAACTGTCTTACTTTCAGCAAGCTTCCAAGGAAAGGAAGTTTAGCTCCCCAACATGAAATACAGTAATTAATGGAGTGTCAGGTTACTAATGCACATGTGAGAAAACATGAGTGAAATTAATTAGTAATGCATCCCACTGTTTTAAGTGCAGACTGTAGCTAAATAGCTGTGCTGGCTATTTTGCATTCATGTACATCTAAATCTGAAATCCAGTTTTAAAAGGCAGGGGAGGGATTGGTAAGGACAGGAAGAGAAAATCTTACTGTATTTATAAACTCAAAGACCTCATGCGATTTCTGTCCAGGGGGAGTGGTCCCACCATCCTGAGGCACGTGCTATCTCTGAGGAACCCAGCATTGACATCCAGCATTGAAGAGAGGAGGAAATGCTTATTTACAAAAGCTGACAGCTTAATGGGGTAGAAAAATCTTATATGAAACTTGAACTTCATGTAAATCTGAAACTGTGAGCAAGGCATTCAGGGAAACTACTTAAATAATAGGAAGTTGGGCACGTGAACCAAGGAATCCAAATATTCCCTGCATTCTGGAAGCTACTTTTAAATCAGCATAGGGCAATTATGTAGAAATTACATGGGGTTGTGTCAGACAGAACATTTTAAACAGGAAGACTATGATTTAAGTTTGAGATAAAGTTTGCAAATTCAGCCGATACAGGTTCTGATTCTGAGCTCTGTTTATGACTCTGGCACTTAGATGCATGGGTAAGTAACCCTGTCCATATGGGATGGTAATATCACCTACTTAGCACATTTGTGAGAATTACGTGACATAATTAGCTCAACACATAATCTTGCACCCAGGTAAGTCCCCAATTAATTATTGGCATATTTTTCCAATGCATACATCAGGTCTAAAATGTTCTTTAAGGAAGGGTCAAAACAATACAGATAAACACTTACCACTAAACTTAAGGATAATTATTCCAAAGATTAAAAAATACATATTCTTCCTTTGAATGAAACCATACCAAGATTTTTGCATGAGAAAACATGACTATTTCAGACACGCATTCTGAAAGTTTGATTTTTTAAAAATCAGCATATAATGATAAGAGACAGAAAGTTCCCCAGGCTGAACATGAAGAAAGGCTTGAACTTAAATCGAAGGTAGCTAATAGGTTCAATCTAGCATGCAAATGCTGCCTACATGGTGTGGCTGCTTGGCTCCAGGCCTCAAGAAGGATTAGGAAATCTATCAGTCTTGCGGGAAAGGAGCCTATAATCGGCCAGGGAGGTCTATCTAGCATGAGCCCAGGAGGGATACTCAAAAGGTATTTGTTATTCCTTCATCATATACTGCTGTTACTCTCCCTAAAAAAAGAAAAGGTCAATGGAAGGTGGACAATCACATGGAAGAGAGAAAAACAGAAGAAATCCTGCAGGGCTCATCCCCACGTGCACCTTCAAAGCACAGATGGGGCAGAGAGGATGAGAACACCCAAGAATATCCTTTGGGGAAACAGCCAGGTGTAATCAATCATCAACATCATCCAATTTATGTCTTGCTCCAATTCCATTCTTACATAATGGGTTATAGCTGGCCTTCTGCAGAAGATTTATAGAGGGGAGAGGGTGCCCAGATGAGGTAACTAGAGCATCCCACAGTTGATAGCTATGGCCTTCAATGACAGCTGGGAGGGGTGGCAGATGGCTTATGCAATCTCCTTTAAGGAAGCTGAGGAAACTGACCACATCTTAAGGAACTGAAGGAGAGTTGACCATGTCCTAATGGAGAATCCAAGACTATGCTGGTCCAGCTGGAGAATTGTCCTTGAAATGCCTGAGCTGAATGGTCACTCAGCTTTTGGCCTTATAGCTTGGTCTTATTAACTCAGTCTCATTTCAAAAATAGTATCTATGACTTAATGCAAAGCTTGCCTTATACTAACAGGTAAAGCTAGAATACAATTTTCAATGGAATACCACTAGGCCTGGAGGGAAGGAGGGGCTCAGAACCATGACTTATATAGGCCATGGCCTACTAAGGCAAGACCTAACATATTTTATTCAAGGTAATGGCTGAAGAATGATGGTAAGTGCGGAGCGACTGTTGCTACTCTACATGGATTAAGGTATTATAACTCATTACTAAGGGCACTTGAAGTGGTATAAAACAACAACAGCTTCCAGGGCTGTGCAATTTACTTACATATGCAATATATATACTTCTGATTTGTAGAGCTGTAAATCTAAATGCTGGACAAAATGAGGTTGGACTCTACATAATTCATATCATTGAAAGAATTTTTTTTTTTAAAGAAAAAGCCCAGTGAGAAAAAAATGCACCAGTTTCCTTTCTGTTTCTTGGCTAGGGGCTATGCAGCTAACTCAATATCAGCTTTGGAGCCTCCAGTGGGTAAATTTAAATTTCCTTCAGATAAATGTTTTCCCAAATGAGAAAATGCTATTTTTAATGAAACCAAATAGCCTTAATTGGTTGTGATGGGAAGTAAACTCAGAGATAAACACCGCATAAATAATTCAAAGCTTTCCATCTGGGGAAATGTCTTCCTGAATTGGATAAAGAATATTCGACCAAAGACAGACTTCACATCATTTGAAAAGTAACAACTGAATCTAACATCCAAACACACAGCTAAGAGTCAAGGTAGCATTCTGAGACTCTTGTAAGTTTCACCAAATGGATACCCTCATCCCCAAACACCCCACCCCCTATTAACAATGAAAGCAAGTTAAAACATTCATCATGGTCACACTCCTTTAACCTCTCCTCTATCACAGTGCCCTTTAATTTAAAATAGTCATTATGTAGAGCCTTGATTAAAAGGATGAGAAAGAAATAGTCCCAAGTTTCCAGGACATACATGATAATAAAATGCATTAAGTATTAATGGCTAAGTAATAAAATAAAAAGTAAATAAAAGTAAAGGAAAAGTAAATAAAAATACAGAAGGGTGATTAATTCCAATAGGTGAAAAAAGAAATCTTAATGGAAGGGCTGGCATTTAGTCTAAGCAATGACATACCTGAAATTAGAAGGATATTAACAACAATATGGTTGCATAACGTTATTATTTTTTCTTTTTTATTAATAGCCACAGCTAAGATTTCAGAAGTATTTACTGCATGTCACCCTGAACTAATGGCTTTAAACACAATAGTCATTTAGTCTTACAACAATCTCAAGAGGTAAGCGTTTTAAAGATGGGGAATAAGAGCTCGGAGAGGTTATGTGACTTGTACAACACTGTTCAGCTAGTAAGGCACAGAGCTGAGAATCTGCATTCATAATCAGATTCCAGCAATTCTGCCTCTGGAAATGGCAAGCGTTTGAATGTTGCTGTTCAAGTAGAAAGATTCCAGAGAAAGGTGTGAAGAAGAGTAACAGGTGCTCACTGGCAGGTGCAGGGTGCTGGCTCCATGATCACTGTGAACAATTACCCTCCGAACACCTTATGCAAGACATTGGAAACTTTCCACCTCACCCTTCCATGTTGCTTCTAGTTTTCTGCACGTATAACCATCTTCACTGAGCCACAATGATTTTGGAAAAAGCTGTCCTGTTTTCTAATGGCCTCTGATGGAGATTTTAAAACTTTATTTCACTGACAATTTTGTTATCTCTTTCATGTATTTTCTTTCTACGTTACAACCACCCCTTTGGGCAGAGGTTGGCCTTTTACTTTCTGAACTCCATGAGAAGCTATCATAATCCCAATAATAAAACTAAGAGAACTTTAGAAAAAAAATCAGGCCATGATGAAAGTTCATTTTCCTATACCTCAGTCAAGATGCCCTAAATTCTAAATCCCAATTTTCTGAATTTTAAACTTAACACCAAAAAAGACCTTTAAAAACAGAAGACAACATCTTACCTGCTCTTTAAAAACTAAAAAATAAAACCCTTTCCCTCATTGTTGTCATTATTCCCTCATGTGAAGGGGTCTACAGTAATGGCATAAGGGAACAATTTTAATTGTATTATCCCAAGGCAGATAATAAAATAAATACTGCTACATTAAAATTACTCTGAAATAAGCAGAATAGTTAGAAGGCAAGACACTGGAGTCTGTCTACATATAGACTTGACGATGCAAAGTAAATATTGAAGCCGAATAAAAAAATATATTGGACTCCCTTGTATTTATTTATATAATCTTATGAGCTCAAATTAAACAGACTAGGAAAATAAGTTTTGCTTTTCTTTATGTCTTCTGTCATTAAAAAAGAAAATTTTAAGCTGATGAACTTATTAACTCCACTTAGCCTAACAACCTCCTTGACACATGTTGTTCAACAACCGAAAAAGTACACCCTAAAGAGTACTTTCATATTGGAAGTTTATTGTAACTACAGAGTAGTTAATTATCGGTAAGTAGAGGATTTGACCCTTTAAGATGCAGATCAACTGGTAAAAGGTCACATCCCTAATTCCTTATACTGTGCTCCCTGACACAGTGGTTCTGATGTGCAAATATGACACAAGTTCATTCAAGCAAGGCAACTAGTATTTACAGAGCACCTAGCTTGTGCCAAGGCGTGTAGCTAAAGGCTGAGCACACAGCCACGGACATCTACAGGAAGCACTCACGTCCCTGGAAGCTCATGGTGTCAAGATAAAGAGAGAAGAAAACAAGCACTTCCAGCACAATGTGACAGAGGCTAGGAAAGAAATGAAAATGCCACAGTTAGACTTAGGACAGGCAAGGAAGTAGGGAGCTGGAGGCCCAAAGGCTCCTAGGACGAAGGAATTAGATGACACCCAGAGGCTAATTAATAGTAAAGACTGGCTGTGTGAGGTAGGGGAGCAGAGAGAAGAAAGTCATAAGTAAAGAAACATCATGCTTAGGGACCAATAATATTAAAAGGCACCAGACAAACTAAATATAGAAAGGGTTTCAGCATAAAGACATACTTTAGAAATCATGTCTTCAAACGTGGACAGTGAACCACCCTGGGACTTGTTCTGAAGGCAAATGGTCACGTGGGACCCACCTTCAGAGCCCAGGTTTCCTCCACACCAGTCCTTGGGCATGGCTTTTAGGAGAGGCCGTGTTCGTGCTGGAGGCACTGTCTACAACTCTGCCTCCACAACTTTAGGGGAAGCTCCAGGCCAAATTTGCCCATCTCTGAGTTTACCTCAAGTCCTAGGAGCTCCAGAAGTAACTGGCATGCCAGCTGTGCCAGATTTTCAGCGACACCTCAGAGGCAGCACACAGAGTGGTCAAGAGCTAAGGCAGGTCTGGGTTCTGACCTCAGCTCACCATTTCCTGGGTTAAAGCTGTGGGTAAACTAAAGCCTGTCTGTTCGAGAGGGATGATGGTAATACAGAACTAAGAAGAGGCTACGAGGGTTAAAAAGAGATAATGCAGGCAAAGTACTCAGCACTGTGCCAATGACATGGAAACAACACAGAACTACCATCACCATCACCATCACCACCACCACCACCTCTATCCGTAGCTGCAACTGTTACCATGACAACTGTTACCACCCAAGTCATATCTGGGCAGAAAGGTCTAGTGGAAGATTTTTCAGACAGAAATAAGAAGTTTCTTTGAACTCATTGCTTTAATCTAAGAGAATCCCTCAGAATTTCAAATGGGGGAGGGATGAATAAAGGCCAAAAAGTTACTTCTTAGCACAGTGGTAAATCTGAATATCTGTAGGGAGAGACTGTGGAGAATTTCCCTGCATTACAAATGGGAGGATACGCAAGGTCATCCTCAATCCTTTGTCAAATTCAGGCTGAGGGTCCTGTATGTTTCCAGAATTCACAAATGGTGTCATCTCAACCTTCTGACACCAATCCACTCACACACAGGAAAATATGCTGGTGCTACAACAGAAGAAACAACATTCTGTGTTCTGAATTTATCAAATTTGGCATCTGAAGAGGCTTCTAAGTCTCCAAATCAATCCTTATCTGGAGCAATCCTGCAAAAAATTAACTCTGCTATTCAATTGCACACACAAAAAATAGACAGTAAATATTTAATGAACTTAATATCTGTGGGTGCTTCCATATGCATCAGCTAATATAATTCTCCAAACACCACAAGAACGACATGTTACTGTACTACCCACAATTTACAGAGGAAGAGTCTGACATACGAGAGGTTAAGTGTCTTGACACACTTACTCAGCAAAATGGGCAGAGCCAGGCCTCAAAGCTTGATGTGTCCAACATAATCACCTGTGCCTAATCTCTACATCTGTCTCCTGCAGCTTGGCAACCCCAGCACTCTGCCTAAGTAAGCCTCCCAATCAGTCTACCCATGAGAACCATGTGCAAAATTATTGAAACTAGTACTCTTATATGCAGAGCGCACACCTTAGGTCTGTGAGCTCTACACTACAGAGGCCTAGAACGAAGCTCTCTCAAAATAGAAATCAAGGTGTGGACCAGGCTCAACTTCATGTCATGGAGCAAAGTCTGAACTTCTGTACTTTACTACCCTATGTCCACTTTAAAACTCTACTCCTGAGAACCATGTGCAGATACAAATAAACTGTGAAGAGAGACTGACTTATCTGTAATGTCTCAGAGCTTCTGTGGGAAAAGAAATTGTACGTCTTAATCATTACCCACAGCACATTCCCCAAAGTTGCTAATGCGAGATAAATATCTCTTATCAAGTGTGCCTTTGTGTTTGGCATCTTTAACCTTAAAACTGGTATTTGGGGAGAAACTGTTTCCAATTTGTGAAACTTGGAACCCACTTTGGTGTATGAAATATAAATATGCTTAGAAAATAAAAACACTTTCTTCTTATGTTCATTAGGAAGAGTCTTTCAAAATTTAGAAGCAATCCTTATATTATGTTTTATACACAGATGCACCAAGAAGCTATAAAGGGGACTTTTTAAATATTAAAGACTTGAAGATGGTTGTCAGCTGGAAAAGTAACACCCTATAAAAAACACTTAACACTGAAAACCATCAGAAACCAACAATTTCTTATTTAATCTATTTAATGTCAAGCGTGTCTCGCTGAGTAGAGTAACTTTTTAAAATATTTAACATGCTGATCTAACAGTGGGGGGAGAAGACAAGCGCCTTAACTATCACAAAGCAAAGGCGCCAAGTATTTACAGCTGTGCTGGCAGCAGACCGGGTGGGGGGGGGCGGTTATAATGCATATTTAAGGCTCACCAGCTGTGGGAGTCCCTATGCAGCTGATTACCCAAAACGTATTCTGAAATCAATTTAACACACAGCCACATTTGTTTAACCATCATCTATGAAATTAATTGCCCAGGATGGCAAATAAGAGTTCTGTATACAGACTGTCTTCCAATCTAGCAAAAAGTGGGGCTGAAGTTTAAATTTGTGTACAAGACCATGATTTGCCTTACGTGAAGAAAAATGTGGGACGAACACCAAAGTCTTTGGAAAAACCTTTTATGCTTTCAGGTTGCTATTACTCGTCGTCTTTCCACAATTTTATTAGTGGAAAAGAGATTTTTTTTCCCTCATTGCATGAAAACACTGATTCTCACCAGATATGGTAAGGAACTTTCCAAAAGTTTCTAACTAATTTTTTTTTACACCAGTAGTACAAATAAAGACATCTACTCTTTTTCTCTTCTTCTTCTTTCTTTCTCTCTCTCTCTCTCTCATTCACACACACACACACACACACACATACACACACACCTGTCTCTTTCAATTATGCTAATAATTTTGGTAACTAAGAAATAAGGCAATTATTAACTGGGTAAATTATAACACATTTAACCAAATGATATGAAAAAACTACACTAAGTGCTACAAATGTATTTCAGTGTGTTTTTATGATTTTGAAGGGATGTCTGCATCACACACCAAAGGATATGTATTAAGAGACTTTTGGAGAGAAAAGGAAAAACAAAAATCTCTTTCCTGTTAAAAATTGCACACCTTACAACAGACTGTTTCATTTGCTCTACAAAACAAACCCATAAGGCAATTATCCCCATTTAGCAGCAGGTCAGGAATTAGGCTAACAACGGTTAAATAACTTGTCCAAACAATAATCTGAACGTGAGTAAAGTACTGTCTGTCTGACTTCACACTCACAGTACTATGGACTGAATGTTTGTGTGCCCCCCTGCCCCATTCATATGTTGAAGCCCTAACCCTCAAAGAAATGATGGCTGGTGAAGATGAGATCTGTGGGAATAATTAGGAATAGATGCCGGGAGGGTAAGGCTCTCAAGTGCTCTTATAAGGCGATGAGCTTGCTCTCTCTGTCCTAGTGCATAAAGTAGACATCAAGCGAGCAAACAGGGAAATAGCTGTTACCAGAAGCTAAGAGACGAGGCTGCAGTAGGAAATTCATCTTGCCAGTACCTTGACTTTGGACTTCCCAGCCTCCTGAACTGTGAGCAATAAATTTCTGTTTGTCAAGCCACCTGGTCCCTGGTATTGTTGTGACAGCCCAACACTCAGTCACAGCTGCACAGTTCCTAGGTGGATCAGAAGTCTGACCAGAGAGGAAGACTTTCATTTTGGCACTTGAGGGTAGGTCCGTGTAGCCTGGGCATCTCAACCAGAGGTTCTCAAACAGGAATGGCCTTGCCCCCAAAGTACATTTAGCAGTATCTGGAGACACTTTTGATTGTCAAAACTTAGAAGGGGTGCTACTGGCACCAAGGAGCAGAAGCCAAGGATGCTACTAGACATCCCACAAATCACAGGACTGTGCTCCACAAAACAGAATGAACTGGCCCAAAATGTCAGCATTGTTAAGTTTCAGAATCCCTGCTCTGAAGCGCCACCTGGCATGTAACAGGTGCTCAATAAACAAACACCTGCATGAATTCCATGGGTACTTATTGAGCACCGACTGTGCAAGACACCAGCAGTGTATACAAAGAAAAAACGGGTACTGGTCCTTCTCTGAGTGTGTACATATTCAGCACAAGGACATAAATTTCCCAGAAACACTGACCAATTTTAGAAACAGGCATAACCTCTCCAGGTTTTTAGGGAAAGGAGACATCCACACAGAAAGGGCACATGGACAAGGAGAGTTAGTCTAAAGGTAAGAGGTGAGGAATGGAGATGCTAATTAGAACATCTAAAACAAATTCCATCAACCCTATAACCTTTCATCATGCCAAAAAAAAAGCTTAACTGGATATAATTAAATATATTCTTGCATGCTCTCTGTAGCCAGGCTGCCTGTATTCCCACCCTGATGCCATCATTTAACTGGTTGTGAGTGCTAGGGATCACTACATTAACCACTCGTGGCCTTAGTTTCCACATCTGGAAACTGAAGGAAAAAAAGCGCTTCTCTGATAAGGTAAGATGAGATAATGCGCTCAAAGATGATTATCATTAGGTAATTACCATTACTGGCTTCTGTACTTTAGGGAACACTACAAGTGCAGTACTGAGAGGGTGGTGGGAAGTAATGGCAAATTAAACAGGAGTTATCTGAGAGCAGAGCTATTCACTTGCATGTGTCATCCCCCAGGCACAACAAAGAGGAATGGACTATGCCCCAGAGGCCCGATGATTTGCTCATGGCCATTTAATCATAGGATGGTGCAAATTACCCAGCATTTGTCTTCAGGCTTGCACGTTACATAGCTACTGCTTTTCTTGTTGTTTATTTACATTGTTTCTTTTAGACTAAAGTCTCAGTAAAACTGCTCTGGGGACATTTTTATCTTTTTCCTTCCCAAGAAGTTGCATATGTAAGTGCACCATTAGAATTGAAACAGGTCAGTGAATCATACTGAATGCCACTAAAAGTGAGGCAAAGCATGCCCAATGCCAACATTCTCCATTTGCTTAACTCTTGAATAGATTTTTTTAAAACTTTGTTTTATTTTTTTTACATATTATATTGATTGTGCTGTTGCAGCTGTCCCAATTTTTCTTCTTTTGCTGCCCAGTCAGTACCCCCCACTCCCTCAGGCAATCTTTCTACCTTTGTTCACGTTCATGAGTCATATGTATCAGTTCTTTGGCTACTCCATTTCCTATACTGTACTTTACCTTCTCATGACTATTCTGTGACTGCCTATTTGTACTTCTTAATCCTCTCATCTCCTCACCCATTCCCCCACACCCCTCCCATCTGGTAATCATCAAAAACACTCTCCATATCCATGTTTCTGTCTCTGGTCCTCTTGTTCACTTAGTTTTTTTAGATTCAACTGTTGATAACTATGTGTTTGTTGCCAGTTTATCATTCATAGTTTTGATCTTCTTTTTCTTAAATAAGTCCCTTTAACATTTCATATAATAATGCTTTGGTGATGATGAACTCCTTTAGTTTTTCCTAGTTTGAGAAGCTCTTCATCTGCCCTTCTACTCTAAATTATATTTTTGCTGCGTAGAGCAATTTTGGCTATAGGTCCCTGCTTTTCATGACTTTGACTATTTCTTGCCAATCCCTTCTAGCCTGCAAAGTTTCTTTTGAAAAATCGGCTGATAGCCTTATTAGAACTCCCTTGTAGGTAACTAACTGCTTTTCTCTTGCTGTTTTTAAGAGTCTCTCTTTATGTTTAACCTTTGGCATTTTAGTTATGATTTGTCTTGGCGTGGTCCTGTTTACATCAACTAGGCTTACAGTATTTGTCCCATGCTGGTGTTTACTTGAGGCTCCACTCCACCCAACTTACAGGCTGCCCCCAGCCCTCCTACCTCTGGTTAAGAAACCCCAGGCCCAGCATTAGAAGCAGCTAGCTTTAGATCACAGTTTGACTCTACCCGGGAACCTCCAAGCCCAGTACAAATAGAAGCCATCTGCAGATTGCTTTGTAGCTCATCACGCTAGGTGGCCCTGGGAGGAACAGAGGTGGTAGCTGATCCTTACGTGCACCACCTGGGAAACCCCAGGGCCTGCACACCTAGTGGAGAACTATAGACCATGTCAGAGCCCCACCATCCTGTGCTGACACAGATAATCCTCCATGGAGGGTGGAGGTGGGTGGTCTGTGGTCACAGCCAATTCTTGCAGCTGACTGGCCTGGGTAAATCCCTCCCACAGGCCTGCCAACCACAATCAAAGCTCAACTACAAGAGCAGGGTGTACTCAGCCCACATGGAGGGTATACCTTGAGTATCCAGTTTGGGTAATAGGGGAGGCTGTGCCACTGGACCCTACAGGACACACTACCAAGACAGGGAGTAATTAATACACAGAAACAAGCATGGGAGGCTGCCAAAATGAGGAGACAAAGAATCATGGTCCAAATGAAAGAACAGAACAAAACTCCAGAAAAAGAACTAGACAAAATGGAGATAAGCAATCTAACAGAGGCAGATGCAAGGAACTCAGTGAGTACACTTCAACAGCATAAAAAGAGGCAGGCAGAAATGAAGTATATACTAATGGACATGAACAAATTAACAGGGAATCAATTTTAGAGTGGATGAAGGGGAGAATCAAATCAGTGATATGGAACATAAGGAAACAAAAACAACCAAGCAGAACAACAAGAAGGAGAAAGAATCCAAAAAAAAACAAGAACAGTGTGAGGAGTCTCTGGGGCAAACACAAGTGTACCAACATTCACATCATAGGGGTACCAGAAGGAGAAGAGAAAGAAAAGAAATTGGAAATGTTTGAAAAAATAATAGACAAAAACTTCCCTGATAGGAATGGATTTCATGACAAAGTGTAAACATCACATGTAGATGTCACATTCTGAAATCTACAAAGTTGATCCAATTCCCAGTGGAGTGAGGCGTGGCAGGAGGGTCAGCCAAGATCCTCAAATCATGTCAGGGCATGGACAGAAGAAAAGAGCATTCAGAAGTTAGAAAGAACAAACAAAAAGCATTTTTAGTGTCTGATAACTCAGAATCTGTTATTTTCCAATATAATTGATTGACTTAGCCAAACTAATCTAGAATTCCCTGTGTGAGTTCTGAGACATTCCAGATCAGACTCACCTTTCAAGGCTTTGCTTCAATGTCACTCTGTATGAGGCCTTTTGAAGCTGAACCCCCACCCCCAACAGATCCATGGCTAAACTGATTTCCTTTCGTCTACCCCATTTTTCTCCAAACACTTGCCACCTTTCTAAAAGATAATTTATAATGTGTTTTGGTCTGTCTTCCTCTTGCTAGATAAATTCTATAATGCCAAGAATTTTCATCTATTCACTGATATATCATTCCAAGTACATAGATGGTGTTTGGCATACAGAAAGTACTTGATAGTGTGTTGAATACAACACTGAATTCACGTGACATGAATCCTTCACTCCTAAAGTGTATAGTTAAAAATTAACATTGCTGCCACCAACTGAGGGACATGCATGTACAAACAACGTGAGGCTGCAATATTATCCAGTGCCCGAGAGAACAGCTACTCTCAGCAAGGATTACAGCTAAAATGAGGAATTTCTCATTGGATGCACTAGCCAAGTTTCCACCTAGAAGCTACAGCTCCTCCATTAGAGAATGATAAATGTCACTGTCATAATCAGACATTTCCCATGGTTTTCAATGTGCTGACTTTTATGCCGAAAGCCAATGCATTAATAAAGCAATTGAGGGAGTAGGATTATAAGTCTATGAATGTCAGTGGCAAGGTTTCACGTATGTCACTTGCAATAATAAAGGATTTCAGAGAAAGTGCTGGGGACTGGGCAGGGCAGGATTACTTGTATTCTTTTTAATAGAGGATAGTGAAGACAAAAGCAAAAGCAAATAAATGAGAAAAAGGAAGGCAAATTCAATTAATCATTACCCTGCTGACACTTTAATGCATTATTGTTACAATTACTCTGAAATGTCCTAGAAGAATCTTTATATCTCTTCACCCCACCCCACCCCATCTCATCCCATCCATTTTTCAGGGCAAGAAAGCTGAACTGCAAACTTTTCGATTGGCTTCACATTTGGAGAAGCCATCTCCCTGTTTCCAGGTGTTGCTAAGATTTTTTAAGTATCAGGTTTGTCTGATGACCAGGAATGCATATCATTCTATTTCAGCTTTGACTCATGCTTAGAGAAAAAGTCTTCAAATGCCAAGTCCAAAAACAGTGCCATTTTCAAGCTCCAGGCAGAGCCCTAATGTTCAGATTTTGAATTTAAATTTACCCCAGTGTTTTGCTGTTTTGATCTCGTGACACTAACTTACTCAGAGGCCAGGGGGCTGCTCAGTGGAGCCCACAGTGCTGGGGCCCCTGTCCTGCCTCAGAATGTTTAATATTCTCATCCGTCACCTGAATCAATACAGCACAGCCCTACTCCCCAAGAGGGAGCTGTGGACGAGGATAGCCACATGCACTAGGTTAATTTAAAAGTAACAGAGTGAGATTGCTCCCATTACATTTATCGAACCACTCCTCTAGTGACAGGCTACTCTGGAGGCCACATTCACTGCAGACCATCGTGGGGACACCCAGCAAAGCCATGGTGTTGATTTTATTTTACAATCATTCATAGTTTTCTTCTGAGGCAATGGGTATTTTCGAACTTGCTTTTAGGGGAGAGGGTGCTGACTTAGTAATGCTATAACTCCTTTCTCTCAATCACTTGACTAGTCTGGTCACCATCACAACAGAAATCTATACCAACTGTTAAGAATCTTAAAAAACAGCTACTGCTAAGTAGGTGTAACTCTGACAAACCGGGAAGACTAGAAGAGGGGCTTGAAAGACAACCTACCGAGAGATAAAGCTGGAGCAGCTACCTTTCAAAGACCCCAACATCAGGCCTCACAGAAGAAGCCACTCCAGGGTCTGAACCACAGCGACATTTCTCAGTGCATTTCTCAGTGCCACTTCCCAGCGGGGTTGCCCGGGGCTGGTGACTTTGCCTTTTTTGTACCTCAGTTTCGTCATGTAATGTACATGGAGACAATACTGTCACCGTTGGGGGCCTGTGAGAATGAAAATACTCCACATGCTCAGCACATACTGAGCACTCGGCACACTAACTTATATTCTCATTTTCTCAATGAGAATCATCAATTAACAAGAGGGTCCCTGGAAACTTCAAGGGTAGTCAAAGTGGTTGTTACCAAATTTTCGCCCTTTTCTCCCCCCTCCCTCCCTAATTTGCATTTACTCAAAAAAGTACAGGGGACAGTGAGTATTAACAGGGACCCTATATCTCAGCACTGAATTGAGAGGAAAGGCTTCCTCCAAAAGTGACACATGAAGCGAGATGTTTAAAAAATGGAGGAACCTGCTCTGAGGTAGAAGTGTAGATCTGAAGGTCCTGGGGCAGGAAGAGGCAAGGCCATCTGAAAGGAAAAGGTCTTTGAAAGTGGAGCAGCGAGAACAGGGAAAGAGTATTTGCAGATGTAGCTGGGGCGAGGGGCAGGGGCGGGGTCATGCACACGTGATACTTTTATAGGATGCTTATGCCAGCATGTGACAGGCAAAATGAACATCCACTGTGAGATTGGAACAAGATGAACTCATCATGTCTCTAGCTTAGAACTAGGTCAGTCATTCAACCATTTCAATATTATCTTGCAGGAGAGAATTTATAGATAAGTCTGTGCAAATTCTGCCATCTGATTGCCCTTAGCATTAATAGTTCTGCCTGACAAAACCAACTGCCCCGGCCTAACACTCCACTTTTAAGTCTCTTACACATGAAGAGGCGTCATGAGTTTCCACTGATCTGAAATTAAAATTTCTACCCATAAAAATATATTTAGATCCAAGGCTACATGTCACTTCTGAAATCTTGTCATTTAAATCACGTTAGGCGTTGAATGAGATATAGGTGAAATTCAACTTTCACTGCATTTTAGTCTCGATCATGGCGAATTTATAACCCAGGAATAAATCTTGCTGTCAAGGAAAATGTCTTCACTAAATCAGATTTGTTGCTTCCCTCTTTCCTTCAGTACTTTTGTAAAATTGGAATGTTCTTCATAAAATCCAGTTGTTTCATTCCTTCCTGGGCCACGAAATGTCTATTGGCATTGCCAATTTAGCCACTGGAAACTTCAGAATTCCTGTAATGGTGTATTCAGTATTCAGGTTTGTTCAGCAAACGGATGGAGTGTTGGGTATTTCTATTTAAATCTACACTTATTGTTGACTAAATCTAAATAAAGCAAATGACTGAGAAAAAGGTCACCAATATGTTTTCTTGTAGCTGACTTCCCTCACAGTCCTCATCCTCACATGACCTGGAGGGAACACCTCACGATGTCTATGGTGCCTGCATTTCTCAAAACAAATGTGTCCCTTGCCTTGTGTGATCACAGGTTTTCTTTGCACTTCTCCAGCTATTTCCTTCAGTCTTCTCTACAGACCCCTCTTCCCCTAGGCATCTCCTGAAGGCTGCTGTGACTCTCGGCTCAGGGTGACCAGTTCTCACTCAAGCCAGCTCCTCCTAGTCACTCTTTTCATCACAAAGGCATTAACTTCCGCATGCATGCTCACACCCCTCAAACCTTTATTTCCAGTGCAGACTTCTCTCCTGAGCAGCAGATCCATCTAAACAATTGGTTTGTTAGACACTTCCAACTCAATGCTCCCTGTATATCTAGTACAGAATGCCCCCTCACTGGGGTGGCCGACTCAATGAAGCACGGCCTTGGACCCAGCTGTGCAAACCAAAAGCCTTCACATCATCTATCTTCTATTCGCTCCAGCACAAGTACTTACCACCTTCATTTCCCAAATGTCCCTCATTTCAGTCCCCTACTGTCCCTGGCCCCTGGCCCTGACAGATCTAGAAAAATAACCATCATCACTTACTGTTGTAACTTCAGGAGCCTCCTGGGGCGACCTCGGCCTGTAGGCCTCCTCAATCTATTCGCTGGTCTGCAGGACAGTCCCAGTCACTGTCTGATAGGTAACCCTGGTCACACCACTCTCCTTCAGAATACTTGCAAGCATTTCTCATTCCCCTTAGGATAAAATCCTAACTCATTACTGCCATGTCCTTTGACAACACCACTAGTCTTTTCTCTTAGTATGCTTTAACTCGGTCCATTAGCTGTCCCAAACTTTTTCCTCAAATGTGCCATTTATTTCCTAAACTCTGGGCCTTGACATGCTGTTCCCTGAACACACCTTTCCCCAGGCCCCTGATACAATTCTTCTAAATTCTTTAGGTTTCAGGGAATATGGAACTCATCTCAGGAAGTGGTCCCTCAGCTTTTAGGCTGGGTAGATGACTCAGCTAATTTTCTGCCAGCATAGCCTGTAGTCACCTGTGGTGCTCTAACCACAGTCAGCAATACTAGTTGTGCTTTCTGCACCTCGCAGGGAGACTGCATACACTCAGAGCTCAATACCCCTTTGCTGACTGTTACAAAGGCAGTTGGGTCCATCTGAATTCCTGTCCCATTCCAGAAGTGAATCAGCCTTCCTCGCCAATGAAGTCAAGGACAATTCTTCGTCTTGTTCAGACTTTGCATAATTAGTCCATTATGGACACTCACACCATCTCCTCAGATTTATCTGCAACTCAACATTCTTCACTTCATACTGTTTGCTGTTCTTTAACTGTACATGAGTGCATCTCACTTCCCAAACTGAATGCCATGATTTATGAATCCCTCACCATTCCAAGACCTAAGCCTCCTCCATATTCACTTGAAAGTCAACTGATTGACCAATGACAACATTTCCAGTAAAAGCCTAATTCTCTGTACCCGTAATTATGAAACATGCTCAAGCTGATTAATACTCATTTAACCACAATTCTATAATAAATCCCTAGGCTGATAGTCTTAACTTATAAAAATGTTGTATCATTTATTAAAAATAATAATTCATCTTATGTATAGTTGTCCTCATACCTACTTCCAATAATTCCCTAAAGCAATGTTTCAACTAGACTGCTTTTATAAGTAATTTATGAGGATTTTGACAAATTGACATTAGGTTACATGTAAATATCAATAACAAAAAACTGTAATAAACATTTTTGATAATGTGTCAAAATGTACTTAGATAAGTATAAAACGTGACTTAAGTTAAAAAATTACAGGGAAAAATTTGCTTTCTTTTCAGAGCTATGAGTATATTTAGAACACGTATCTGCATAAAGTTAAACCTGTGTTTGGATACACATGATTTCACTAAAAGCCTCATGCCGTTTAAAGCTGAAGTCAATCAGAATACCCAAGTGATTGAAGTAAATTGTAAACAATTTACTCATCAAACCTATATCCTTTAACAGTAATGTAAGACTAATCATGTAAGCAATTTATAAAGCCATTCAACCAGAGCGAGAAAATGCAAGCTGGAAAATCCGATGGGACAATGCCTTATGACAGGTGGAAGGTGGCCAGCAAGAGGAAATGCAATGAGTTATTTAAGGAACGTTACTCTTGCATGGGATTCATAATTCACATTTTATCATCATCTATAAAAAAGTCTAAAGTAAATGCAAGGTCTTATGAAGGAAGACCTGATCTCACCAAATAAATGGGAGGGGATGTGTCTGAGTGTATGCATTTTCCCTTTTTCACCTCTACCCCTTTCAGCACAATGAGAACAGAAACTGACTAGCTGGGATAAGAGGCGGTTTGAAGGTCATCCACGTTGTAGTCAATTTGCCTCAGATTTTAATTTATGTGTTTTTAAAATGTGGACAGCATCCAGATGGTAAGTTTTCCAACAGAGATGGATAAATTAATAAATAAATAACCCAGGCATCCCTTTAGAGGACACGCTGTTATTCTGACTTGTTCATAAATAATACTGAGTGTTTTAGCCTTGTTTAAGGGCATGCTAGGAATGTGAATTGTAGCTAGGACACCTCTGGTCACCTTTTGATAATGAGCCCATCTTTAAATAATAGACACCTTTCTCTTTTGTTTTAGAAGGCAAATCTAAAACTTCTGAACATGGGAGATAGATCTGTGTGAACAAAGTAAAAAGCAGTGTCCCCAAATAGACTCTAACTCAGACCCATGAATCACGCTTACAATCCATGTCCAGATGATTACAGGGAGACCACCACTCTTGAGATAGGTAAATAGGTACCTCTTGCAGAGGTAAACATGCACACGTCCTTAGTGCACGAGAGAAGGGACATTTTAGGGACTAGCCAGCCCCTTTTACTCTAGAAACACCCACACAGAGAATCACTGGTTCAGGTCCTAGTCTGCCATATTTGTTCCCTCCAGCATGGCCACAGTCACCTGGACCAGGTATGGACCACCTGACCACTGGGCCAATCAAGTAGGTTTCTTTTCTGGGTCTTTGGCAATAGGCTGGAAGGACTGTTGGCATTATCTATAATCTACAAATTTGAAAAGTATTGGGAACTAGAATATATCACACTGACTGCGTGAACCTGTTTATATAGAAGGTACAAAAGTAGCAACCAGGAAGACGCAAACAGAAGCTGAAGATGGACAGAAAGCTTTCTGTCCACTTGCCAGCCCCTTTCTAGCCACATTAGTGTCCTTGAGTTCTGAGACACTCCTATATCTTTATAAGAAACTCTCCTTAGGCTGACTTGAGTTGCTTTCTGTTTAATGCAACCCTTGAGTATTAACAAAGCTAAAATATACGACAATATTCTGCTTCTAGGTTGTGACATGACTTCGCTTTTTGGTGGCTACTAGGCAACATAACATAATATGGCAGTGAGCTTGATTATGCATAGGAAGGTATGCACAGATTTGGAAATGCAATTATAATACCTCAGCGTCCTGTTTCTGTTTGAACTAAAAAATTTTCTTCTGCCTGAATTAACAACAGACTCAACGAAACCACATATTTAATAATGTGTTTGGTCATGCATTTCAGTTTTATTTGGAATCAGAAACACTTGTCTCCTAGAATATGACATATTAAACTATTAAAAATGTATAGTCAGTAATTAGTGTATCATTGCTAGAAACACAAGAATGTTTTTCAGTCTAATGTGGATGTCATCACAGAAAGGTCATTTTGAAAGAACTCTGTATAATATTTTTAAATGCATTTCTTTTAACAGGATATTAAAAGTGGTACCTTTAAAAGTGGTTCACCTTTCTATGGAGATTGCTTTCTTCCCCTTCAAAATGAAGAACCATGCAGATTCTGGCTTCCAGTAAACCACTGTCTCATCCTTTCGGTAATTAATGGATGCTTTGATAGCAAGAAATCCTAATGAACATTTTTCAAGCCTTAACTGTGGGCTGGGCTCACTCACACATAGCACATCTATAAAGACCTGGGGAATAAATAACGTGAGCTGCAAACACTTCCCAGAGCATTTGGGTACCAACCAGATTTCCAGCAAGGGATGTGCTTTTTTTTATATATATCATAACAATGAAAATTACTGAGACAAAAAAATGTGCCTCTCTTCTAACCCCTGGCCTTGTCTTATAGATGAACACACACATTTCCCAGATGATCATTTAGCAAATCCTTTTTTAAAAAATCACATTGGCTCTGAGGCACAGTTTTTTGATGGTTTTGAAAATCTCTGCTCATGAAGTAAAGTTTATTTCTTTGGTGCAGCCTGTGACTAGGTTAAAATCTGATTAAACTAGCCTACAGGTAAATTTTGTCAGCTACTTGGCTTAAAATATGAGCCAGCACTGGAAAATATTTGGAGAAATTTAATTTAGCATGGTAGAGACTTTTTCAGGTAAGAGACAAATTATTTTTAAGCAGACACTTGCTTTTAGGCAAGATTCTGCATGTCCAACATCCTGGCTGCTGAGTGGGGATCTGAAGAGCTGGTTTACTTGAATGTAAGCTTGTTGGGTAGAATCTGCATTTTCCAGGGGAGTGGGTTGGGGAGAGGTGGTGTCAGGAGGCTGTGGCTCTGAAGCAGAAGTAAAGCAGCCAGTCACACCTCTATGGCCAGAAGCAGAATGAAGTCCAGGCAGTGGAGGCCGGTTAAAGGGGGGCTACTGAAGACAGTGAGGGCTGCATGGAATGCAGACTTCCCTGCCCACACAATGTTCCTCAGGCCCAGAAAGGAAGTCTTCTCTGCCCTATTTATGAGTGATTTTTTAACTTTCTGCAGAAAAACAATTTTGAATGAACACAATGAGCACCATTCCCCAATTAGCCTAATAAAGAGCCACTGGGGGAAAAGCACTACAAAAAAGGGAAAAAGAAAATTTAAATAGTAAGGGGCCCCCTCTTTTCATTAATACCTATGCTGACTTGAAATGATTACTGATCTTGTTTTGACTCATTAGTTGTAACAACAATAAAACCAACAAAACACAATAATTGTTACTGTTTATTTGCCCATACATCTGGCACCCCGTCAAATACCATCAACACATATTTGTTGATCGTTGTTTTATATAACAATCTCCTAAATAGGATTTTCATGCCCATTTTTAAGATGAGAAAACTAAGGCTTACAGAAGTAAAGTTACATGCCCAGCGCACACAGGCAGGAGTGAAGGGGCTGGCATCTACACCTAGGCCCACAGTCTGAGTTCCTATCCTAGGCACTGGCCACGTTACTCTTGGTGCCTCTGAGATGAGCGCAAAGGCAGTGCCTCTGGGAGCCATAATACTTTAAGGAGTTTCAGAAGTCACACACATGTAGTTATAAGGGCTGTCTAGGAAGTAAAATACATGGTCAAGAAGCTAATATAAAAAATTTTTGTCCAAATACTGTATTTTCAACCTTTATGTATGAAACTTTTAAAACCTTTGTATTCGATAACGAAGATTAACCCAAGACCAACATTTAATACAGTCATCATCACCCTTGTATGTGATAAAACCTGCTTCAGGCTAAGAGATCAATTCCTTTATCGCTACTTATGAAGCAATGCTAATAAGTATGAGAAATAAACCAGCCTCACTTGCACCATTGATTACCAAGTCTTAAGACAGATGGCATTGAATAGTTTAATGCATGGGTTGCAAAATCATTTCTCTCTTTAATAGCATATCCTTTATTGAAAAAGAAATCATTTCAACATCATGACAATAAAGCACTGCAATTTCTATTAACCTTTCAAAAGCCTTCGTTAGAAATGCATCAGCAAAATATGAAAATGAATATAAAAATGGTTTTGCCTTCTAAAAATCAACACTTTAGGAAGACACCACTTGAGGTTTTCTCTTGTAATTCAGATTAAAACTAGGTCATCACTGAATACTCTGTATAACCTAACCCAACGACTTTGCCCAACCAGACTAATTTTTATTGTGTTTTTATGTTAAAAGATTGATAACTTTTACATAAGTTCAAGAGAGTTACTCTGGTCCTGATTGGTGTGGCTCAGTGGGTTAGGCATCATCCTGCAAACTGAAGGATTGCTAGTTAAATCCCCAGTCCGGGTTTTGGGCCAGGTCCCTGGTTAGAGGCGTGTTAAGAAGCAACTGATTAATGTCTCTTGCACACTGATGTTTCTCTCCCTCTCTATCTCCCACCTCCCCCTCTTCTTAAGAATAAATAAAAATAAAATCTTTTGGAGAGAAAATTATTCTGAAACTTAATGATTTTTAAAGGATGGGGGAAACTATCAGAATAACTGAAGTTATATGAAGAGAATTCAAAGGGGAAAAAAAACACTCCAGCACTTACATTTAACATTTGTCACCAAAACACAAGCTTGGGTCCGTTTTGAAGTCCTGATAAAAGCCAGGTTGTGTCAATTAAAAAAAATAGTTAAAAGTTTGGTTACTATAATAAAGGAAAAGCCGTATCAAAAAAACTAGAAAAATAATTTTCGTAGTATTGAATTGAAAATTCATAAAAATTAATTATAAGGAGAGGAATGCAAACACCAAACATTCTCAGAGTCCTTCTGCCAAGCTTACAAAACTAAGTTCTCAAAGGCCAAGGCTAAAGGTAAAAGTAAATTTACTCCCCACAGTAAGTTTAGTACATTTGTATCAAGAATGTGTGTGTTTCTCTTTATATATATATATATATATATAGGTCTGTATTCAGACCTATAAGTTTTTTTTTACAGAGTTCTGCTTAAGCACAGAAGTGGCTAGTGAGAACTAAGATACCCCACATTAAAATTTCTCAGTGCTTCATCCCACTCTCTAACTCCGACTTCACTGCCCACATATGAAAATCTTCTCGTCTAACTCCTGGACTATTACATAAACATCTTCCTTCTAACTGGGGTCACAAGCAGAACTTGTGCACTCCAGGAAGACAATGCTCATACCAGTAAACAACAGGAAATTGTTGAGTTTAGGTCAAAATGATGGAGGACTTATTTTTAAAGATAGAGTATTACTGAAAATGAGGCATAACTTCCTATTACCTCATACTGGCATATTGGAAAGCCTTGTGTCAAAAAACACAAAATAAAACCCCATTTATGATCCTAAATCCAGAAATATGAGTTGAAGTCTAAAGCATTTATCAGATTTGAGTTTAAATTTATTCATAAATTGATCGATTTTTATCTATCAAATAATGTGTTAACAGAAGGAGAACTTGTATCCAAACATTTTTACTTTCTTTCTTCAGACACCCACTTGACAGAAAGGGTAATAAGTAGTGACATGGTCAAAAAGAGTCCATAGAGAAGTGAGTAAACTGGAAAACCCACACACAGATAATGAAACTCAGATCAGCTCTTGTTCAAGTCAACTGTCCATCCCATCCCATCGCTGCTTTCATGCAGGTAGTGCAGGCTACCTTCATCAGATGGAATGCAAAATCAAAAACAGTCAAAGACAGTAATATAGCCATGTGTTCTTTTGACATTATTTGGCATTCAAAAAGCATATGTTCTATATGTTTTTTCCCTAGTAAAAACACCATGAAGATAAAGTAGACTTTCATTTCATCAAAATAAATTACACCATGGAAAAGTGGGGAAATCAGGAACAGTGACTTGACAAAAAAGGAATTCATTTGTTAGTACCACAAGGTTGAGTTAAAATAAAGTACATACTGAATTAAGGCAAAAAGGACTTGGAAAAGGATGAAAGTGAGGTGGTAACCAATATAACAGATACTCTCCAAACACCCTTATTTCATTTGTCTTTCCAATAAAGATGAAAATTAGACTTCTTTGAATCTCTTGAAGATTCAATTACTCTCCAATAGAAAGGTGGTTAAGAAGAATATTACTGAAGGATCATTGCATAGCATCTTGTAACCTGGTTAATATTTTTGATGAACCTTACAATTATCCAGGTTTTACTATGTTCTAAAACACTATAACCAGTACCTTCTTTACCATTTATCATATGCCAGGAAAGTGGATTTTAACCTCTTCATATTCGAGTGGGGAACTACCCACACTGGCCCTGAGATCTCCAAACAATCTGTCTCTCTGGGTTTCCATGTCAATAAAAAAGGGCAGATTTTGGATACATTTGAATTTCAGAAAGTTTAGTCATTTTTGGTAACTGTGCCTAAAAATTACTTTTTGTTTCTTTGTTTAATTATATGTAAGCAAGAATGAAGAAAGACAAAAGAAATACATTAAGAAATAATACTTGGAGACATGTATAGCAGGAAGAAATATTTCAAAGCAAATGAAGCACTTACTAATGACTTTAGAGGAAAAAAAGGATGAAGAAATCCCAGTAACAAGACATAAGGAGAAGTGGAAGAGATCGGGGTCTTCGGTTGAAATGTCCTACTTGCTGCCCACTGGGGAATATACAGCTGTATTAGCAGGGCGGGTGGACAGTTGAGGTAAATGTCATCATACTCTGTTTTTGTTCAATCTCATATTTAGTCAAGAAAAAGTTCAGATTTCCTGATATTTTCATTGGGATTATGAAAATAAAAACTTCAATATTTCCTTATTAATATATTTATATCTGAGGTTGGTTCAGCATTATGTGTAAGTATAACACAAGGGTATAATTTACTAAAAATATGATAGGCATTGTTATTGGTTTTTCTGTTTTATTAAACTATTTAGAATAGGTAACATGTAGCAATTAAATGTAACCTTTTGAGGTTGCATTCAATTAATTAGTGAAGCATCTTCCTAAGAAATGTGTTCATATTGTCTTTTGAATTTATTATATTATTTTAATAAACATGAAATAAGGTTGAAGAACAAATTTTGAAAAGAGGACAATCAAAAAATAAAAATCTTCAATAAACAATAATTGCCAAGCAACTAATTACCTGGTTTTATTAACTAAAATAATAGTTTTTATTTTTATAGGAATAATAGTTGTACAGAAAAGCCTTGTATGGCTTATGTGCAAAATACCTAGTACCACTAGGTTTGTTTTATCCGAAGCTGTTGCTGGGTGAAATTCAGACTCAAAGGTTCTATCATTCTAGCTCTTAGCAAATCAATTTACTAATCCACTCAAGAGTCTATCAATCCTGGAGCCAATCTTTCTAGCTATCACCAAAAACCAGGGTTCCATCCCCATTCATAAGAACATTAGACATGTCAAATAAATTGAAGATCCTATTCAAATTCCAACTCCCTGCCAGTTCTGATCTCCTCCATAGTTCACACCACAATCTACGTAAATTGAACAAAGCCTGCTGGGTAAAACCTGCTGAACTTTCCACCCTCTCCTAAGCCAACTGAAAGTGACAAGCAATGAGCCTGCCAGTCAGTATGTCAAAATAAATGCTCATCAATACTGCTTCTGGTGCTGGCATTAGACCAGATTTGACTAAAACACAGAGACATTCTGTGAGCTAGTTCTTGTAAACCTAACCTGAAAGACTCCTTATACATCTACAGTAACTAAGTAAAGAGCAGTGGATACTTTCTTTTATCTTACAAAAAACTTAAATATGTCACATACAATGCACTAGCTTCTGTGTTTAGCCATGGGTTATAGAAGCTAACAAGGGTCAGGCTTTGGTCCCTGACCATTGCGGCTGGGAGAAAAGTCCCTATGGCAGCCTACATTGAGCTTTCAGAACTGTAGAAAATTCATGAGATAGCAACAAGGTTATAAATAAAATTTTGTATAAATTTTATATATTTTATACATTAGAAAGTATAAGACAAATTAGGTATAGAAAAAAATGGTTATTTCTCCTGAGGTTCTTTACTATTTTGAGGGGTGGGGAAGGAATATCAGAAAACAGTACTAGAGTCTGAATGAAGTACTAAATGCAAAAAATAAAAAGACTCCTAAATATACAAAATTTCACATGCAGTTTCAGGAGGTTTATTAACCTCACATTAGTGACTATGCCTCCTGGTGAGGAAAAGTAATTATTGTTATTACAGACAGCTTCAGAATTTATTATATTCACCAAATTATATTATCTTATAATACAAAATCAATTAATTTTATATGACACCCAGAACATTCTTAATTCATGAAGGTAAAAACAAGTAACTTTAGCTTTGAGATCAAACATACTGGCTAACTGATCACCAATTCTAGCTCACCAATCAAAATATACTATCTTGGCTGGGCCAAGATAGTATATTTTACATAAAGGGTGTAATATATACATACATACATATACATACATACATACATACATATATATATATATATATGTAATGTGTGTAATGTTATATATATGCAATGTATATTTATAATAAAGTTATGTGATAATTATATATATTAGTATATAATATATTGTTTTAATATAATAAAATATTATTATATTAAATATAATATAATATATATTGCACCCTTTATTTATATATATATAAATTTATATATATAAATACAGAGATTCTGACTTTTATATATATATAAATACCTGTATTTATATATATAAATATAGATATTCTGACTTTTATATATATATATAAATTTATATATATATATAAATACCTGTATATATAAATACAGAGATTCTGACTTATATATATATATATAAATTTATTTATATATATATATAAATACCTGTATTTATATATATATATATATAAATACAGAGATTCTGACTTTTTCAAACAGAAATTTCCAGGTTCTTTTGAAAAACCCACACGATCTGACTAATGTTGGCTTATATTCTCAAGTGTCAAAAAACCAAATAGCATTTTAGGTAATTCCTATCTTTCACCTACATGCCATGTGGCTGGTCTCTAGAGAACCCGAGTTTATCCCAAATATATACTGTACACAGCTGTGATGTTTTTTAACAGAAAAAAAGGAGCGAAAATGCTGCCCATCAAGAAGGCATCACTAAAATGAATTGCCACATCCATATCATGAGAAGCAAAAAATTTATTGATCATCTACTATGTGACACTAAACTAGGCACCCAAATAAATAATGTCCATTAATTCCTCCAAAAATTCTCATCAAGTAAATATTACTATTAAATATCAGTTTATAGGTAAAGAAACAGGATAAATAGATATCTCAAACCTCATAACTAATAATGAAATTTGAACCACAGTAACCGGGCTAAGAGGCTAAGCTATGCAACATTTAAATACCACGATGAAGATAACTGCTTACTGACAAAAGGAAGGTTGCATCCACTAGTAAGTGGAAATGAGCCTATAAAATTATGTGCAGCAAACTGGCATTTCTATAGAGTGCTATGTGTTTGCAGGAAAAATGTATACTTTGCAGAAAAAAACTTCCCTTTTAGTTCATACGTTGTGTAAATTATTACCTCATCGATCATGTAATTATGTAACAACTATTAGATAACTCCTAATTACATTAAGAACATATATTACTTTGATAATCAAAAAAACAATGAAACCATTTGCATTTTGAGAAAAATTACTTCTTATGTTTTCATATGCTATCTTTGTACTTTTTCTGTTTAAAAAATAAGGTCTCAGCAATGACATTAAATTAGCCTCATTGTTCTGTTATTTCTTCCTCAATTTAAAGTAAAATCCAATAACTAAAAATTTGTAGAACGCAGCACGATACAAGTAAGAAAATTAGATTTCATTTTTAAAGAAGTAAAGAATATTTTAAAATATGAAAAAATATTCGTAATATGTGTAGTGATAAAGCAGGCTATGATCATAATCACTTTGATGATGATTATACTTTCATCTCCCTCAGGCCAAATATTGGAAGAAAACAGATCAATGTTAACAGGGATCTCTCTGTGATCAGTACAAAGTGACATCAAAACTCAGACTGGAGGCTCTTTAGTGATTTACACCATGCCAGCTTTAGCCTCTCCTGAGCTTCCTATCAGGGCAACTTTCTTACCTCAGCTTTCCTACGTGAAAAATAGAGATACTGGCTATTAACTGCTGTTTTCATAAAGCGATGTTTTCGTAAATGATGATTAAATGACACATGTGTAGAGTGCTCTAAATTCACATAATAAGTACTCTTTGAAAGGATAACTATTATTGTTATCCCAGGAGATGTTTTTGATAGAAGTATGGGGGAATACTGTTTATTTCCTAACACCTGACTCAAAGAGGTCTCCAGAGGGACTGAGAAAATGGGATTTTGAAAAATCTCCCCTGAATTATGGAAAAGAAACAAGCACCTGAAAGCACCTGCTGCTGGCCTGGGTACTGTTCCAGAGCCGTAGCCAGTTTCTTCCTAGAGGCTACTTTTATAAGTTCTGTTTCCATTCTGGGCCCCCAAAGACTCTGCTGATTCCTTACTCCAAGAGAGTCCCTTCAAAAATACCAAGATCCACTATCACACTCTATCTGCAGCCCACTGTGCATTCCAATCATCTGCTCTTCAGATGAGGCACAAAACCAGTGTTACTTCTGGATCTAACCCTTCCTCTCCCTGGCCCATAACCCTTTTCACACCGTCTCTGGCCCTCTTCCCTGGGCAGCACCTCAGCCATGCCCACACTGTGTCCTCTCAGACTTCACCTCTTACACATCTTACTCAAGTGCTGCCTTGCTCTGAGCAGGATCCGATGTGTTTTATTAGAATGTTCAATGAAGATGAAACTTTCATTTTGCTCTTTCCCTTATGTTAGCATTTGACAAGCCAGCAATACCTAAATTCAACTGGTAGAATTTCAGGCATTTCTGAGATTAATTTGGTTGCCCTCCATCAACCATTCAAAAATACTGACCTAGTAGAAAAAAAGGGACAATACCCCCAGAGTCTACAAATCTATTATTTGACTCCAAATCCAGTTCCTGCTTAGATCATGGGATTCTCCTAAACCTTGGAAAGAAAATAGGGAGACTGCACACAGTGGAGAGGCATGGTGTTCACATTAAGGATACACAGCATTTTATCTGAACATGGAATATAGACTATCAAGTAAGAGTTTTTGTTCTGCCTTATTTTTTTCATTTACTAGTAATAATGAATAAATCAAAATTATCTGAATTTGATTTTGGGAAATAAAAGAAATGCCCACTTGATTTCGATGTAATTTTGGTTGAGATTCACTGAGCTGGTCTCTTGGGTGTCAAAAAGTCAAGGGACTTGTTTTCCTTGTTCATTATGAAATTGCCCAGTACCTACCACAATGCCTAGGCATCAGTGAATACAGAGGAAGGCAAACACTGGGATGGGGTGAGGGTGGGGCACAGAACAACCTTCTAGGAAATGAATCTGCAGAGAAATGCCTCAAACAATTCCCAGGGCTTCTGCCTTAGCTCATGAATGAAACTGATAATCTCAATGTAAAATCCCCAAAGGTGTACCTTTTAACTTTCCTACAGTAATTGCTCATGTACATATTAACAGCTCTCAAAAATCTGGACCTCACCAACTAATTGGGACAATCTGTCTGGATATGAAGATATAATGGTTGTTAAAACAAGCTACATTCTGAAAAAATAGACCTTAAAAAGATCAGTTTGCTCGCTGCATGACTAACGCTCAGCCTTAGGATGAATGTGTTTCTTGGGGAGTAACTAATTTATCTGGGTCTTTCATATCCTTAATACAAGAGGTAGTTTTGGGGGAGGATTTGTGTCTTTAAACATCTGTTTCATGAAGGAATGACAGGTTTTCCTTCTCAAGGGTTAGGGCTCCTTGCCTTCTAAACCACTGAGACAAAAAGATGATAAGATGATAGAATACAAGCATGTCGGTTTCTTAATACATATCACTGCTTACCCTTTTACAGGACTGTATACACCAGCAGTCAAGATTCAGCAGTGAACAAAATAGAGAGACCTCTCTCTCCTCTGGAAGAGTATGTGCTGTGTATGTATGTGTGAGGAGGAGGTGAGTTAATAAACAAGTAAACAAATCAATAAGTAATTTCAAAAAGTTATGGGTACTATGAAGAAAATGAAACTAGGTAACAGGAAGGAAAGTGACTGAGTTAGAAGCAGGGAGAGAGCATACAATGTTCTAGCAGGTTGGATTTGGAAAGGAACGAGGCACAAGAAGGGATAAGCAGGGAAGAACATTCTGGACTGAGGAAACAGGCAGTGAAAACGCGGTGGTGAGCATGAGTGGCAGGCGGAGTTAAGAGCAAAATCAAGGAGGGTCTTGCAGAACAAGGATCTTTGGATTTATTCAACATGCGATCAGAAACCATTGGGAGACTTTAAGTAAAGGAAAAGTCTAATGCAATTCATGTATTTCAAACTTTGGTTCCTGGGTAAGAAGTGACATGTGGGTTCTAGAGAAATGGTTTAGAAACCTACAGGATGCTGATGGCTTGAACCAGGGTGGAAGAGTGGAAAAGAAAAGAAACAGGTAAATGGAGGATGTACTGCCCCACGTAACCAGAGGATGTGGACATAGAACTAATGCTTGACACTGAGGAACTCAGAACTTGTCAGATCCTGTTTGAAGCACTACATCCATTAACTTGAAGTAAGCCTTCAAGAAGGGAGTTTGTTTTATTATCATTCTGTTTAATCATTTTGCTATATTACATTCTCCTTTAGTGTGTAACATTATGTAAGAATACATAATACCCAGATTTCAAATATCACATAATCCAAAATTTGAAAGAAATTTAAAAACCAATGAAAAGATATAAAATGTTACAAATTAGTCAGTTATCTGTGATTTCCCTCTCCTTGGTTTTTTAAAATGGAGAAATACAAGATTCATCTGCCTTGATTAGCATGTTCTTCCTTCAAAACAATCAGAATCCAACTTGTTCTCACTGTACCCCTCTCTGGCCCCAGCAACCATCATCACCCCTCTTGAAATACTGCCATCATTTTCTGACCTCAGTGTCCACAGGAGTTTCCTATTCAAGTACAGCCAGATCCTTTTAAAATGTAAGCCAGATGCTAGTCTTCTGCTGAACACTCCAAGGGCTCCCCATCTCTCCTGGGGTAAAAGTCAGAGAGCTTCCCATGGTCCACAAAGGTGCATATAATCAGAACCTTGACTGTTTTGTCAACTGCTTTCCTATTACTTTGCCCATTACTTGCTCAGCTAACAGGCCAGGCAGGCTTTTGGCCTCAGGACCTCAGCACCTGCTGAAATAAAAGTCCCTTGAGACCAGAGCAATTTTTCAAGGCTCTGTTTAATCAAATGCATGAGCAAACACTGCTGATAATTTAGAAACTGGAGAGGAGTGGAAGGAAAAAATTCAAATATTCTAGAAAGCACAAAGGAATGGAAGAGGGATCACCGTTGAACGACTTGGGGCAGCACTGTAGTGTATTCTTGCATTTATTTAACATGGGATTGGAAACAACTATATATTTGCCTCATCATTAGCCTCTCAGGATATACAAATAAAAAGAATTCCATGGTCAGCTGAGTTTGGGAGATTCCTGGTTAAATAAAAATTAAGTTGGTTGTTCTAGTGAAATATTTCTTAAAAATTTTACTGTTAGCCCAGTATCAAGTTTTAAGAGGAAGACATATTATGCAGAATTTCTTAAACATATCTGACCACAGATCACTTTTTATGCAGAGCATTTAGACCAACTAACAAGGATCCAGAAATAATGCTGGGAGCATAGTTTTCTAAGGATGCTACATATATATATGGTTATGATATTTCCACCCAGTTACCCTGCCAATAAATAAATTTAAAGAAATAAAGTGGTGAGAAAGAAGAGGAGAAGGGAGGTAGGGAGAAAGAAGCAAATTCAAAGGAAGAAGGAGGCTGCGAAATGTCAGGAGATCACAGGATGAATCTTCTTTCCCCCAAACCTTGGTGTGAACACTGAGGCATAAACTAAGAAAGATCCCTGAAATACTGAACCATAAAAAGCAAAGTAGTGAAGGTGTTAAAAGGGAGATTCAGAAATCAAAGCTCTACTTGTATAGTAAAAGCTGGGATTTAGAAGTTATTTTAGTATTAACCCAAATACCTCTCATGTATTAACCTGTGTTTTAAAGCCCTATCTTTTAAGATATCCTCAAACATTCAAGAGATGAAGTTTATATTTTTAAATAAAAAAGGGTTTTGGTGAATTTGCCCAGCTGGTCTCTGTATATCACAGTAAAGGTACCCAGCAATACCTATGTTCAACATAGTGACAAGCCATGCATTCCAAAGAGTCCTGCTTTGTGAAGTTCTCTCCCATTCCCTTACATGGGGGCCCTATGATATTCTATGCTGGGGATTTAAAGGAGAGACAGAAAATAGACTTTCATTCAATTTTTTAAAAATTGATTTGAGAGAGAAAAAGAGACATCAATTTGTTATTCCATTCATCTATGCATTCATTGTCCGATACTTGTATGTGCCCTGACCAGGGGGCATTAAACCTGCAACAATGGCGTATCAGAACAACGCTCTAACCAACTCAGTTACCCAGCCAGGGCCCAATCAATTTTGACTTCTTTCTATTCCTTATAAATCTTTCTGACTATCCTTTCTGAGTAATGGTGACACCACAGAACTTGCTAAAGGCCTTAGATTTAAGATGGCTTAAAACATTCCTGCTCAAACTTTGACAGGACCAAACAAAAAAAAAGAGAGAAAAATGAAACAAGTGGAAGGAGGGGCAGTTTCTAAGCCATATTCCCATAAATCCCCTTGACTGGAACTTACAATATACCTGACTTGGCCCACTGAGGTCTCTACCTTCAGTGCACAAAGGACTCCCCAGCCAGTTTTATTTGAGTTCCTCAACTTAGAAATGGATTCTAACAAGAATAGTGTCTAAAGCCTTGTAAACAATGTTCAATAGCTAGATAGGTAGATAGGAAAAGCCTAAAACTATTTATAAGGAATAAAACCTGCACCACATCTTCATGGAATCTTTTCAACAACTAAGACAGATCCCAATACAAAATTGAATTACTTTATGTATTTCTTGATTGGTGGCGAAAAAGTTTGATAATTACCACAAACTCAGCATAAAAATCCCTTCTAAAGAATTTGTTAGTCTTTTGGTGAGTTTATTTTCCAAATTGCATCAGTGTGGTCTGGCCCCTCCCTGCTCCCTATCTGCATACTTCAGTACAGCAGTCATTAGCTGCCGGGCTACTGAGCATTTGAAATGTGACCAGTCTCAATTCAGGCATGCTGTAAAATACACACCTGATTCAAAGACAGAAAAAAAAGAATGTGAAATGTCTCACTAATAATTTTTTATATTATTACATGTTAAAACAGTATTATTTCACTGTATTAGAATAGAAACAGATCATTAAAATTAAATTTTTGTTGATTTTATAAAAATTATTCCATAATATAAATTGTATAAAACAAAGTATTGAAGTACAATAAAATCACTTGTTTCTTTGTACCTGTTTAATGTGACTACCAGAAATTTAAAACTACAATGTGTGGCTCACATTATATTTTCTATCAGACAGTGTTGCTCTTTGTGATTAAAGAGAGACTGAAATCAGAACAATAAGAAAAAAGAATACAAAAAAACCCCAAGGATATTGTAAGCAGCCTCTCGGACAACTTCAAGAGATCCAACATTTGCACCATAGGCGTGCCAGGAGAAGAGAAAGAACAGGAAATCAGAAATCTATTTGAAAAAATAATGAAAGAAAACCTCCCTAATTTGGTGAAGGAAATGGACATGCAAGTCCAGGAAGCACAGAGATACCCAAACCAGATGGATGCAAAGAGGCCCACTCCAAGGCATATCATAATTAAAATACCAAATGTTAAAAATAAATAGAGAATCTTAAAAGCAGCAAAAGAAAAGCAGTTAGTTGCCTACAGGGGAGTTCCCATAAGACTGTCAGCTGACTTCTCAAAAGGACTTTGTAGGCTAGAAGGGACTGGTTTGAAATATCCAAAGTCATGAAAAGCAGAAACCTACAGCCAAGATTGCTTTACCCAGCAAAGATATCATTTAGAATCAAAGGTCAGATAAAGAGCTTCCAAGAAAAGCAAAAAACTAATGGAGTTCATCATCAAAATATTAATATATGAAATGTTAAAGGGACTTATTTAAGAAGATAAAACTATAAATAATAAAATGGCAATTAAGTACATATATATCAACAATTAAATCTCAAAAACAAACTAAGCAACAAGAAGAACAGAAACAGAATCATGGATATGGAGAGTGTTTTGATGATTACCAGATGGGATGGGGGTATGGGAGAGTTCATGAAGAGGTGATTAAGTACAAAAAGGTGGTTACATAACAGCTGTGGGATATAAAGTACAGCACAGGAAATGAAATAGCCGAAGAACTTATACATATGACCCATGGACATAAGCAAAGTTTTGGGGATTGCCTGAGGGAGCGGAAGGTGCAGAGCAGAAGAGGGCAAAAAGGGGAAAAACTAAGACAACTTTAACAGTATAATCAAGAAAATATAATTTAAAAGTGGGACAAAAAGATTGAAGTGCTCAATTCAGATAAATGTGGAGTGTTTTCTACACATACTCTAGGCCAAGAACTGATGGCATTTTCTGTTCCCTTCCCCACATCTCTGTATGTTTTACTGGTTCAACTATCTCTGAACAACTGAAGCTCTTCCATTTTTTTTCTTTCCTGTTATATAATAAGCAGCAGTTAAGCTTCAAACAAAATTATTTCCACTGCATTGGTGGCTCTAAAAACAACTTAAACCAATGACAATAAAACCAATGCAAATCACTTACTAAGTAAAAAGAATTCTGGGTCAGATTTTGGAGACACAAGAGCCTAGGTTCAGGAGTACTAACAACATACCTCAGGCAAGTCAATTACCGACCCAGAAGCTTAGTTGTCCTGTCTTTAAGATGGGAACTGTAAGAAAGCTCCTCTCCCACAAAGCTGCTGAGAAAATGTAATGAGGTAACATCTGGACCATTTGTGACACAGGTAATGTTTATTAGTGTCTATAGTATCATCATTACAGTCACAACCACTAGTGCCACTCCAGCACCATCCCTGACACCCTAAGCCTTCTCTTTGGTTGTCTGAGGGCCCCCCTTTTTCTATATGGAGAAAGTCTCTAATTTAGCCTGTTTTCATTTTAGAGAATATCATCTGCTTGTCTGTGGTTCACAGTGTGGTTCAGTTATTTACATGCCACATGTCAGCAACACACCAACAAACAGCCCTGAGCCAAGTTCACATCTAAGCATGAATGGGTATGATGAGGACTGTCAGACATCACAGAGACTTTCCACACCAGGGACCACAGCTGCTTCTAACTCACAAAACCAGTTCTCGGGCTCTGCACAAACAGGCATTCACTTTCCACTGAGCATGCTCTAAGTAACGAGGCCTCCTCAAATGTTCTTCACTAACATGGGACAGACACATAAAAGATGAGCCAGGTGCAAATGAAATATTTCACTAGTAAAGGATGAAACATTCTACTCTAAAATGGAATCTTTATTTCAATAAAGTCATTAATTAAATTTCAACCAATTCCCTAGCCACTGGATGGAAATCACTACAGAGGTAAACACAATTGACCACACCACAGAGTAACACCACCAGACACCCACGGAGCAATCTCTCTCACACTTCCAGTGTTCCATGGTGGGGCGGGCAAGGCACACAGACACTATCTTGAGCTTCATCAACAAAGGACTCTCTTGGAACAAAGCAATGTTTTAAAGAACATGTAAATTAAATTCCAGGACTTTAAGTAAAGAACAAGGGAGGGCAAAAGAAAACATATGATACTGAAAAAGCTACTTTTAATAGAAAGTACTCTATCTCCCTTTAATGGCAGTTCTCTCTAATGACAAAGCAAGATAGTATCAAGCTCACAAAGACACCAAAAATTATTCTGTGAACAAGTTGGTTTTGTAATTTTCAAAATAATTAAAATCCAGATCATCATCTGTGTCCTCTGAAAACCTTTAACTGAATAGGAATCCACTGCTTACAAGGAATATGGATTGAAGGAGGAGAAAGGAAAGTTGTAAGCCTCACTTCTAAATGACCGATGTCACTAGCTTACATTAAAATAGACAGGGGCAGCAGTCAAATATGTTTGGAAAAACTCAGAGTTAAACCAAGATAAATAGAATTCTTCATTGGAGAACTCTTCTAAGCCTTTAATATGCCCATGTATAAAATAAATCTCCAAGAAGGCACTGAACAATTCTAAATTTACTTTCAGCAGAACAGGAGGGATACATAAAGGAGGGCTGGCCAAAGTGAACATTTAATCCATGCTCTAGACAGCAGTGATCAACCTTCTGGTGTCTCTGGGCCATGCTGGAAGAATAGTTGTCTTAGGTCACATATTAAATACACTGCGACACATAATCACGAAAAATCTCATAACATTGTAAGTAAATTTACAATTTTATGTTGGGCTGTATTCATAGCCATCCTGGGCTGTGGGTTAGACACCTGCTTTAGAATCTCAGGCTACTGAAACCAGGGACCAATGTGGGAGCTCAGCCTCTGGCCGAATTGCTCCACATGTGAGTTGTGGAGTAGCCTGTGATTCTTACATGAGTATAGAGAGGGTGATGCTGTGTAACACCTTTGTGTGTGTCACAGGTGCATGAGCTTACCTGGGAGAAGGAAGGTAGATACCTGTTACTTGGGATACAACCTAGAAGTATAATGCAAGATCATCACCTAACAAGAATGAAAGAGAAGCATCAGAAGAACCAAGATCCATTTAAAGAACAAAAGGCAAATCATTAGTGTGATCTAGGCAGGAAGGTAGGGGCTCCATAAACAGGGAGAGTACAGGCACAGGTCAAGGGAACCTGCTTAAAGACATGGAGACTGAATACAACTGCCTACCCAAAGAGAATGTTAACATGGAAATGAATCACAGAAAAAGTCAGCCCAAGACTAGCGACTTTCTGCCCCTGAACACACCCTAACTTTGATTAAGATTTTGGTACACCACCACAACAGAGCAGGGAGGAAGACGAGAGTAGCACCTGCACACATCAGCCTACCAGGCACACATAACTCACTGTGCGAGTGTCATGGTCACAGCTGACTCATGCTCTTTGGGTCGTGTTATAGAACCAGTTTTTAAGACACAGGTCTATAAATCCTTTATTAGTAACTATGAAATCTCAAGAGCTTCTAAGACCAAAGGTGTTTTATTACTGTTTTATTTATGATTTTGGTGCAAAAAGTAATTTGGCATTAAAACCTGATATGAAGAGATGCGAAGCTCTTTAGAATTTTGTTATTTCCTACTTAGTGTGAATACTCATCTGCATGCTGCAGGAATATTAATGTAGTCAAGGGGTACAGTCCCAGACCCTACACTACATGTCCTCAGTAATACGTATGGCATATGTATATAATACCTTTCTAGCAAAGAGATTCTGAATTCTAAAGTATCTGGCCTCAAAGACTTAAGCTAAGGGACAGTAGACCTGTACCACAAGGTAATGTGTACTTTGTATATATCAGGAAAAAAGCCGTTGCTTCTGCTCACTTACTAAGATGCTCTAAACAGAGCTGAAATGAACCAGCTGTGAGTTTCACTGGAAAGGGCACACACAATCAATTTGGATCATTTAAGCTTATTGAAGACTTCAACTCATAAAGCACCAGTAAGTCTGAATCAACAACTCCTGCAATCTATTATTGTAATAAACAAGATTTTAATTACCTCAGACAACAAGCATGCAATGAACCTGCACTTTTATAGAGCTCTCAGACATTTTATCTGGAAATTTCTCTTTGCATTCAACTCCAAATTCAGTTGGAAGCACCACAGAATTTAATCCCTGTTAGTGGCACGTGAACATTAAGTTACCAAGCACATAATAGGGTATGAGAACAAGATACAGAGGAGATTTAGGAAAGGATAGAAGCCACACTAGATGATTGTGATTAGACAAAAAACACAAAGTCCAGTAGCCCAGCAAGAACTAGAACAGGACACAATGATGTCACTGTTTTAATCTGAGAATATCCTGATTCTTCTGACTTCAGACACTGAATGACATCTGCAAAATCTGTCTTGTCATGTAAAGTAATATACCCATGGTTTCAAGGAATAAGTGGTGAGTGCTTGTGGAGGGCCATTATCCTTCCTACAAAACCCCCCACTGGTAACTTGTTATTCCTTAAATTTACGAAGTATAACTTTCCTTCAGGGCCTTTGCATATTCTACGGGCAGGCTCCAATTCATCTCTTCCATCTTAATAAATATCATTTAGTAGTATTTTATATCTTAATAAACATCTGCCTCCACAGAGGTCTCCTCAATTGTGACAAATGTTCCTCTATCAGAGATTGTATCATATCTGTTACTACACTTTTTACATGACTATTTATTCAATTTCTTTTGTCCTGACTAGACTGTAAATGCCTTAAGGACACTCTGTCCTTCTGGTTTACCTTTTTGTAACCTAGCATCTACAGGAAAAAAGGCACCTAAGGAAAAATTGCTGAAAGGCAAAAAATAAAAGTGAATAGTAAGTGGTAGGGATATTGGAGGGTTCAAATTGGGTCTAGTCTCCTACCTGTGGCTTGTAATCTAATTCCTAATTCTTTCTAGCTTTAACTGGGCTACAAGGAATGCTGGCTTTTGAAGGGCTTTGCCTTTATTTTTATAAGGACATTTATCTTTCTATTAGACTAGATATTTTTGAGTGTTGGAACTACAAGTCCAAGTCTAGGATTTCAGCCAGGAAAATGTGAAGAGGTCTAACTTCTGATGTGTAGAAGACCTCCAAGAATTCCTGGGAAGCAGCAAACCTCACAAAATTGGGTTTGTTGCAATTTACCCTCAGGGAGCAGGTCCAGATTCTTGGGGGACATATGCTTAAAATTGCACCTGCAGAACAGAAGCACTGAGGCAGCTGTGGAAATACCCAATATTGTGACTTTATCTCAGGAGGAATCTAAAGGAACCAGGCCCAGTGATGCTCTTACCCACAAGGCAAGGTACATTTTCTCTGTAAAAACCACAAGAGGATGAAACAACTTCCCAAGCAATGAGTCCTCATTATTCAATTGTACTTAAAATGATGCCACACAAGTAAAGGAAAGTTCACTTCCACTAAACACTACTTTCTCTATTCCCCAGGCTCACAACTGTGATATTTGGGACAGGGCAGTTCTTTGTCATGGGAGCTATTCTGTGATGACATTTTTAGTGGCATCCCTGGCCTCTACCCACTAGATATGAGTAGCTTACCACTGCCTACAATAGTGGCAACCAAAATTGCCCTCAGACAGTGTGTAATGACCCCCTACCCAAGGCAGGGCACTGTCCCCAGCTAGGAAACATGCTGTATTCTCTAGTGCAATCTTCAACGATGACACTTCTCTGACACAAAATACAAGACAAATACTGTCCCCAATGCTGATAATTTACTACTTGATACCTAAAATTCTCTTACTTTTACTTTAATTCCTTAAACAACACTGTAGTTATATGAAAAAATAAGTAAATCAAGTCTGAGATGTTCAAATAGTACAGAAATCTCAGGAAATGCTGATATTAATAAAGAGCTCAAATAAAGAAATTTAACATAAATATTACAGATGTGTTTTGGGCAAAAGTGAGCAATTTTTCTGTGCATATTTTAAAGTAAAATTTGATCCCATTACCTTAGATCTCTGATTGTCAAATTCCTCTACCTATATCCACAAAGTAATTTAACTCATTTATCACACTTAAAAAAAAAACAAGCTATGAACTAGACAGGATTGGATGAGAAGCCCAATGAATATAGGCAGCCTTAACCATCTGATATTACTTAAAAGAAATAAATTCAAACAGCTTGATCAAACAATACATCCGGGCATTGTAGCTGCCATTTCTCATTAGCTTCTGAATTTCATGGCACTCTTGGAGTAAAAGAATACCACAATATTCATTTAAAGTAATATTTCCAAAAGAATATGCATCTAGTCTATACATTTTTCCAGAACTAAACAGGAGGAGGAGATAGGCCCATCTGGGCACTAATGAATGTGACTAGGGAACGAGAGGAATTTCCTAATTGTCAGCTCTAGAATTCTTTCCCAAGGCAGCCACCAAAGTAAGTTTTCAAACTTTTAAGCATGAGTCTTTTGTCCAGAACAACAGTAACTGAGCAAATGGCAACTCTATTCTAAGATAAAAAAGCTCTAGAACAAAGCTAGCTGGATACAGACTATGGCTTCCACTCAAACTGCCCATTGGAACTGGTCAACAAGAACAGAAGGGAAAACCCAAATTTAAAAATAAAATGAAATCTTGCATCTAGGAATCAAGTTTTCCAAGTACAAATAAAGCTGAGACTTCAAAGAGATGATTTATTCAATTTAAAGGGGTAGGGGAGAGCCCATTAAACAGAAATCCTATTCATGAGACTTATAATTAGTGTGAACAGGTAGAACAGGAGCCCCACAGACAGATGAATCCAAGTACAGAGAAATTTTTGTAATAAGAATTTGTGTGCTGATTGCAGGGTTTGGGAGGGGGTATAAGGAAACTAAGTGGTGGTGGAAAAAATACAATAGAAAAGAATTAAATTTTTTTTTCAGGTAAATAAGAAAAAATATGAAACATTTCCAAAGAGTAGTTATATCTGGTTTCTCCAGTAATCATGCATGCATAAGAAATGATATATATGTATGTGTGTATACACACACACACACACACACACATACCTATAAACAAATGTTATTGATTTTCTCATCTTGTAGGGATCTTCACTTATGGTTCAAGGATGGCCAAATGGGCTTTAGGAGCTAAGGGGAGTGATGAAATCCTATAAATTATGTACAAATTTGTGTGTAAATACATCTATATTCTCTATGGTGGGGGGGAGTCTCAAGTATACATAAGATTATCAAAGTAGGTCATGACTTGTAGAAGTTACAAAACATTAAGAGTTGTCATTCCATGTTTGGGTCCAGCCACAGGCTAGAATGCACAGTCGCTCAGTTCTTCACAAACTTCTAAGGCTTACCACCACATGGGAAATCGAACAACCAACAAATACAATTGTCCCATCAAAAGAATATTCACATCCTGATCATTATTAAAGGCAAAAATAAGGTTAGCAATAGGAGGGGCATTCTGCCCCCACCCAACATGAATAAAGGAGCTTGGGGACTCGCTCTTTCCCCCTCCCTCCTTCACCAGAAACAAAGACACGACCTACTGCACACAGACCTTTTTTCTGTCTAGCCGCAAGGATCTTTCAGAAAACTGACATGGAGGCAAAATGTCACAATCGATCCCAGCAAAGTTAACAGGGAGTCATACAACCAATGGCCACAGCCTCTTTTTTAGTAGCAGACAGAAGCAAACAAACTTTAAAAAAACACCTTAAAACAGCTTCCCTCCTGAAAGAAGGTACTGAGACTGTTACTTAACTTTTCTCTATTCCAAAGGGTAAAAATGAAATCACCTCAGTTTCATATGAAATTTCACCTTTTGAAAGCAGGATTTCAAAAATGAACAGGGAAGACAAACTCAGTCAAATGAAACAAATGCTTGAAAGTCATTGACCACACATGCACTACCGAATCCAGGATATCTGTGATGTCTACGTGCTTAAACAAAGTTGAGAAGCTTGAGATGCATGTTCACCTGTCGGGCTCTACATGAAAGATTTCCAGAGACAAAGTAGGCACAGGACAAGTGTGATTTGAAAAACAACTGGGGGGAAAAACAAAGCATCTCATTAATGTAAAGACCCAGGGCCCAGCTACCCTATGACGTCTGGAGTTCCGAGTGTCTCTCACCTCAACAGGAAAGCGTCTGCCATTGATACTGTGTTCAGAGCCTGCAGAGCCGTTGCTGTGGCCCCAGTGAAACTCAACCTTCTCAGCTTTGAATCTGCCAGGCAGGCCAGCGCCGCTGACAAAGTAGTCGTCTTTCAGAAGGATGGCAACTGTGGAAAATGGAAGGAGAAACAAAGTGAATTTCAAAACTGAACTTGGAAGATTTCTTCTGTTGCTTCAAATCAAGTTTATGATCACATTTCCTCACATATCTGTTAAAAACAAGTCAAAAACAAGCAGCCTCAATGAACTCGCACATTCTAAAGCAGAAAATGCTGGAGGACTCTAAATCATGAAAATTCCCTAGGGAATGGTCTCAGAATTTCTAATCCATTTAACACGAAAAAAATAAGACAATGACAGAGTAAGTGGCTCTGAATTAGGTACTCCTAAACCTGCTTAACAATCAAAATTATCAGGAGAGTGAGGTTCCTGGGGATACCCCAAAATTCAAGGCCTGGAATGCAATGGGAAACATATATGATAAGCCAAATGTGAGAGGCATGTTTCTTTGATCACAAAACTTAGACAAGTTGCCCTGGCTGGTGTAGCTCAGTGGATTGAGCACAGGCTGTGAACCAAAGGGTCACTGGTTCGATTCCCAGTCAGGGCACATGCCTGGGTTGCAGACCAGGTCCCCAGTGGGGGCCACATAAGAGGCAACCACACATTGGTGTTTCTCTCTTTCTCTTTCTCCTTCCCTTCCCCCCTCTCTAAAAATAAATAAATAAAATCTTCAAAAAAAAAACCTTAGACGCGTTAATCAGAAAATAACATTTTCAGATTCTTCCAAAATGAAGGCAACAACAGCAAGAAGGCAGCTGGAATTAGGTACTGCATTCACTGTATTAGATAAAGATGCTCAGGAAAGTACAGGGGAAACTCGACTCATTAAGTTACACAAATCATTGCAGATTAAATTTACCTTACTGCTCCTATTCACTACAAGTATAAAAAAATCCCCTTTGCTCATTTAAAAGAACACATAAGAATGTCCATGTCCATAGAGTGCCTCAATCAATTCAACCCTAAATACTTTTCCTTGAAACATGGAAAACAAAAACCAAGAGGAAATAACATGGACTAATACTAACAGAAAATTATTTTTCCAAAAGAAATGTAATATACCAATGTACACAAACATTTTATTTTATAAATCATATGTATCTCCCCCTTTTTTGATTTCTAAGGTGAATTCATTCACTCATTCAACAAAAATTTATGGGCTGCTAAATAAATGCATGACACCAACCAATATACTAACTAAATGGTCTATGAACAAAAGCCAAGCCCATTAAAGCCAAGAAAAAGCTCTTGTATCCTCACTGCCTCCTCTTCCTAAAGAAATCCCAGTACAAGCTTCAGAGGAAAAGTCCTGCATGAAAATTAGGTCTTCATGAAAAATAGGGACTAGACTAATAACCTGTTTCTAAAACAATGCAATTAATTCCAGCACTTCTCGATACAAAAAAAGGACTGAAAGCACATGAAGGAATCCTGTTCATATAAATCCCTCTTTATTGCATTCAAAGGCAGTTTTTCTCGAACTTCTGAAAAATATACAATGAATGTTCAATCAGAGGAACATAAAATTAAAGAATAAAGTGAAGTAAAAACAAGTGTTTCTTATGGTGATTAAACATTCTACAGTACTGTTTCTGTAAAGGGAGAGACAGTAAATACTTAAGGTTTTGTGGACTCTACAGTCCCTGTTGCAACTACTCAGCCTAGTCTTGGTAGCACAGATGTAGCCAAACATACTACATAAGTGAATGGGTTCAGGCTATCTGAAATAAAACTTTATTTACCCACAGTGAAATGGATATAGTTTTCATGTTTCATGGAATATTATTCTCTTTTCAACTTTTTTCAAGCATTAAAAAATGTAAAATTGGGGGCAGGAATGTCACTCAGTGATCTCCAAAATTCAGTATGATATTTTAGGAGATCAACTATTACATGAAAACAATCAGATACCTATTAGTGTTAAAGCCAAAATACAAGGGGTGAGCTCAGCAATGTCTTAAATACCATTGATTACTTTCGGCCTGTTATAAATCTATAAATAATATTTTACATCCAAAGAATGAAGGCAAAGTATTTTGAGTGCATCTGTTAAAATACACAGAGGGACACACAGCATCTTATTAATATTTGATTTTACCTAAATCATTTATGTCTCCATCAGGGGTCATTTTACTTGTTTTATATGAATAATTAAAAGCATAATTAGGACACTGTACAATCTGAAACATTAATCTCATTTTTCATTTTACAGCATTTCTCACTAGAGCACACAGCATGCTACATGCACTGCACGCCCCTTCTGAAAGTGGCTTATATTTTTGTTTACATATAAAATTGGAAAGAGAGAACTTTCCCAGCCATTGTGGAACAATTTTCTGATGATCACTGATAACAAAACTCTGTTTCTAAACAAAATGCAGCAAAGATAGTCACTTCAGAAGACAGATGTATTAAGCATCATGAGCTCAGGAGATGGACAAACCTGGGCTGGAATCCAATTCTGTCACATAACAGTGATGTGACCTTGGGCAAGTTACCCCATTCCTCTGTGCCTCACTTCCACTACTGTTCAAATGGTTCCTACCTGGCAATCACGCCTGAAGGAAATCATATCTGAAGGAAGTGGCACGTGGAAAGCATTAAAACAGTGACAGAAACAGCATGTACATGCTCAATGGCATTATTGTCAAACTCAGTTCTTAAGGTATGGACAAAGTTCAAGGGCAGCAGAGAAGAGCGACCACATAGGCAACATGCTCCACTTTCAGACAGAATTCAATTTTAAAGCAATACTGTCTTTCCCACAAAATAAAGAATGTATTTTGTAGGGACAAAGCTGGGCAGATGTGGCCCATAGATTTGGGAGGAGATCTGAAGTGTTTTGAGATCAGTAAAACACAAAGAAAAATTATTTTCCTTTTCTTGACTATTCCTATCCTTTGGTCACATCAAGGAAAATATTGTAAAATCCCAATTTGGTCCTAACATGCCCTCCTCACTAGCTTGATACTAATTCATTTCTCCCGTTGACCCAAGAGGATGTATCATACTAGAATTTAATAACTTTGGTAAATTCAATGTATTTTCATAAATTATGAATTTTTTAATTTTTTACATAAGTCTAACCATGTCATATAGAACAAATTTTCCCATTAGGATGTTGATAAAATAGTTTTATTTTAAAACCAATTTGTTTATGTAAAATAAAGTGAGTTGCCCTGGCTGGTGTGATTCAGTAGACCAAGCGCTAAACTGAGAACAAAAGGGTTGCTGGTTCGCTTTCCAGTCAGAGCACATGCCTGGGTTGCAGGCCAGATCCCCAGTGGGGGGGTGCTTGAGAGGCAACCGTACACTGATGTTTCTCTATCTCTTTCCCTCTCTAATAACAAAAAAAATAATAAAGTAAAATGAAGTGAGTCAATCAAAAGAAACTCTTAAATTTTAAAATAATAGCAGTAAGAGTTAAATTTGTTAAGGTGACAAATGAGAAGGTAACAAGCAACACCTACTGACTGAAGAACAATGGGATAGGAGGGGGCGGAAGGAAAGGTATATGGGAGTGGACTTTCTAGTACTAGGCCCTCTACCTGTTAAACTGCTAACAAGGATTGTGCTTGAATCAAAGCAGAATGATGGAGGGATTGCAAAGAGCTAGGGCTTCACATTCAGAATTCATGAACCAAGGGAACAAAGTCTGTATCTGGAGTCTGCACCCTATTGATATAGAAAGTAAAAATGTGACCATGGTTGTGGGTGTGTTTGTGTATGTGTGTGTGGGGGGGGAGATCGGGGGGACAGGAAGAGAGACAGAGAGCACAAATGCTATTCTCTAGATTCACTGGGTCTGAATTTGAGCCTAGACTACCATTGTCCAGTTGTGGGAAAAGTACGGCATTCCTTGGTGCCTCAGGTCTAGTTCTATAAAACTGGAAAAACACAAGCGCAACCTCACAAATATGTTATCAGATCACAGGAGTTGGCATAGAAAGACTGCTTAGAGAGTACTTTATACAAGACTTTATAGCATGCAGACTGCATTTTATGTATTGCTTTCAAAGGTTATCTTCCTAGGAGAAGGAGCCACAGCTGTCACGGATGTCCCTTGTCTAGGGCCCCCATCACGTGAAACTGCTGTGCACAGCAGCAGGAGCAGGTACAGTCATACCATGGAGAACAAACTCGTTTTCTCCTGAGCTCGAAGGGATTACCGAGGACAGGGCATTCACGGCATTCTTTGCAGGGCATCCACCAACTGTTTACAAATTAAACTCAACATGTCTATGTAATGCTGAGCTAAACACATGTTCACAAGAAAATCTGAGTAAAAAGCAGCAGGTACCAAAAGTTAAGTAAAAATTGATGAGAGATAAAATGAGCTGCTTAATATCTTACCTCCACCGCCCCCAGCCAGTTTTTAACATTATAAGATGGGGAAAAACTACCATTATTGGATTTTAATGGTGGGACACCAGACAACCTGCAATACAAGTGTCCATCAGGGGGATACTCTGGGTCCCTGATGAAAAGGGAAACACTTTGGCCTGGAAGTCAAGACACATGAGCTCTAGTTCAGCCTCCTACTAATTTCCTATAGGCACTGATCTTTATTTTTCAAATATTTAACAAGCAATTACTGGGGAATCAGAAGTAAGTAAATCAGACACAGCTCCTGGCCTCATGGAGTGTACGAATTCTGTCCTGAAGATATCCAGCCATGTAATATGAAAAAGAGACATTTACTGAAGAAGATACAAGAAACATTGTACATAGGATGAGGAAACCTCAGTCCCCTTCAAAGAAGTCACCCTGGGACCTCACACAATTCTCCCAGTCACCATCAGCTGCCCTAGTGTATTTTCTTAAATCTCATCGATGGTCTAAAATCTCTTACCTTTCAAAGGGGATTTGAGTTTTTGGAAAAGCCAGAAGTCAAATGGTACGAAATCTAGGCTGTATGGGACCTGAGTCGCCTGGGTGATTTGTTGTTTTGCCAAAAAACTCTGCATGAGATGTGATGCATGAGGGGGGCACGTTGCTGTGAGGAAGCTGCCAATCACCAGTAGCCCATAGCTGTGGCCTTCTGAATCATCTGAATAGTTTCCATGAAGGACTGTTCAAGCTTAATGCAAAAGTTGATGCAGATTCATTGCTCTATTCGCTCAGTCATTCTGAATGTGAATGTAATGTGTGATGTGTACGGTCACACAGTACACGTGTTCACTAGATGGCGTCTACTGCCTCCACTGACTAGTATAGTGAAGTCATCATTATGCATGCATGTGCATTCCAGTCCACTCTCCTTGGTTACCAGGTTACACTGGTAACCTGTTCTCATTATATTAATAATGGCTGGGCTTTTTCTGGTCAGACCTCATATATGGGCAGTGGGAAGGACAGGCCCTACCAACTAAATCAACAACAGAAGCAAACCTGCAAGTGGGACAAGTGATAACAGCAGAGCTTCCAACCCCAGATAAGAGAAGGATGGCTGAAACCCCTGAGGTGCATGTTGAAGGAGCCACACTGGGAGTGCTGACAAGAGGGGAGCAGAGCTGTGGAAGAGAAACTCATGCAAAGGCCCTGTGGTCAGGGAAGTAAGTATGAAGCCAGGGTAACCAGTGCCCAGAGAATAAACTAGTGTTAGAGAATGAGGCAGAGACAGCAAGTGGTCAGTCTGCCTTTACCCCCAAGAAAAATGGTTGAGAAAAAAAAATAACTTTGATATGGTAAACAGAGAGAGAGCAAGGGGGAAAAAAAAGAGGGAAAGGCAGACAGGCATGATTAGATTAGAAAATAAGAAGAGCATTCTGGCTACGAAGTGGAGCAGACTTGGAAGAAAAGCAGCACTGGTGAGGAAGTTCTCTCAGTCATCCAGAAAGGAGAAATTGGGCATGTTGAGTTGGAACAACCTCAGACATCCAAGAGATGTCAAGTCATAAGATTATCCTGAATCTTGGTGAACTCACTACTACATTGTGAACAAGATGAAAAAAGTAGATTACTTGACCCTTTCATCATGTGAGATATGGCAGATGGCAATCTAGCAGAGGGTTCTGTGCCCCCCTAAAAGAAACACGGTCCTTAAAAATGATCCTCAAAATTCAAAATTTACACAGTCTATCTGTGTAATACGGCACTTGCCTTCCTGTTATGTAAGTAGCAAATTATATTTCTATCTACCTAGAAACTAGTTTCTATCATGTGAACACAGGGGGGCTGTGAGGGTAAAACAAGAGAAATGAGCTTAGTGAACATGAAACTGGGCATGGAGTGTGTCTTGCCAAAAAGAGGCCCAGTAAAATAATTTATCTTGAATTCCAAGGTTCAGGCAAGACTAAACAGTAATAGGATGAAGGAACCTAAGAATCTGGGTGCTTGAAGTATGGAAACTTGAAAAGTGAAGAGCCAAAGCATGCCCCAAAAGAAGACGGATGTTTAAATGTTTCTTTTGGGCAGCCTTGCGCTAGCTAGAGATGCCTGCAGGTATTGTAAAGTCAGGGTTGGGCGTGCCCAATGTAAGTGGTGCTGAATACCCAGATGTTTCCAAGCACCTGTCTACTTAATTCATAGTGTACTTTTCATAGGAAATCTTGCCAGCCTCTTTGTGAACAAAATGACCATCTTGTTACCGATACAAACAAAACTCAGAGCTAAAAAGAAACCATGATCCAGGAATACAGACCCCCAGCTAGTCCCATTTCATTGCCCACATTTATACCTGTCAAGGATGACTCAGAATTGAGGTGGGAGGGGAGGATAACAGAATAAAAATAATTTAATGGTTTGATATCAAGAACATATGCTTGGGGGCTCATTGTTTACTTCACTAGTCCAGACCCTCGCCATCTATATATCAGGGTTAGACAGGTTCTATAATGAAATGAGAATATACTCAGGTTTTCGCTGTCAACATCAAAATCTGTAGTCCATAAATGCAGTAAATGAAAACACTTTTACAACTTTGGTTCTCATCTGCGCCCAGCTATAAGGAAGGAAGACAGGAAGAAAAGACAGAAAGGGGCCAAATCTAGAAGCAGAGGGTGAAACAGAGGAACAGGAGATAGGCAGGGACATGGCAGGAGACCAAAGAGGAAGGGCGAGAGAATGAAACAGCAAAAAAGTGAAAATTCAGTGAGATACAAGGAGCAACACACATCTAATCAATCAACAGAACCGAAGAAAAAAAGGAAAGCTCCAATGGAAATATAAGACAAACATGCCCACCCAAAGACTTCCTAGTCCAGCGAGTTCCAACACTTTTCACCTTATGGCATACATAAACTAACTACTAAAATTCTGACGCACACCAAAAGTTATATCCTATTTTTTGCAAATCTGACAAAAAATAAATAATCTGGATTCATTCATACCAGACAACTATTGCTGTGTTAGCTGTTGTCATTTTTTTAAAATTTCACAATCTAAGGGAAGAGAGGTCAGTGGCCCTAACTAAATAGTCAAGTATTGCATGTTTTAAAAATTCTTGTGGCACATCGGTTGAAATACACTGCCCTAGACTCCTTCTTACCAGCCTCAAGATTGCTAAAGGCTTTTCCATGTGTGTTACCCTTGGGCAAGCATGCTACTTACTACCAAGCAATCACATCCTGAGTGAGAGCTAAGCATTCAAATCTATCAACTGGGGAGGAAATCAAGCATCATGGAGATTGCTATTGAAAGCCCTGTAAGGTACAAGTAACAGCCTTCAGAAGCTGAATTCCAGACTTGCATCAGTTTCCCACCAACCTTCAAACAGAGCACTGACTCTTCAGCACAGCACAGAGGCCACTGCAAACTTGAGCTATGAAAGGCAAGGACCCACAGGACACAGTGCCTCTTAGGGTCGGACATTTGATTGGCCCTTGGGGGATGCCTTGCCCTGTGGGCAGGCAGGGTCACAGGGCCCAAGCTCCTTTTCCAGGAGCAAGGGTCACATGCTCATCTAGGAAAGAGGCACGTAGAAACTCAGGTTGTTAAGACTTTGTAATTCTCTTTACACCAGCCGACAATGATCTTGTTCTTCTCTTAGTTGGTGGATTCTTAGGGTGCCGCTGTACTATAAAATTCTAAGGGCCAGGGAAATAAAATAATGTAACAGCCTCTTAAACCCTGCCTAAATTTTATGGACTCAATATTCTGGGATGTGCTTCCTGACCTACTGATCCACATCTACCATATTCTTAGGACTATAAGACGCACCGGTCCATAAGACACACCTAAGTTTTAGAGGAGGAAAATAGGAAAAAAAATTTGAAGCAAAAAAATGTGCTAAAATATTTCATAACATAACATAGGCTGCACCCCCCCCCCCCCGCCCACAACAGCGAGCCAGGTAAGCTACACTCGGACTATAAGACACATCCCATTTTCCTCTCAAATTGGGGTGTGTGTCTTACAGTCGGAAACATATGGTAGTTTCTATACCACTGATGTGCTTCTATTAATTTAAGCAAATATTTCTTAAATCCATCTAAACCACACACTGTGGTATAGCAGTATTTGTCTAATAAATGAGAATGCAGGCAGAGAAAAAATATTTAGTGAACAAATATAAAGTGGGAAAATGGAAGTAACATACATGATGACAAATGGATTTACTATTTGTTCTTGGTGAGGGATGAAAGGTTAAAAAAATAGAAAAAAAAACAAAGTCACAAAAGCCTTCAAATGGTTAAAATTCATAGGAGACTTATTAGCATACCTCAGAGCACCATCTAAATCTTAAAATCTGATCATTTAGTTACAAGCTAATGCTAGAAACAGCAAGCTTATCTTGAAATGTTCTTGATGAATGCATTATCTTTTCATTCCACAAAAATGAAAGGGATATAACTTTAGATGAAATCGAATCAGAACTGGTACAATAGACAGTTATGGCTCCTCAGGAAGAAATACAGAGATGCTATCTATCTTGTAAAGATATTTTAGACGACTTTTGAGAAGTGGGCTACGTACAACCAACTTGCTCTATTGATTATGCTGAATTGGATATATAGCACTCTCAGGGGTGAAGACAGATATGAACACTAAAGCTGTTTTATGGGAAAGTTATTGTCTATATGTACTAAGCCGCTTTAAATATTAACTTTCTATATTCATATTTTAATATCCAAAAGACGGTCTATTTTACAGATAAGTGGCTTGTAAATTTTCACCAGAAAGAAAAAACAAATACTCCTTCCTGAATTTATTTTCTAAAAATACAAGGTTCAAGAAAAGAATTTTGGAGAAGAAAAATGTGTTGCTTAAAAATTAGTGATTAACATTTCTTCATCTAGGGAGGCAGATTAGATATAAAATGAATGACTGTAACAAAGATACACCATGTGGCTTATAAAATGCATTTTAGTAATTAAACTTCTAATTTTTCTGATAATTGTAAATTCACATGCAGTTGAAAAAACGAATACAGAGGTCCTGTGTCCACTTCATCTAGTTTTTCCAAATCGTAACATCATACAAAACTATAGTACAATAAAGGGTGTGATTTTTTAAACTGATATTATCCAAGTTGCCTATCAATACAATCCACTCTGGATATTCTCAACCCCCACCTTCAACTTGCCCACATAGCACCTCGCACTGTATGTGTACCATTACGCAATTGACTTTACATAATCAGTGCATATTAGGAAAAGCAACTGAATCTTCATTTCTCTAAAATACTTGAAAGTTTATGAACTCACTTGGCACTTTAAAGATGACAAAATGAGAGAAGTTTCTACGTTTGTGCTTATCAAATAAAAGCCAAGAACAACACAGGCTGATTTCTGCAATACCACATACTTAAATGTTTCTAGAAAAGAAATTCCACATCCTTGGTTAAAATTGCCTATAAAGTTTGCCTCTTAAAAAAAACACTCCTATAGAATGATCTTAAATTATTTATGAAATATTTGCTTATCTAGTATGATGTCACAAATGTCATAGTAGTGATCACAATTTAGGAACAATAATTTCTTTCTTCTTCTCAGAGCTGAGCTTCTTCTGAACTTGGAGACTGTTCATATTTTAATAGCTGTGTCTAAAATCAAGCACAGACACTCATAGATATGCAACAAGTTGTGGATCACTGTAAGAAGTCAGCAGAGTGACAGGTTGATAATCAGCTCTGGAAGACCGAGGTCATAAATCAACTTGCATGGAGTGAACCCTATACTCCTCTAAAACCTGTCATTGGAGATACCAAGCTGAAAGCTGTCACTGAAATGTGTTATCTCTGCAGAAGGCTGTCAAGCGTTTCAAGTCAAGTAGAAAACCATATCAGAGAGCCCAGTGAATTGCTTTTGGCAGGCTTCCGGGATGTGGCACTGAGGTGGCACTCAGATCCAGGATCTGATTACACCTAGTGTGGCAAAGCTGCCATCTACCACATTCAGGAAGTCTGAGGAATAATACTCCCCTTAGAGTTCTCCCAATGACACTCCTATTTGAAATACAAAGCAGACCACTGGTAGAAAAATTCGAATTGTACCAATAAGCATGCATCTCCACTGGGAGAGTGGGGGGGGGGGGGTGGTGGTGAATACTTATACACAGATAACATGAAATTACATATATTTGTGCTGAATAGCTACTCAAATAGGTGAATCAAGAACAGGACTGGGTACCCTGCTATAAAAGCAGGATGAGCACTGTTTATGGGGACATCATGAAAAAGAGCCCAAAGCCAGGAATCACTGTGCTGAATGAGTGGGAAGCAATTCTATGAACAAATCAGGCCAACCCAAAGCAATCAGCCATGAATAATTTCAGACAAATGCTGCTTTGGAGAAAGAAAATGGGTCCCCAAAGTTGCACGTGCAGCCAGTTAGGTTAAAACAAAAGGCAACTCTGTGACCCACAACATGAACAGGACCAGGGGGTTGATGGTGAAGTCATTTCAGCCCAGAAGGATTCTTCAGGCAGCCAGGGCTTCTAAAGGGTTTACAAAGATCAAAGGGATCACTGAGAGAAAGGGGCAGGGGGAGGGGGTGAGGAATGCTCTTTTAATGAGTTAGGACCTGAGTTCAAAAATAAGACATGAAAACTACCTTAAGCACCCACAGAAGCTCAGGTAGCACTAAGCAGAGGTGTATCATAACACCCCAATGTTCATTTTCAGACCAGACAGTGGGGCACAGCAAAACATTCACAGCTACTTCAACTGGTAACTAATATGATAAGAAATATTAACAAAGCAAAATCACAGGGAAGATAAGAATTTTATTTAAATTTGCACAGCAAATTTGTTTGATATGGTAGCTGTTCGCCATGTCAGTACTGGGCAGTTGAAATGTGGGAGTGCAATACTATTTATTCAAAGGAATATACAGATTCAGTGCAATCCTTGTCAAAATCATAATGGAATTTTTCACAGAAGTAGTATAAATAACACTAAATAGTGTTACTTATCACAAATGATCCCAAATAGTGTTATTTATCACAAATGATCCCAAATAGCCAAAATAATCCTGACAAAAAAGAGCAGAGGTGGAGGTATTACATTTCATGATTTCAAACTATACTACAAAGCTACAGAAAACAAAGAGTATGGTACTCACATAGGAACAGACACACACACCAATGGAACAGATTCTAGAGCTCAGAAATAAACCCATGCATATACAGTCAACTAATATTGACAAGGGAGACAAAACTAGTTAATGTGGAAAAACAGTTTCTTCAGAAATGATGGTGGGAAAACAGGATATTTATATACAAAGAATAAAATTGGACCCCTACCTATACCACTCAAAAACTTGATTTGTAATGGATTAAAGCCTTAGGGTAAAGTCTAAGTGTTGAGAGGCTGGGTAAAAAAAGAAGAAGGGATTAAGAAGTACAAGCTGATAGTTATAAACAGTCATGAGAAGTAAAGTTTAGCATAGGCATTATAGTCAATAATATTGTGAATAAGTAGGTATGGTACCAGGTGGGTGCTAGGCTCACTGGGACAAAGTATTTGTAAATTATATAAATGTGTAACTCCTATGTTATACACCTGAAGCAAACATAAAACAATACTGAATGTAAATTGTAATTGAAAAATTAAAAGAAATAGACTAAGGCATTAAATCTAAGGCTTGAAACTGCAAAATTCAGAAAAACAGAAAAGATATTGGTCTTGCTAATGGTAATTTCAAGACGAACCCAAAAGCACAAGCAACAGAAGCAAAAATAACAAGTTTGGCACATCAGACTAAAAGTTTTGCACAGTCAAAGAAACAATCAACAAAACAAAAGGCATAATGTTTATATGTCGATTTTATTTCAAAAATCTGGAAAAAAATAAGTGAATTGATTCCGCCCATAAAGATCTGAATGTGTATCTTCTCTGCTTTCAAACATTGCAAATAGCTTAACAAAGGTGGGTGAAGGAAGGCATTATGTGCCTAGTAAAACTGAGGGAATGAATTTAAATCTTACTTAATTTTAATTAATTAAAATTTAAATGTATATGTCTATATATGGCAAGTGGCCACCATATTAAATATTGAACACAACAGATTTTAGAAAGTTCAGTCTATATATTTTACATATATTGACTCATTTCATTCTTTATAAACCTATAATAAGCTTGAAACAATTTTATTATCCACATTTATCATATTCTTAAAATCTGAGACACATAGTGGTTAAGGAATTTGCCACAAATCACGAGCTAGTAAAGCAAGAGATTGTTTCTCAAACTAAGAGTTGATCCCAAAGCTCTCACCCAGTGACACATTCTCCATACCTCTGTGCAGTAATTAAGGAGCAAGTCCTCTTTAAGGAAAATACAGTGACATCTAGAAATACTTCATGTTGTTTGTGGACAAATGAAGAAGACACAGCCTACCTGTTTTCCCTGTGTTTTTCATCCAGGTTTTGTTAGAAGACTCATTGTCAAATCCATCAAGTTGAAGCTCCTGGTACTCTTCACCAACACGAGCATGCTGGTCTAAAATGTCTATAGGAGACTGGTGATGGCCCCCACAGCTGACACTAGATGTCACCCAGTGCTCAGGCCCATAGGCACCTGTTAAGAAAAAACAATACTTCAATCCTCAGGGCTCAAGGGTTGGGGGTGGAACAAATAAGAAGTACAAAGTCAAGCCTGCATCTCCCACAGTAGATTTTCCTACATGACCCCACCCCAAAGAAATCAGTGAACCAGAAACTATGAATCCAAGCCATTTGCTCCATAAGGTAAAAAGATTTCAGAAAAGATAAGTTACTTAATATATTTGTCTTCTTCATTTGTAATCAAATATTTGCTAACTTTATCAGTAATCAGAGTAAAAGAGTTGAACAGAAAACCTGCCGGAGTTTTCACATTTTATTTTTTTATTTTTTAAGTATATTTTATTGATTATGCTACATTTGTCCCATTTTACACCCTTTTATTCCCCTCCATCCTGCACTCCTCCTCCTTCCAGCATTTCTCCCTCTTAGTTCATGTCCATGGGCCATACACATATTTCTTTGGCTTCTCCATTTCCTATACTATTCTTAAACTCCACCTGTCTATTCTGTACCTACCATTTATGCTCCTTATTCCCTGTACCTTTTCCCCCATTCTGCCCCCACCCCCTCTCCACTGAGAACCCTCCATGTGATCTCCATTTCTGTGATTCTGTTCCTGCTCTAGCTGTCTGCAGTTTGTTTTTTAGGTTCAGGTGTTGATAGTTGTAAGTTTGTTGTTATTTTACTGTTCATAGTTTTGATCTTCTTTTTCTTAGATAAATCCCTTTAACATTTCATATAATAATGGCTAGGTGATGATGAACTCCTTTAACTTGACCTTATCTGGGAAGCACTTTATCTGCCTTTCCATTCTAAATGAAAGCTTTGCTGGATAGAGAAATCTCGGCTGTAGGTCCTTGCCTTTCATGACTTTGAGTACTTCTTTCCAGCCCCTTCTTGCCTGTAAGATTTCTCTTGAGAAATCAGCTGACAGTCTTATGGGAACTCCTTGGTAGGTAACTGTCTCCTTTTCTATTGCTGCTCTTCAGATTCTCTCCTTATCTTTCATCTTGGATAATATACTTATGATACGTCTTGCTGTGTTCTTTCTTGGGTCTAACATCTTTGGGATTATCTAAGCTTCCTTGATTTGCATGTCTATTTCTTTTGCCAGATTGGTAAATTTTTCTTCATTATGTTTTCAAATAAGTTTTCAATTTCTTGCTGTCCCTCTTCTCCTTCTGGCAACCCTATGATTCAGATGTTGGAACATTCAAAGTTGTCCCAGAGGTTCCTAAGTCTCTCCTCATTGTTTTGAATTCTTGTTTCTTCGTTCTGTTCTGGTTGAATGTTTATTTCTTCCTTCTGCTCTAAATGATTGATTTCAGTCCTGATTTCCTTCACTTCACCATTGGTTCCCTGTACATTTTTCTTCATTTCATATTGTATAGCCTTCAATTTTACCTTTATTTTGTGTAAGTACTTAAACAATTCTGTGAACATCCTGATTACCAGTGTTTTGAACTCTGCATATGATAGGTTGGCTATTTCCTTGTCACTTAGTTATTTTTCTGGAGTTTTGACCTGTTCTTTCATTTGAGCCATATTTCTTTGTCTCGGTGCACCTGTTATATTGTAAGAGGTGGAGTCTTAAAAAGGTCAGGACAACCCACTTTGCTGGGTGTGGCACTGTGTGTGTGTGTGTGTGCGTGTGTGTGCGTGGTTGGGGGATGATGGTCAGAGACACACTAATGTTGCTTGCTCAGGTCTCTGCCAGCTTTCAGTCACTTCCCCTGCTACCCAAAAGGGAATTGAACCCATCTGGTGCTGATTCCCAGGTGGATGGTTTTGTATACATTCTACCATCCTGTGGGTCCTTCCAGCGGACTCTCCTGTGAGATGGGGAGTTTCTCCTGCCAACACAACCCCCACAGGTTTTTATAGCTAGAGGTTTTGAGCCTTTATTTCTCTGCCCTGAAGCCCTGGGTTGCATAGTCTGTCTTGCTCCCCAGTTGCTCCTCCTGATTTATCCGCATGCAAATGTGGAACTGCCCAATTTGCCAGCTGCTTCCTCACCTGCCTGTCCGCCAGCCACTACCTTGCCTCATGACCTCTTCACCCTGGCTGCCCAACTTCGCCCCTCCTACCAGTCTGGATGAATGTTTCTTCTTTAACTCCTTGGTTGTCAGGCTTACATACAGTTTGATTTCTCGGCAGTTATGGTTGTTGTTGTGTTTTTTTTTAATTGGCTGTTGCCCTTTTTTGGTTGTGCAAGGAATCCAGTTTTCACATTTAAAAAATTTTTCACTAAGTGCCCTAAAATAAGCAAAGCATTTATTCACCAGGAAACACCTCAACCAATTTAGCTTGTTTTGCTATTGTAATCAGTATACAAAACACAACTTTTTTCTTAGTTTCTAAAAGTTACTGAAATGGAAGAGGAAAAAATTAAAAATGAAAGAAACACAACACTGGACAAGAGACATTGCAAATAATGTAGATGATGAGGCAGGGTTCCTATGGCTAACTGTGAAGGATTTTTCAATTTGACTAGAGTTTGTTCACTTGTGAATTAAGGCTCTCACCTTCCCTCAGCCCATCTCTGTGGTGGGAGGCCAGGATATAAAGTTACCTTTAGATTGAATTCAGCACTCATGTAAATAAAGACTTTTGGGGGACAGATGCAACAGAAATAAAGGAAGTGAATGCAACTATAATGTAAAGCCCTAAAAAGTAGCAATCAGGAACAGGAATATACACTGCATAAGCTTCTTTGCCTTATTGGGAAATGCATTATTCTGGGGCTATATCTATTAAATTCATACTAGTTCAGACTTTTTTGCACCAGACCTTTAACTTTCTTGACATGACAAAAAAGATCCTTTGCTAGAAAGATTAAGATAATTCTTTTTAAGAATTTTACATAAAGTCTAAATTTTACAATTTTTAGAAGATAACCACTTTGGCTACCCACTCAATAAAGTGCAGTGTGTGTATACACCTGCTTACACACAGGTAACCCAAGGTTCTTAGACTTACAGTCATGCACATATCAGAAAGAGAAGAGTAATAGCCAAACTGATTTTACGAGACCAAGACATCAAGCAACCCGTATTTTTATGCCTCAATCTATAAGATGCACTCCCCACCTCAAATTTGGGAGGAATAATGGTTGTTAATGCTGCTGTTGAGTTCTGTTTACATACATTGGTAAAATATTATGTTATTTATGTTATTAAATATTTTACCACATTTTTTGTTCAAAATATTCTTTTCCTATTTTCCTCCTTTAAAACCTAGGTGCGTCTCATGGTCCAAAAAAATATGGTACCTTATGGTAAATCTTTCTGCTACAAAATAAGAGTCTGAACCGATTACCACATACTTATTTGTGATGGGTTTCCCCATCTCCCTATGTTTGCTATAAACAAAGGAACCATGAAAACAGGACAGACACAGACGATCTTCTCAGTAATACTAATGGAAGCTCTATGGCTGCAAGAGCAATTGACATGGCTCCCTAAAAATGATTCCTGGTCTTGCTATCTGGCAAACAACTCGGCCTTGTTCTATGCCTGGGTCCTTTTCCCTGATTCTCACTCAAACAACAAGATAAAAGGCACTATCAGAAAAAACACATGTTCACTAACTAGCAAAGATTTAGCAATCTTGGGGCACTTTTCAAGAGCATTTACAAGTGTCATAATACTTCCTAGAAAAAGTTAACATCGCCATTTTCTTGATTATAAGACTCCAACTAAATCTGGAATTGCCAAGGTCTTTTCATTCATGTTGTTTCTCCTCTTGGTCAAATTCCCTAAAGACTGTGGTGAGTCATAAAGGAACAGAGTGCATATGCATGCACAGGGTCCAGCACAAATAACACCTCTTTTTTAGTACAAAATCTTTTATTACAAAATCATAAGCATATAATTCTGTAACATTATTATATCACACTCAAGTACACCATATAACATTTTCCATGAAGTGTTCAACCTTCTGTCCATCTCATGTGAGACACTGACATACCCTACCCACAATACTCAAGCAGCCTCACTTTGCTGGATCCTATACTCTAGACAAACCTTGTTTTCATGCTGTATCAATATATTTGAAGGATAAAAAGGATGGGAAGAAGACTTAATGAGTGGCTCCAATTATCCTGCCCACTCCTTAAATTTTCTTCCACATGCCAAAAATATCCATTGAGAAACTAAATAAATTGAATGCTGATATATTTGGGCCTGTCTGTTGGAAATATGGAAACTAATGTTTTAATATCATGTATAATACCTTTTGGAAACCCATTAGTAAAATAAAATTACACTCAATGGGAAAAATGCATGGTAAAATAAATCTAAACATGTTTGACCCAAAAGAAGTAAGAATGCCAACTATCACCTACCTGTACAAACACATGGACACCTGATAATTAACAAACAAAAAATATCCTGTAACCTCTAAAAAGTACTCAATGTTCATTACTTCTCATAATCTTCTAAACATGAGTGAAATATAATTTAGCACTTTATAAAAATATAGTCAGGGTTCCAGCCAGTGGGATTCATTCATTCACTGGTAACAACCTGAAGATTTAAGCTGACTACATGCTTGCTTTCACACTTCCACCCAATGTACGTTCAAGTGCAATTTTAATTGAAACTGATCTTCCAGTTCAGATTTTAAATTAATTCTTCTTTGGAGTGCTTCATGCTCCAGACACCCTTGCCTTGCAAAAACCCCAATGTCATTAGCGGAGGAAATAGAACACTTTTCTAAGCTTGCGGGTATTGATTACCTATTCTCACACCAAAGCTCCATTGCCATTCCACACTGTATAAATCTCTTCAGTGTTAAGACACTTTATAAAGGACTGGGGATTATATCATTAATCATTTGAAGTTGCACAAGTCTCACGGTATTGAATGCTTTGTTTTTCAAAACTTTGAATGAATGGTTTTAAGTTAAAAACATGACACTAAATAAAGACTGTAGTTAACGTAAACTCTGTTTTTTGGGTGAAAAAAAAAAAAAGCAAATCAGCAAGAAGCCTTCCTTTCTTAGGTATGACATAACACATCTGAAATAAGAAGGAAAAGTCATTTGCACTTTAGTTTCCCCTTATCGACTCCTGCTTGAATGAGCAGGAAATTCACATTTTGGCAACTGGACTGATTTTGAACAGCTCACCAACTCTGACATGGCCACCTAATATATACAAGGACATGTTCTCAAAGGGGAGGGGTGAGGCACAGGATAGAAACCAAAGGGCACTTTGCACTGCCGAAAGTAATTTCCCATGTTGAAAATCTTACAGGAATGAGATCTTGATGGAGACATACCGCTGACATATCAGTACCAACAGGGGCTAACATTTTAGCTTGAGTTTCTCACTCTACTATGTTGAGAAATATTTTCTTTTTAATGAATTCAACAATTGCATCTGACACCCCTGGCTCAAGGTTTGATTTCAGTGTAAATATCCCATTGTCAGGAAGGCTTCCATGAGAAATGCAGAAGGATTCTGCACCATCCTGGCAATAGGTTCTTGGTTTCCTTTGTACATCTTGTTACTCTTGTAATTCTCGTGTTGTTTATTCCTTTATCACTAGGCGATTACTCTACTAGAACAGGTTCCTTCTCCATCTTGTTCAATGTTATTCCAGCCTATTGCAGAGCCTTACATACAGATTTTTTTTCTGGGGTGGGAGGGGGCACAAATAAATGAACTACAAGATGAGATTAAGGAGCTGCATGGTTCTGGCCTCTAATGATACTACAGCATGTTATCTGAACACTGTTTTGGTTTTAATTTTATACTTCTATCTTCTGACTTTTTACTAACTCTTCCTCACTCACTCCATCTCAAGAATCAGAATGTCAAATTCGAAAGTAAATATTCCTTTTCCTATTCATTAATATGTCACATTAGTCTCAATGGTGATAAGGTACAATAAGCTGCAAATATGTAATGTGCATCATGAAATCTATATGCCAATTTAACAAGCACACCAACACTGACAATAATTTTTAGAAGGTGATAGAATTTTTCTTTCATTACCTTTTGTGAAGCATGATTATTTTTAAAGTTCTCTTATTTTTTCTATGTTTTAACAGAGTTCTCTAATCAAAGAATGTCAATCAAGAAGGAATATTAGTCTTGTTAATCAATTCATCACTGCATTCATTTAAGTGCAGATTGCACACTTTCTCATTACCAGTCACATTACTGAGCAATGGGTGCTAGGGAGCAGGACTGTCCTAGTTCTCTTGAGCAACAAGGGACTCGCTCACTGAAGTGCAGACAAGTTTACTGCTCTGGAGCTTCCCACTTGGGCAGAAGACAAGAATCAAAAATACAACTGACCCCTCTTCAAGGCAGACTTCATCCCAGCACCAGCTGGATTTAGTTACTGGCTTTCAAAGAATAAAGTTAGGGAAACAAAAAAACAGCCAACTTCTGGTGAAGAAGCTTGGTAAATAAATGCCATGTTAGGCAAGTGATGAAAGTTAACATCACTTGAGATTTCATGGATTATCATGCACATCCTATTAGGAAGTCATAAGAAGGGCACAGAGCATCTGTGGGATTTTCTAAAAATCTTTAATCCTAGTCTAATCATGAGAAAGGCAGAAGACAAACCCAATCTGAGAACATTCTACAAAACACTTAGCTGATACTCCTCAAAAATCCCAAGGTCATAAAAGGCTAGGAAAGATTAAAAAACTGTCACAGACTACAGAAGATTAAATAGTTGCCAAAAAAAAATGCAATGTGGTACTCTAGATCAATGGGACCAAACATGAATATTGATGGGAAAACTCATGAATTCTGAATACATTTTGGGATTCAGTTAATGGCAACACAGCATTGTTTCCTCATTGAAGCTTGTCTATATGGTTATTTTTAGTGGATACTTTGACAAGATGAAGACGTGCATGAAACTTCTCAGAAGCCAAATAAAATCTAGGATTTGTCAAAATAGATTGTATTTTAATATCCTGATTTTACTGGATTTACTATTATATTCTTGGGGGCATATCTAAAGCCTAACAGGTAAAGGAGATGGGCACTGACTTATAGATAATGCTAGGATTATTGTTCTATCCTCTTTGCATAAAAAGAATTTGCACAAAGCAAAATCAAAGGGTAAGAGAGGCTGGCCTAAAAAAAAAGCACAGCAAGCAGGTGGCTGATATTTCATTAGTTAAGGTTACATAAAAACCTTATAAATTTGTAGAAATTTACCTTTAAAAATTATAGTTAGGAAACAATGTTCTTACCTCAATATATGACTCATTTGTACATTAAAAGAATCCAATTCTACCTTCTTGGTGTACCATTAAACAAGCCATTGTCTTTTTTCTCATTTTGTGATTCTCCAATTCAGTAGACCAGCGATAGAAAGACATATTTCTACATTAGAATGAATAAATGACACAACTGGATATTAATTGTAACTGGCCTGTTTAAGGCAGACAGAATTCCTCACATGCAAACAATGGCAAATGCTGTAAAGCTGCCGTCTGTCTGAGAGCCTACTTGATGTTCAGTGTTTCTTTAAGGCAGACTTAACCCAAAGTACTTGGCTGACATGCATACATTTTAAACCAAACTAGTTATTTTGTTCAAAAAGTATAATAAAAATCTGAGGGACATATTTCATTTTGCCTACCACCCATAGCAGTAGTATTTGAAAGTCCTACATAAACAAATATAACTGGTTTGCAAAAGACAATTTAACTGTCTCACTTTAGCATAGTTTGCTATTAATACCTACCCTGAGAAAAAAGATAAAAGGGCTACTTTTAGTGCATATAAATCACACTTTTGTTTAAAAGCAAGAAATTTCAAATATCTGCCTATGATTTGTGTCCCAAACAATGGTTTCTTTAAATACATAAGAGGTTCTGTGCAGAAAATATGCATACACCTTAAATTTATTTTACCATAATCCATTTAAATAATGGTTTCTATTCACTAATGAAATGCTGTTAAAAGTAATGAATTCTGTCTAAATATAATTAAAAACAATACTAATAGACATGTTGTGTGCTGTTTCTACTCAAATATGCCTATTAATGCCTCCCTCAAGGAATTTACATTGAAAGCATTACCCAGACCCAGGGTTATTACCTGGTTGCTTCTTGTTTTCTACTTTTAACCAAGAGCAACAGTCCAAAAATATGTGCATTCATTGTTCTGTTACTTAATGATATAATTAATGCTTTCTCTTCCAAATCAAAAACACATCTTTAAACTATTCCATTTTTTCATTCAAAAGCTTTATGGGATTTATCTCATGATTCTTCTGCATTCTCCACTACTGGTACCTCAATTAACATGTGTGCACCGATGGCGGCATATGTGAAAAGGAAAAGTGCTAAAAGCATCCATATTGCTGCCCTCTATGGCTTTCATTTTATTCAAGTATAATTATTAAGTTATTCAATGTTGGTGATTAAAGTATCCTAATTGTTAAGCCAGTTAGGAAGGTAAATTTACCTTCCAAATAATAAAATAGTTTCACAGATTTTTCACTTCTACATTTTAGATATAACAACTTAATTCTCCCATTTCACATCAATGGCATATTTTAAGTTACCTATCAATAACTAACCACAACACCAGAAATATATCAAACAATAACACTAGAAATGGGAACTATTTTATTCATTGTTTTCATACCAAGTGTTATTTGTTTCATTTCCCAGGGTGGCTATTTTAGGATGGAATGTTAAAACTAATTTCAGGTCAAATGTGAAATAGCACAAATCTCTAAATTGGGATTCTCAGATTCTAATTCTGATGCTGAAGATCTCTCTGGAGCCTATTTTCTGTTCTAAAAAGTGAGAATATTACAAAGAGTGAAGATGCCAATAATAACTACCTGGGGTTTCAGAGCCGAAGACCTTCAGGCTGCCTGATTAGTGCGAGCTGCGTGAGCGTGTGAGCTGACAAGAGCATGCACCGTGAGCATGCATGCAATTCACAGACTGGAGCGTCCTAAAGGCCCTTCAAAGACAAAGTCCTGTGCATGTATAGATGTATCTGGGATTGAAAGGTTCTCTCTCTCAAGTTGAATCTATCCACATCCAAATATGCAATCAAAATGTCTACTACTAACTGGAATGGTTTATTCACTCAAATTCTAACTAATATTATTTAAAGTTGGGCCAACTTTATTTTTGCTTCTTGTGCATATTACATGGAATTAGTTACAAAAACATCAGAGATATAAACAAAGAATCACAGTTCTCATTGTCCAATGACGAAATCTGAAGTGTTTATAAAATGTTAGTAAGTTTGCTGCAGACCTAAAGTTTTCAACCTTCAAGTCAAGTTTGTCTTCAAGCAGTCAACATTTTCCATATGACAAAGATCTACTCTTTTAGAATTCTGACTGTCCCTATGAAACTTAAACTATCACCCAAGGACTGAGCAGCTCACATGGCACAGTGCAAAGAACATTGGGTAAGAAGACTAGCAACTTGAATTCTAGTTCAAGGATAGACATAAATTCAATTCATACGTTAGTGTTAAACAGCCGTATGATTACTTATTCATAAAGTCAAGAATAACTAGCCATGTCTGTCAAGAGTATCAGAGGACCAAGTGGTGACTGTCATGTCATAAATCTCCTCATCCATTCCACTTTCAATTCTGGAAAGTGGAGCTGAATGACACAGTGCTCAAGTCTTACCAAGACTCAGTTTCCTTACACACAAATTGTAAGATTATATCATATAACCTGTAAAACTCTTCTGAGTTCTAAATTCTATAAAACCTTCTTATAATACCTGAAAGCATCAAATGGACACAGAAAATGTTTGTTAATAGCCCATTCCCACTCGATACATTCCTAAAAATAGCCACAGGGATGTGATGAGGATTAAATAAATTATTACACTCAGAGCACTCCAACAGTCCTTGGCACATACTAAGTGTTCAATAAACATGATTGTATACACTTTTTTCTGGGAACCACAACCAAACCCTAAGATCTGGATAGCTTAACCCTACTCCTGGGATCCAGAAATAGCTACCCACTGGCATTGGGCAATTAGTTGAATCCTCTCCCCTTTGACAAAGAGATTGACTCAGGAAGAGATGTTATCCCAGACTAAGCCAAGTAGGTTGGTATTATTCAAAACAAGGCAGCAGACTTCTGTTCAGAGCCTGCAGGAAGACCCTACCTTCCTCCCAGAAGGTAGTAAATGAAGCACAGAAAGTGACTGAAGAAAAATTAGCTGGAGGCCAAAGCTGACAAGTAAAAAACTGGAGAAAAAAATAAAGAAAAAATAAAGGTAGGACCTGATCAAACCATTCCTGAAATTTGAATTTTATCTCTAGACTTTTCAATTTTAAATGTCTTTGTATTTAAAATAGCTCCAGTAGGCTTTCTGTTATTTGCAACTAAAAAATATGAGATATAATCAGAATGTTCGTTTAAAAAGACCAACACTAAATTATTCAATTCTTTCTACATTCATCACTGAGACGAAAATGTCAAATTATAAAGATAAAATCAGGAATGCGTGCTAGATGAAATGTATAAGGATAACATCTCCCGATTCCCCTTCCCTCCTCTCTCTTTCTTCCTACCCTCTTTCCCCACAGAAGAGGAATAAACTTGGGTAAGGGTGTAAAGATCTCATTTAGACAAAAGGAGAAAAGAGCACGTTCTGAAGTCCCTTTCCGTAAAGTTGTTACTTTTAGTAACACTGGGGTCATGGGATAAGAATCCCTAAAAGATCTGACAGGAACAGCTGCCTCTCACCAGTCTTCTGCCTGAGCAGGGCCAGAGCAACAGTTTTTACACAGGGAAGACTGGCTGAGGGACAATGCTTTATTTCCAAAGGTCAAAGCTGCACCCCAAGGAGGGAAGCAAACCTGCCCATTAGGGCTGGGATTTCATTTTTTTGAAGGAAGGCCTTTTCCACACCATTGCTGTCTATCATTGGCATCATGTCCCATACCTGTGTCAAAATTAAAACGGCTCCAGCTCATGAGGAATTCTAATCACACTAGGAAAAGGAAAAAATTCCCAGAGACAGAATTGGGGAGGTTGGTGCTTGGAAGGGATGATTGTCTATATGCCAACCTACTGACATAACGGCTGAAGGAAAAGAACAAAAAATTAAAATCAGTTTTATGAGGCACTCACTCAACAGCTGAGGGCCTGGTGTGGAGGGGATGTGGGACTGGAAAACACTTTAGAGGGTGCAGACAGGATGATTAACACCCTTCCTAGACAGCTATAAAAGGAGAAATGTATGCAGCAAATATATTAACTATTAAGTGCTCTCTGGGGAAATGTCTAGACATAAAGGGCCACTTTTATGAGGTAAAGCCAAAACAACAGGATGGCTTCTGTGTGTCTCCATTACCATGTGAGTAGTTCACTTTAACTTGTACTTTTTCTATTGCAGTAAATTTATAGTGTGAGTAACTTCCAATAAAGGGGATCTAAAAGAAGATTGGAGAGAGTTAGGAGAAGTAACATGACAAAAGAACATTAACAAATCCCTTCATTCAACTAATCACAGTGAGACAGGATAGTAAGAAGCTAAGAAAATTCCTTGGCAAGTGGAATAGGGAAACTGAGACAAAGAGTTAAACACAATGGCTAAAATCAATTTACAGCCAGGTACACATGGTCACCATGGCAGCAGGCCTCAAGTGCCTGGAAGGGGGCAACACTGAGACACAATAAGGACCTGCTCCCAGGGTAACTTCTCCCCTGGCCTTTCCTCCCTGGAGACAGCATCTAGGCCTCTGTTGCACTTCAGCTGCAGGCCCAGAAAAGCAGCAAAACCTGATGGGTGCCACCAAAACCAGCTGCAGTGACTAAAAACCCCACCCCCACCCTTTTACTGACCAGTCAGTGAAGACCATGACTCTGAAAACTGATGAATATTCTGCTGAAAGCCTCCCCTGAGACTCTTCTAAGATTCCTGCCTGCAAGAAAGAGATAAAAGCCTAGAGACAAAGGACTCAGCCTATGCTCTCTCTGGGGTGCAGCCTTTGCCTTCCCTTCTTGTCCCCCCACTTCTTTCTCCTAAATTCTAAGGCAATGGGTAGCTGACAGCTTATCCCAGAACCTGTCCCTAAAGCCCCCTTTTCTCTGACTCCCCAGTGAGCTAAGGCAGTCCAACCTTGGTTCTCGCATTTCTTCTTCCATGCTAAGCTCTTCCTTGTTTCTCTGCCCTCAGCTTTGATAAATGGATCCTGATAGTCACCCGGACTTGTGTTGTAAACTCTTTCCTACATGAAGTCAAAAACCCACACACTCAGCTGGCCCTAGGCAGACCTATGAAGGGCTAGGTCCTGACAGTCTGGTAACAACAGGGGGCTTCACTAACCAACCTAACATAACACCCCCATTTCCTTTGCTTTCTTAACTTTGATCACTTCTCTTCTTAGGACTATATGGTCCAGGGGAAAATAAGCTCCATGACATCTGATACTTGCCTATTTTGTTCACACAGCACACATAAGGTCCTCACTAAAAAACAGTGTTCAAAAGGGCTAGAAATTTGGTGCAACATCACCAAAAATTCAGTAATCAAGACACATAATATTTAATGAAATATCTTAAGTTTTAAAATCAATGTGAAAAATCCATGACAAACTCTATATAAAGGATGTAAATAAAGATAATATCAGTAACAGTGCTGTATAAAGTCATATTGGAGTCTGAGGCAAAAGAAAAAATCAGTAATCAAAAACACTGCATTAAAATATAATGTTCCTTGATTGATGAGTGTTTTGACACCCTAGTCCCTGCCCTGCTATAAATGACTGAGTGACATTTAATCGCACACATCAATAAAATGACACCAATAAGGCACCATTCACTTGGAGAAAATTTACTATGTGCCAGGCATTGTGATGAAAACTTTCTACATTTTATCTTTGATCCTTTCAACAACTCATGTCAAGTATGAACTAGTTTCCACATGTCACACATAAAGACACTGGGGCTCCGAAATTAGGAAACTTGCCTTCCTGTAGTAAATGACAGTCAGAAGAGTGTCAGTTCCAGAATTATGAGACTAACCAATATTCAAAAAAGGGGGTTGGCAAACTATGGCATGTGGGCCAAATCAGGCCCACCACCTGTTTTGTAAATAAAGTTTTATTAAAGCATCAACACATCCTTTCACTTAGTATAATCTATGGCTGCTTTCATGCTGTAACACCAGACTTGAACAGCTGTAAAAAGAGACAAGAAAACCTAAAATACTTACTATCCTGCCTTTTGTTTATAATATGAAAGACCTGACAATAATGTAAATATCCATCACTAGGAACTTGCTAAACAAACTACATCCATTAATTAATACTGAGCATAAGGTTCAAAAGTAGATAATCCTAGGATAAATTCCAGGTGAATCCAAGATTTAAATATTTAAAATAAATAAATAAATAAAAGTACAAAGAATGTAGCCATATGGAAACCTTACTATCTTTAATCTGGTCTTTAATTTTTATTATATTTTTTCCTTTGGCTCAAACTGGCCTCGCTGACACCCTAACTCACCCACCTGTCTCTGCCCTGCTCTCAGGACGTAGAGAGCATCCAACAGACTTAGAAACAATGTTCTGGGTGAACTGACATAGAGTTTTCAATCAAATTAAACATAGTATCTTGGCCTCAGTTGTGTTTTAGCTCCAGGCCCAGAAAAGCAGAACGACCCCACAGAACAAATACTTGTGAAATTGGACAGAACAACTCCATGGCTGACCTTGGGACCAGATGCAATGATCAATTACCCACTACCCAAGCACCACCCAGTCAGTAGAAACCATGACCCTAACTCCATTAGTCAGCATGACTAATTATTTTTTTCCCTATAGAATTTATCCTGGAAGCCACCAAGGAGCCGGGTCTTTGAGCATTGGCTCACCTGTGACTCCAGGAATGGTGTTGTCTTCCATAAACCCTTACTTTCCTGGTTGCAAGCTCCTGTTCGGGGCTTATTGGCCTTTGATGAACACAGGCCAAGGAACCCCTTCAGTTAATAACAAAAGCAGTTGTGGGGGCCCTGGCTGGGTGACTCAGCTGGTTACAGCGCCACCCAATATGCCAAGGTTGGGATGTCCATGCCTAGTGAGAGCACATATAAGAATCGACCATGACATGTAAATAAGTGGAACAACAAATCAATGTTCTCTTCCCCCCCACCCCTTTCTCTCTCTATGTCAATTTTTTTTTAAAAAAAAGACAGTTGTGGAAACATTTAGAGTAAGGAAAGCATTTTGACTTCACATGAAAAAAAAAATCCAAAGGCAAAAAACATCAAATATATTAAATAAATATTCAATTTTCTGATTTTCAGAAAGTACTGTCATAAACATCAAACAAAAACCAGAAAAACACTGCAATTCATACCACAAAAAGAAGTTCTTCAATATATTGGGAGATTCCAGAAATTGATAAGCCCAAAACATTACACAAAAAATGGATATGTAATAGTTCAGGAAAAGGAAATACAAATGGTCTCAACGTAGGAAAAGTTGCTGTACCTCACTAAAAATGAGAAGCAAAGATTAAAATGTATGGATGCATTCTTTTACCTCCTAAATTTGCAAACTGCAAGATGTTTCACTACACACTGTTAGCAAGGATGTATTCAAATAAGCACTTTCCTTTATGGCTACTGAAACACTGATAGAATCTTCAGACAAGGAAATTTGGCAATAGCTATTATCATTACAAATTCGCACTCCTATGACCCCAGTGTTAATTATCTGGACATGCCTGCATTCACTCAAGGTTAGGATCAGTCATGGCGGCACTCTTGGTTGGTAATGTCCATGACTGGAAACAAGACAAATATCCGGTCACCAAAGACCTGCTTAATTAAATTATGGCAAACAGAAGCAACAGAATAGTGTAAAACTGGAAAATAAAAAGAAAGCTCTTTAAGCTAAAATAAAACTTTCAAGTTACATTTTTTAGTGTAAAATTCAATATAAATAATAGTATGCTACCAGTTTTTTAAAATGATGAGATAAATGATCATATATAGATAGATATATAGTATGGCCATAATACACCTCTGGAAGCAAATAAAAGTAGCCATAACACAAGTAAATGATGAGGAAAGAGGGAGGGAGGATTTTCCACTGCTTATGTACTTTTACTCTTTGAACTTTAAACCATATTAATACATTACTTATTTAAAAGTTAAATTTTAAAGATTCATTGACATTTTAAGTGGTAGAAGTAGTATCTGACACCAGTCAGTGGGGAGAAAAGCTAGTTACAGAGCAATTATTAGAGGATTACGTCATATCACATAAAGGAAAATTGCATACAAATCAAAACAGTGAGGGGCATACACAAAGATTAAGAGAAAACTTGCTAAAGTGTTCATGGTGGCTACCTTTGGGATGAAAGATCCAAAGATGTTAGTATGATCTAGGAAGATATTTATTTTGTGAATACATACATGTAGCACTTCTGCAATTAACAACAACAAAAACAATAATAACTTATTTTTTAAAAGTGGACACATGCAATTCTAAAACCTTGACTTAAGAACATTCTCAATGGACTCTGGACCTGCTGAGGTCTCAAAGAATCATGGCATGTTCTCAACAGGGGTAACGTTGCCCAGTAGAATGAAAATTGGTTGAAAGTTGGTTGGCTAAATTTTGTTACTCTTTTTTATCTTTAAAACACAAAAATATAGAGTAAACAATTGGACATACAGTTAATCTATGGTATTAAAAGTGCATAGGCTAGGGGAGGTTATGAAACAAGTGTCCAAAAGGGCACCTTTGGGAAAGGGGCAATAATAGAAAACAAGGTTGAAGAAAAAAATATGGAATTATGTGGGCAAAATAAAGATAATCCAGTCTTTTTCATGTGACTCTTAAGTCAGATGCATATTAAGGCAGATACTGTATTTTAACCTTAAAAGGAGATAAGTTCACCCCACATGAAAACCCTGTAAGTTAATAATACACCCATTATTACAAATGGGAACCTGAAACTCAACTTATGAGCTGAGAAACACTGAGCAGTGGTTTGCACCAGTCCACACAGCTTTTGTCTGGGTGCCCCACCTATTGCTTCTCGACTGAATCATATTTAACTTTCACCCATCATTCCTGCCACTCAGGAACCCGGGAGAGATCCTCTTTTTGTCATCTTAACTTCACACATATGCCCCCTGGCAACCTGCCAATCACAAATTTAATAAATCCATCTCCTTTGTCAAGTTGTTGATAAAAATGCTCAGAGGGCTAGGCCAGTGATAGGCCCCTCCATCATGACAGTGGGGCAGTAGCAGAATTCCCTGGGAAAAGGTTTTCAATCTGTTATGAAACCTCATTTCTTCATTTCAACTCTGAGAATATCAAGAGACATTCTGTTAAGGCCCTCTCTGAAACCCAGGTGCCCATGTTGGTTGAACTGGAAAATCTTGTTATGTTTTCAACACATGGCATAAACCAGGGGAATGAAAAGAAACCCCATTGAAGAACAGCAGCACAGAGGGCTTTGCACGCAGACACACTTTGATCTCCTTACTATTCTTACTGACACTTGGTGGTACAAGCATTGGATAAGGAAGGGTTGCATGACATAAATGAGGCATACAAAGGAAATATTAAAAACAAAGCTGTGAAAACACAAAAATGACCAGCTATCTTTTTCCTTGTTCTGTCAAAAAACTGTGGTCATAATAAAATGTTTAATGAAAAGCTCCATAAACCTTAAGGATCACTACTATATTTTTAGGGACTAACTGATCATTGATGAAGAAGAAACAAATGCTGCTCTAAGAGTTACAGACAGGATCTATTTATATAGACAGCAAATGAAGTTAGTGGTCACCATTGCTCTGGCCAAGTAGCTAACTTGGCTGGAGTATCATTTAACACACCAGGGCTGCAGGTTTGATACCTCCGTCAGGGTACATACAAGAATTGACTGATGAATGTATAAATAACTAGAACAACAAATAGAAGTTTCTGTCTCTCTCTTTTTCTCTCTCTCCCCACCCCCAAAAAGGCAATAAAAAAGGGGGGGTCACATATGAAAAGAAAGGCATCCTATAGAAAAATACCAGGAATTTTTTTTTGGTAAGTGAAACACACTCTGATGTCATGATTTAAGTAGCAAGATGTGGCCATGGCCAATGTAAACAATGGCTCCCGATTGCTGAACCAAAGACCAGTGCTGCTGGGTTTCAGGTACTGGAAAACTTCATTAAAAATAATATCCACATTTTTAAACCCCCACAGCAGCATCTCCAAGGAAATTGTGATTTGAAAACAATGAAAATAGCCATAAATAGTAAGTATTAAGAGCTGACACTAATGTATAAGTATGGCATAATAGGCATCATCTCATATACTTCTCAAATCAACCAGGAGCTATAACTTCACTGTTATATAGAGGAAGCATGTTGCAGATCAGAGGATAACTTGTTCAAGATCACTCTCCAAGTAAGCAGATTTTAATCCCCCACTTCACACCCATTCTTTACATATAGCTAAATTTTATAGGCCACTGACAATAGACCAGTGTTCATGGATTAACTTATTTGTGCATGACAAACTATTCCCATTTTATGGATGAAGATACTAACAGTCTAGAAAGGTTAAATTATTTGGTCTTTAGACCACACTAGCAAGTAGTAAAGCCAGGATTAAAACTCCAGTAGGTGGCTCCAGAAATGCCAGTTGAAATATCCTGCTACAGTGATACCTAAATGTGTGGATACTTCTGTACAGTTCTGATGTTATCCAAATCTGGAGATCAGTATCAACTTGGACTGTATGTCTAGGTCCAAAATACTCCTCCACAAAGAACTGAAACTCTTAGCCAAGGCAATACAATGAATGGGGGAAATAGCCTACTGGTAGCTGACCATCATTCCTCATATTCAACAAAGAAAATACTAACATTTTTTCTTACTCACTTTTTTTACCTTTTTTTATTGATGTTTGAAAATAGTTGTCGCCATTTTTTTCCCACCACCACTTAGTACTAACATTTTAAATAAAACCATGTGTTTGTAGGTAGGGCACAAAGCTAAGTGAGTTGGAAAATGAAGTGAGTTGGAAAATGAAGTAAGTAGCCATCTGCTGCTGTTGCCTAAAGACAGGCATTCACAGAAAGACACAATGTCCCATAATCACCACACTAAATCTGAGAAGACCAATGCCATTAACAAGGCAAAGTTAGGGTGGAAGAAAAAAATAGATGGAAAAAATAATGTAGACCTGACTAAAACCACACAATTTTGTGTTCTCAAGAGGGCCCACCCTAATTAAGGTAACAAAAGATTTAAAAGTATTTAAAAACAGAATCAAGTCACTTTAAAGAAAACAGAGGTGAGGCAACAGAGAAGATAACCCCAGTAAACATTCAGATGAAAAGAAAAAACTTTGGATGAAGGCACGGCTATATGGTTCTGGTGCAGTAATTCTTCAACTAGGTAATTAACTATCACTGATACCATGAGAAAAAAAAAATTCCTGACCACATGCAAAGCACATTGTTAAGAACACAGAGCTCAATTTGACAGTTAAATGGGGGACTCCTTTATGTCTGGCACTCTTTAAAAAAAGCAACTAATCATTTTTTGAGACAATACAATGAAGAAGCCTACTTGGCAAAATGCCTCAGAAACACAATTAATAAGAAATGGAAGTTAGGATCCAAAGCTTGTGACTAAGCAGAAGATAGAGCATATACTTTTCCTTCATGATTCTGGAATAGCAATGCTGAATGACACAGCCTACGCCAATTCCTGGTCACTGTACTGATAAACTTTGCTAGAATTGTTCAGTTCAGGAGCTCACACACCACAGAAAATGTTTAGTGATTTCCAAAACAGTAGGATCCTAGTTGTGAAGAACAAGCTCTGTAATTAGCAAATTAGAAGTCCCTTACTTGCAGATAAAACTGCTAATGCAGACAAAGTCTCAACATAAAATAATAACTTTCAGAAGATGCTGGACAAAGGGGAGGAAGCAGGCTGTAATCCGCTTTCATTCTTTTCGCAGCCTTTGTACTCAACTGCAGGACCACTGTTTAAGGGGGATTTAGACTTTTCCAGGTAAAGGAGGTTGTTTTCATTTATAGCATTAAACTTTCTCCCCAACTCCCTCCAAATAAACCAAACTCAGAAAAACAGGGGGGAAAAACACATTTGATAAAGAGTAGATATTTCTTTACGTAGCAGGCTCTTAACCATGCCTACTGGGTCACCTGAACATTCCTCTAAACCACTGTGGTTCCAAGCATCACTTAAAGTACTGTACTTACTATTTCATTCTGAATTTGCTTTATAATAGGTCAAACTGGAGGTGTTCATTTCTCTTTGGGTAAAGTCTCCAAGAGAAGCAAATTGCAGCTCACCAAGAGAAATCAAACTACTCCATTGCCTTTTTGTACTCTATCAAAGTTAATAATGAATAAAACTGAATACCCACATTACTAATTCCTGGTATGTCAAAATGTCCTGTGCCCCCATGGGCATGAAGTACCTTCAGCTAACACTGCCCTGGCAAGCCTGGAAGGCTACTGTTCTGAAAGGGGTATTGATTCTGACCCTTCGAAATATGCTCAGGAGGAAGCCATAGGCCCTGAAGAAGACATCAATCAGGTCACAAAATCCATCTGCCTACTCCTTATCTCCACTGATGATTACTGGGCTGCTCAGATTTCACCTGTGTAGACCTAAAGGTCAGGATTTTTCTTCTCTCTTGAACCTGGCACGGTGTGGTCTTCATCATCTTTGAGCATCCTTCAAGTGCTCTGGGCAAAAAACTTGGTTCTATTACTCACTCATTCTTTATTTTATTCCTCAGATACAGCAATAATCCTAGGCTATACCTTCACAAGTGATCTGAAGGCTGACTACTTCTAGCCACTTCCAGTTGTTACCACTCAGGCCCAAGCTGCCACGACCTCTGCCAGGAATTGCTGCAACTGTCTCCCACCCTGACTTGCTGACCCACCTTCCCCTCCTTGGGACTATTACCAACACAGCGGCCAGTGATCTTGTTAAAATATAAGGCAGATCACGTCACTAGCCTTCTTAAAACCCTCCACAGCATTCTAAATCATTCAGAGGAAAGGCCAAAGACCTGAAAAGTAGTCTACAAGACTGAACACATCTGCTCCCTGCCCCCGATTACCTCCCTATTCACAGCTCCTACTGTTTTCAGTATTGATCCCCCTATAGGAGCCAAACAGGTCACCTTACCATCCCATGAACATGTCAAACATTTTCCTGCTGTCCTATCTAGGTAACAAGTAACCCCCTCACCTCCTTAATCCCATGTCACTTTTTCAATGAGACCTGCTCTGCCACTCAAATTCACCCCTCATCCAGATGTGCTTTCTTCCTCTTTTTATTTTTTTCCTCCATAGCAGTCATCTTCTAAAATCATACATACTTATGTGTTTTGTGTATTGCCTGTTGTCTACTCATGGCCCCCAGTGGCAGGTGATCTCTGGAAGGACAGGTACATGCCCCTGGTGGCAATGCATATAAACAGGGGTCAATGAACACGCTAACAAACAGAAACAACAGGGGGGCGGTCTCGGTTTGAAACAGGATTTTGAACACCTTTATTGAGGTACAACAAATAGGCTTAAATTCAACCATTTCAAGGGTACAGTTGGATGATTTTTTAGTAAATTTATAAAGGTGTACAATCATCATGACAATTCACTTTCATAGCACTTCCATTACACCAGACAGCCCAGAGAGGGATATTTAACTGGAAATGTACCAAACATCGTATCTCCTCTCTTGTTGTACAATGAAATCAAATTTCTAGAAACACTTCTTTTAACGTACTTTCTCACAGACCACTGTTAGTCATCAATCTATGATTTTTTTTTCAAGACACGAACATGTTTTAGTTCATACACAGCACTCAGCACTGTGAAACAACGGAAATAAGATGAGTGGAAATTGAATCCTGTTTCTTTTACCAGCAACACTGGGTACCATATATAGGAAATCAACCTACAAATGCTGATTTCCTAGCACTCCTACTACAAAATGTGGAAAAGTCACAGAATGACCTGATATAGTCCAAACAAATCCAGGTTCCTCCACTGCCTCTCTCTCAGTCACATATGGCCGGCTACATCCTTCCATGATGGTGAGTCTACAAGAGCAGCCTGAACTTTTGGAAACCAAATCCCCCTTGAAACTACTATTCACTAATATTCAAATCACCCTTTGACATTAATATACTAATGGTGAGACAGAGAATAAATTCAAATTGAACCGACCTCTCTCACTGTTAACCTTAGGTTTTAGAAGACTTCAGAAATCTTAGAATAAGTGGCAGGAATAACTTCCCATATATGAGCTAATGGCTCCAATTCCTTTATTGGGTGTTTGTTTCCTAAGCTGCCCTCTCACTTCTACCAAGTTCAAAGCCAAGAGTTTGATTTGACTTTAAGATGCAGAACCAGATCCTGGAATTTTCACTGAGAGTTCAAAATAAATTCTAAACAACCACCTTAAAAATCACAACTGAGACACCACTACTAATCTGCCTTTACTATTAAATATGTCAGAAAACTCCTGTAATCCGAAAGGTCGTTTTTCCCTTACAAATTTATGGACAATTTGTTACATATTAACAAGTAGAATTTCAAAGCAAAACACACATTGGCTACCTGTCCTTTCAAGTACTACTTATGATTTGCAGACAAAGGTATTAAATTAGCTTCCAAAAGTTGCAAACAGTAAAATTTCAAATTTTATTCTTAAATTTGAAAATAAGGTGACTGTGAATTAGATGTTTCTGGTTTTTTTTGCATTTGTATGGTAATTTTTTAAAACAAGAAAGAAAGGATAACTCCTTAGGAATGACTTTCTCCCTAACACTAAAACACAGAAAGGTATCAGATAGCAAAAGAGTTAAAAGTCATTTTTCCTTTTCTTCATGAAAGACAGAGTTTTTTAACACCATTCAAAAGTCCTCCAGATACTCTACACTGGTGAAACAAATTAACTGACATTACTAACAGAAACAACCAGAAGAAATACTTCACGTGGTTAAAAAAATGGCATTTCATTAAATTGCTTGCAAATATTTATGACTGAAGTCAAATGAACAATTATCTGTGCTAAAAAGAAGTAATAGGAATCTATAGCTGGAGACATATCTGCCTCAAAACTATCTCAAACTTACTTTGAAATGCAATCTTCAAAGCAACCTAATAGATTTCATATTAATTTGCACACACATGTAAATAAACCTGGGCTACAAATATAACTGATGAAACACTGGGGCGTACTCCACTTCCCCACTGAAGACATCCAAAGAAAATAAATGTGCCCCTGGTCTCCTCCTGCATCACAGTCACGAGGCATGCCGGGCCACGTGCTTTGCTACCCAGGATGGCTGTGTGCAGCTGAAAGATGACACACATTTTAAAATTGGACAGTCAGATGTCCTCATCAGGGTCCACCAATCACATGCAAAATGGAAAAGATGAAGGACACTGAGTCTGCAGTGTATTACAAAATCATACAAAATCATTCTTAAAAGAAGGGTTTGGAAAACCCAGATCCAGCACACCACCTCCTCACCTTGCTCCCTTAGCACCCTTTGCTAACCAGTCTGCTCACATCCGGCCCCTCTAAATGGAGCCTTCCCTATCTTCTCCAATATGTTTTCGGAGAAAAATTAATTTGCATTACACAATTCAGTGTTGGACTACAGTGTTCCAATTGTTACTTTTTATCTCATGTGTTTAATATTCCCCAAGAATAATTAATTCATTATAACATATTGATAATCTTTTACTACTCCTATTATGAATTCATTGATGCAAATATTCACTCGAGGTTGTTTTCAGGGCTCATTTTCACTCAGCTCTGCATCCAGCATACATTGGAACACAACTGAGGGACTAGGCTCCCTGTCCTCACAGACAGTACACTCTTGTGTGTGCACTGCCTCCCATGCTGTGGCTGCAGCTGCCTACCTTTAATGAACCATTCACTGAAGCAGCCCATCAGCCTGTACCATTTCATTTTACTCCTCATCCTGTCCTGTGTCAAATATAGTATCACATTCCCATTATACAGGCATGGAAACCAATGTATGAGGAGTTAAGTCATATGAAGTGGAAATACGAATTCTGGTGAATCCAAGACTCATTTGTAATCTTACTCTTAGCCATAAGTGACATCAACTTTACAGTAAAATGTGCAGAGAGGAGACTTCCTGTCTCAGAAAAACTTAAGAATTTAAATGAAGGTGAGCTATGAGAATAATTACCCTACCTATGTTCTTTAAGGTGGACCAACTGTGTTAACATGTTTTCTTTGTACAATCCCTAGAAAGAGCATCATCTACCCAGAAGTATCACCATAACTGTCATCCCTCACCATGCCCTGCCCCACCTCCCATTTAACAGATGAGGAAAGTGAAGTTAAAAAGGCTTAAATGAATAACCCAAAGACAACTTAAAAATGGTAACACCTTGATTTTACCATGTTCAGAGTCTGTATTAAGAGATCTTCCCACACAAGAAACTACGAGTGGTAAGAATGCAAGGGCAGAAGTACTTTCAAATGATGTCAAAGGCATTAAAATTTACACATATATTTTGGGGAAAATTTTCATAATGTGTATTAATGTGTTAACAGTTTTCACATAAAACCCAGTGAGTCTGTGTGAAATTCTAAGAACCTAAGAAAGCCCCATTTAGTAAACAGAATGAGTTGTGCACACTCACTGGGCAGAATATTACACAGCTCTGAAAACACAGTTTCCAAGACTGTCCAATAAGGGAAAGGATTCTGAAATGCAGAAAAAGCAGGATATGAAGTTAAAAACCCACCATAATTAAAACAATCACCACAACCACAAAGGGTTGATAAATTCTTTACAGTTAAGGTTCAAATCATTTTGTTAGCCAAATATAGAACTTGTTCACAACTGGAATGGCATGTACCATATAGCTCAAAGTCAGAGCAATTATTTCATGGAAGAATAAGATATCGTGAGCAATTCCTCTCTGTTCAGATGCAACTTTAATAAGGCATGCTTGATGTGCTTTAATATATATTATACCCACTCCTGCCTTCCCAGGGAAGACCAAGATCTTACATGTAACGTTAGCCAGACACCATTTTTATTATTACATAAAATACTTGCTTTACATACTCACTAGAGATAATTAAGTTCATTTGTGTGTATATTACATACACATATGTATTCACAAAACACAACCTTTTGTTTACATATACATCTTTAAAAACACCCATTCACTTTGACCCAGGATTTACACTTCAAAGAATGTTTTCCTTACACCAATAGTCAGAGAGAGACAATGCTATCTTAGCCAACATGGAAAGCACTTGTTTAAATTAATAATCAGTTTCAGGGACAGTCCCCTGCACTACATCTATGAATATGTCACTCATGTCTATCAGAATGCCACAATTATCAGTTATCATCATCAACCTTTTTCTGATTCTAACTATATATCCTTTTCTTCCCAGTAAAGGAATGAATTCAGACATCTAAAATGCAGCTAATATAAGACCAAGGGTTTTAATGCATTACAAACATTTGAAATGAGGCTTGAGACCATTCCTATGGTAGGCTAATATTTTTTACTACTTCTGACAAGTAGAGTAGAGAATAGAGAGTTGAAAAGCTGAGATGAATTAAAGGTCTTGCTGATAAAATGAGTAATAATAAAATGTTTGTAGTGGACATTTTTAACACTCCATTCTGCCTAGTTTGTTAGAAAGGCTTTACAGTTCAGTATGAAAAATAAAAGCACAATCAGAGGTCCCAATGACAGGCTCACTTCCCCACCAGGACTATGGTTACAGGTCAGTCCTGGGAACCTGTGGCAGACCTGCGTCTGGTGACCTAACGGCCTTGGTCAGGCCTCGGCTCCATGTCACATATTCAAATTGCAGCAGAAAAGTCACTTTTTCAAGGAATTGGGCCTTGTCCCGCCATTCCACATCAGTTTACTTTGTTATAGGCTTCAGACAACCATGTGGCTTTCCTTTGAGACCACTAAAGCTTAGTTCATTAATTTACTTCAAAGAATTTGAATCTATGTTGCTTTTGACAACTCATATTGTCCCCCAGCTCAAGAACAGTTTCAAGGCAGCTCCGACAAATAGCTAGGAGAAAACTTTGGCCATAGAACTCCCCAAAGTCACCTAAATAAACAAATAAGCTAAGCAAAAGCAAAATGCTTACTATACCAATGTTGTTGTGAGACAAACACAAATGTTGTTGGCTCCACAATGTTGTGGAGCTATCCCAATAGCTCCAACTTGTATCCAGACTATAGTGGCTGAATCTTTTATAGAAATTCTAGAGCCCACCTACCTGTTTTGCTCTCCATCTTCCTACTGAGTGTAGCAAAAGTGTCTGGCACATATTAGCACCCATTAAATCTTTCTCCTTTTTTTAAAGATTTTATTTATTGATTTTTAGGTAGGGGAAGAGAAGGAGACAGAGAGGGAAAGAAACATCAATGTGTGGATGCCCTAGGATGCCTACTGGGGACCTGGCCTGCAACACAGACTAGGGATTGAATCTGCGACCCTAAATTTTTCTAGAGTGAGTAAAATAACAAATGAACTAATAAATGAATGGGGACAAAGTCAGTAACTCTATGCATATTAATCATGTTGTCCACATGGAGCTGATGTAGCATTATAAATGCTGAATCCCTGTCACCTAACTCCACTGAGGCCTCCATAACTCAACCTCAGATCAGCACACTACCTAAAACAATGGTTTGGTTCACAGGCTAAACATCCCATCAGAACAAAACCATACTGGCCTTCTTGACATCCCCATCACCTGCTGATCAGGATAACTCATTAACAGCCAAATCTCAGGTGTCTCAAGTAATGTCCTGTCCTCCTATTGGCAGCCTGTTTGTAGTACTGCCTGCTGTGCACACAAGTAATTAACTTGCAATGCTCCACTGACTCTGTCACATTCCACAGCACTGAAAAATTCACAAGCAGGTAGTCAAATACGCAAGCCGCTTCCCATGTTAAACTCGATAACCAAATATCACATCATGTGTAAGGGTCAGTAAAGATACCTTCTTGACACACAAGTCACATGTCAGATACGGAGGCATGGTGACTATAGTTAAATGTCACTCCTTTGAACTCCATTAATTCGGATCCTGCAGTAATACAGACAGAAAATGAATAAAGGCTTCCTTTTTGCTATGGAAAAAGGGCTTGCTTTGAGAGTCCTGAAAATAAAGCTGTATAAATCAAGTTTGACTAGGTGACAAATTCAATAAAGAAAGATGCCATACACACATTGCCTAGTGATAAAAACCATGAATTCTAAACCCTGATCACTGAATCTCACCTTTGCTCCGGGCAAATTACCTGAACCCTGTGCACTTCAGTTTCCTTGTTTGTACAATGGGGATAATAGTACCTAACTCGCAACACTCTAATACAATAAAGTGCTGAAAGCAGAGCCCAGTAAATAGTGAGCACACTGTATTAAACAGTAGCTATTAGTAACCTGAGCATTATTATTTCCCAATACTGAACATATGGTAAGGCCACCAGATGTGTGACTGAACATACCTAAAACTCTATTTCCGCAGGTACCTTACAGGGAAATCACTTATAAACAACTCAAACATTCTCTACTCATGGATATGGACCACTCCTAAAAACTTCAGCTTAATATTGTACTTATCCTCAATTCTTTACTAACTACACAATTATTTCACTGTTATGGAATTTCAAAAAAAGTGAATAATGCAGGGAGACACTAACTAGAATGAATTTTCTTCTATATAACTCTAGGTCGATGAGACAATATGTGACCAAATGACAATAGTGGGTTGGCATGACCCAGTGACTCATTAAAAAGAGTTTAAACAGCAGAGAGAACAAAGCCTCAAGTCAGGCTGAGACATATACATGAAGGTGTGATATGACAAGGATAGACGAGGGAGCTATAATAAACACTGAGAGGGGCTGAGGTAATGAAAGAGGAGATGAACATGAATGGAGAATTATTGGCTTCATGGGCGACTAGAGAAATGTACAAAGGTCATATCACTTCCCCTTGCAGTGAAAGGCAGTTTGGCATTCTGGAAGTCAACAACGTTGGACATAGGGTTTTAATCAACAACTCACATTTTGCTGTGGCAGAGGCAGTGGAAATGGGTGGTTATCTCACAGCGTCACAGGAAATACATTTATATGCACAGGACTGGACACCATGGCGACAACCATCCAAAAAACTCCCTAAAGGTACAGGAATCTTCCCATGACATCTCCTACCTCACCCACCACTTTATACCTAAGTGAAGACTGCTGATTAATTTTATCCTCTCCAAGTCATGGTTTATATTATATAGCCATCCTGCCAATACCCTTGGGAAGGTCTCCAAACCACTTTAGTGATTATAGAATAAAATTGTTCTCTCATCCCATCAATTTAGTTTTACATCTTTGAAAAGGTAACATATTAACTGCTGTGGTCTACACCTCCTGCAACCGATTCCACGATACTCAAAGTTCTACTTATACTAATAAAATTTATACTCCAGCTACTTCCTAAATAGATGAGATACTGTCACTAAGGTACCAGATATAATGCTACCTGAAAGAATAAATAAAATTAAGACATTCATTTATTCATATGCTCATTTACTGTCTCTTCTCTCCATGACCATAATACATGGATCTTATCTGACTCGTTCTGTGTTGTCCCAGCTTCTAGACTAGTGCCAGATATATATTAAGCACTAAAAGAAGTAACCAAAAAGGACTCAGATCACTTCTTATGATTTGATGATTTATAATTTTACATGATTTATTACATGCACATAAATATAGTTAAATAGATGATTAATCAACAAATAAATTCACCAGTTTTGACTATATTCCTAAAGTTTGTGTTCATTCATCAGAAAAGGTTGATACATTTCATTCTGACCATGCAAAATGAACCTTGAAGAACAAGTTTTCTATATGCACATCACACACCTCTCACCACTTGGCTTTGAGTTAGGCTGTATTACACCCCTTTCACGGAGAAGGAAAACTGTGTTCAGAGAGGTTAAGGGCATTCATTCAAGCCATTCGGTTTTAGGAGCAAAGATGAGGTTTTGCAACCAGGTACGCCTGATTCTAGAACTGTAGCCAGCTTTCTAGTGTACTTAGAAAGAGCTGATTCTCTTATAACTTAAGGAATAAAAAATAATACTTCCCTTTTAGACAGTCTCTTATCCAAATCTTGTCTTGAGAGTCAACACAGCTGTCAACAGTTGTCCATAATGTTAAACATACTCTTAGAGGCATATCCCTCTCAAAATGTATTTCTTACTCAGGCTTACAGAAGCTTAAGGGACTTAAAAGCTTAAAGCGTCAGATCTATTTGAGGAAACACAAATCAACGCACATACAACACAACCCTAAAATGCACACCAGTTCCCTGACAAAAATGTCTCCATTTTTGTCTAAGGACAGTAACTGTCACTCAGCTCCAGCTCATGGCTGCAATTGGGAAACCTAGATCCAGAGAAACCTTAATATTTTTCAAGTGAGGCTGGATTTTCCCTTTCTATTTTATTTTTTATAATAGTATGTAAAACAAATAGGTCAAAACCAGTATGCCAAACTGTTACAGAACAAACAAGGGGGGCCTGGGACAATATACTATTATTGAAAGAAGGCCCTGGGTCCATTATGTCCGCCGCCCGAGGAAAGACATCTCTCAATGCCAGAGATTCGTGAAAAGGAAAGGAAATGTTTATTTAATGTTATACAAACTTTAAGCAGTGACCTAATGTCTTTATCAAAAATCCTAAAGTCCCTAAAAACACCCACAAACACACAGTCCTTCCTTCCTTCCCCCTTTGCCCAGTCCAGAGTACCGTATCTCAGGAAAGGAAGTAGAAGTCCATGGCTCAGGCAGTCCTCTGGTTCTTCCCAGTTAGTACTCCATCTCGACTGGGAGACCTCCCTGGGTTCCTGGCACCCTCAGCTGAGTCGCCAGGATCTCTGCTAAAACCAGGTGGTGGTTCCCCCTTCAAAAGCTGTGGGGGTCCCCACTCCGGCAAAGGCACGTGGTCCTCCCTCTCTCAGAGCTGCCACATGGTTCTCCTTCCTAAAGCAGCATGGTTCTCCTTCTCAATGGCTGCCACCTCTGGGTTTTAAATCCCCAGGCCCGCCTTCCTCTGCAGCCCCATTTCTGACTCCTCCTACACTTGGGCACACTTGCCCTCAATCTGCTGTCTTCTCTAGCTTTTCTGGTCGCCATCGTGGGTCTGGGCAGGTGTCACCTCATGTCATGGAGCCAATCTTCTCCCAGCTCCCACGCAGGCACTGTAACTTGGGGGACCAGACCTGCCCCCCAGTTACATCTTGGTGGGGAAGTTACTTCCATTCCCCTGGCTCAGAGCATGGCCACAGCTATTTAACATATCTAAGCGACCAGCCAAAGGCTATAGATATGTTAAATGACCACGCCAGAGCTTAGCTGCAAGGCTGTTGCTATGCGAAACAGCTCTCAATGGCCCTGCTCCATTTGTCCCTTCCCCTAACCCACACCCTGGGGGGGTGGGGGGGTGAAGACATCTTAAAATCTCCTGGACACCTTAAGTTCTGGACCCCTTTTCAAATGCCTATTTGGGGTCCCCCCTCTTGGCTGCACCCTGTAACACAACTTTATTATTTAGGGGCCAAAACAAAGCATTAAGCCACATTTGTGTCAAGAAAATGGAATGTAATCTTATGTGGGAGATAAAGTGAAATAAAATGGCTTATTTATTTCTGTACTCAGTCAAGCAAAGTTTAGAATTTTAAGATGTCCATATGTGCCTCAGCCATAAGGTATCCCCACTGCTAAGGGAAAGTTGTGTGCATGCCCATCTCTACGCTCAACCCCTAAAATATCATTTGGAAAAAAATAAGGAAAGCTAAATTCAAAGCAAAAAATAATAAATGAATACATGTTTATCTTGCCCAAGAAAATATGTATAAGTAACACTCTTCTCCCTTCCTGGCCTCCTCCTAGGTCACACCTATGGCACTCCTGTAGAGATTAAGATGACGTGTCGAGAGTACATATCATGCAAAACACCAATACAAAAGAACCTTTGCACCCCAATGTTCATAGCAGCACAATTTACAATAGCTAGGTGCCGGAAGCAACCTAGATGCCCATCAGTAAATGAATGGATCAAAAAACTATGGTACATTTACACAATGGAATTCTATGCAGCAGAAAGAAAGGAGCTCCTACCCTTTGCAACAGCTTGGATGGAGCTGGAAAGCATTATGCTAAGCGAAATAAGCCAGGCAGTGAAAGACAAATACCATATGATCTCACCTTTAACAGGAACCTAAACAACAAAACAAAGAAACAAGCAAAATATAACCAAAGACACTGAAATAGAGGACAGGCTGACAGTGAACAGAGGGGAGAGAAGAGGGAATTTCAGGGGAGAATGGGAAGGGTTTACAGGAACAAATTTAAAGGACACATGGACAAAAACTAGGGGGAGGGTGGTAATGGGAGGGAAGTGGGGAGGGCAGGGTGGGTGGGCTGGATTGGGAGTAAAAGGGAGAAAACTGTACTTGAACAATGATTAAAATTTTTTAAAAAAAGAGAGTACATATCATGCAAATGAATCCTTAGTAGATCCCTGCACAGACAATACTATCATTAAGCCTACTTTACAAATTTAAAGATGGAGCTAATGGATTAACTTGCCCATAATAAATAGGCAGAACTTGTTTCATTGTGCTCCACTTTAGTGCACCTCACAAATGCTGCATTTCTTACAAACAAAAGGCAAGACAAGACCCTCTACCAGCAAAAAGATTGCAGCTCACCTTACAGCAGGGGTCTGGACCCAAACCTGTAATGTCTCTGAGGTGTACTGGTGGAGCTGATCAGTGAAGGAGCTGTAATTTGAACCCAGTCTCTAGTACACAGGTGGCAAACACAAGGCTTGCAGGCCCAATCCAGCCCTCCACCTCGTTTCATCCAGCTCAGCCCCTTCTTTGTACCTGGCAGCAGTGCTGAGCTCTCACTTAACTGTTGAAGAGTAGTTACATTTACACAGTCCTAAAATTACACTGAAGGCAACCGTGAGGCTGATGTGGCCCCCAGTGAAAATGAGTTTGACACCCCTGCTCCAGTGTACCAGCTTTCACCCCTACCATTAGCTGCCCTTAATTGTAGGAATTATAGGAGCTGGGGAACCCGAGTATAAGGGACACCAGTGAGAACATAGGGATGTGGGATCCCTCCCAAGTTCCACTATAAAGCTGCAATTTCTTATTATCAGAGTAACAGGCTAAAAACCATCTTGTCCTCTGATCCAGAAGCAAAGGAGACACAAATGCCTACCCTGCCTAATCAAAAACAAACAAATAAACAAAAAAACATCTGGACGCTAAGTCCTGCATTTGGAAAACAAAAACAATGATTCCTACAGGCTGTCAAGCAGAGTCTACTACATTTCTTGTTCCTGAGACATCTCATTGATCTGATATGTAACTCAGTCTCTATAGCTGACTTCATAACTTAAGTTTATGACTTGAACAAATGATGCAGAAAAACCCAAAAGCAACACGATTCTATTATGCACATTACAGAGTGCTACATTCATGGCAGGGCAGCTGACTAGACAAACAGGGAATTTATCACCCTGATACAGATGGCCTCATGCTGGGTTCCATTTCAGTCGTTCAAGGAGCGGTAAGACAGCCAGACAACTGCTCGTTAAAAAGGCATTTTAACAGGGCTTCCCCCATATACCAAGCACTGAGTCCAAGGTGAAAAAACCATAGATAGCCTAAACCTTGTGGAGCTTGCATTCTAGTAGGAAGGAAAGGCATTACAGAATACATAAGAACAAATGTGTGAATGTCACTGTGTGATGAAGAACATGAAATAACTAAATGTGAAGTAAAATGATCAAGGAATTCTATTAAATATACAGTCTCTTGAGGAGGTAACATTTAAACAGAGCCCTAAGGATACAAAGGGTGAGGGACAAGCATTCCAGACACATTGGACATCATGAACAAAAGTTGCAATACAGAAGACAAGGGTAAGAACAGCACAGAAAGTTGGGGAGCAGGACAGGACTCACCCCAAGTAGACGTGAAATGAATGGAATGTATGACTCTCTAAAAAGTGTAAAGAAGAGCAAGATCACTCTGAGCTCTAGTGGTTCAGGAAGAGAAAAAGATCTATAGACAGAGAGTGACCAACAGATGCTGAAACCATGGCAAAGCAGCACCATCGGTCCAAGAGGCAGGCAGAAAGACTGAGAGAAGCAGTACAGCTGGGTTCCCAGGACTTTCCCATGAAGGGCCCTTTTCCAGCCCTGAGTTCTGTCTGGATGTACTTCATAGCTTTGATTTCCAGAGACACACCTGTATTCTACAAACAAATTCCTGCCTTTGCCTTAAGAAAGTTTATGGAGATTTCAATCTTGTACTCAATGATCCTTGACTGATACAATGAATATTCCGAGGACATTTAGTCTAAAAAATTTGACCATCTTCAATTAAACAAGTAATTATCAAGTGCATATTCTGTGCTCTGCAGAACAAAGATGAATAAGAGTTAGTTTCTGTCTCTGAAGACTTTACCATCCAGTACACAGACATCATTAAGGCAACTTGTGCAAGAAGGACTCATAAAAGAAAACAACAAATGAAACCCCATAACTATGGAAGCATACGAGAGTGTGCTTAGTTTAAACTAAGGGAATCAAAGACAGTTTCAAAGTCAGTTACTTTACCTGATTCAAGAAAATTCCTTAAATATCTGTAGCTTGCCCAATGACATGAAGAAATAAAATAATAATAATAAGGTCTGCAACAGTTTGGGGAAATAGAAAGTGCATCCAACAAACCAGCAAAACACATAAACCTCATTAAGGCAAATCCTCCAAGCCCGATAAGGAAAGGAAAGTACAAGAGTTACAGATTATTAACTGGCTACAGCTATTTGCTTTCAGATTAAGAAAGGGGTGGCCTAACCACCTAAGTGCCATTGTTTCAGCCCAAACACCCTATCTGAGGCTTTCAGGTGGGCTGATTCAATAGTGCAAAACTGGCTGCTGAAAAGTCAATTAAAATGGAGTTCCATGAATGCAGAGGCTCCTCAGGAACAAATGCAAAGAGAAAATACTAATTCTGCCTGTGAGAGGCAAAATGAAATTCTTTTAACCAGTCACTCCAGAAATATACGGAATGAATTTCTTCCACTTTCTGATAAAGAACCTACATAATGACACCTGCAGGAAAGGAGGAGACAGGCATCAGGTGGCAAGCGTAATGTTTACCTAATTGATCCTGAGGATGGCAAAAATGTTGCAATTACATACACCAAAGGATGGACATTTAGCAACTACGTTTGCATGCTCTCCATAAAAATGCTGAATCCTAGCCCGTAAATCTGTAGGGTGCATTATACAACACAGTGCATCATTCACCTAGAACTGCACAGCCCAAGAAGCAGAGCAGATGGCACAGGAAGTGGAAATATTGATCACCGTGAATAATTTTTTACTAAAAAACATATAAAAAACTGGATTTTAAAATATTTCTTAATAATTTATTCACTGTGGTCTCACTGTTTTACAATTCTGTTTATAAATATTTACAGTGCACCACCTTCATGCAATAATTATTATTCAGTGTTCACAGTAAAAAGAAAGACATCAGCGATGACTGTGAGTATGCGTCTGCTAATCTGTGTGACAATATTTTAATTTAGCATTAATTCTCAGCTCTTCTCAGTTAAACATACACGGCTTTATTTGCTCTCTGTTTTAGCTGATATTTATAGACAAACAACACGCATCACAGTACCAGTTTTTATTTGTAATGATTTAGTGATAAAAGGAAGAGACCAAGTTAATATTAATGTGGAATACTCACAAGTTTTCAACCCAACTTCCTTAAACAAGTCAAACAAATGGAAGAAGCAAATCACAGGGCTGGGAATGACATGAAATAATTTCATTAATGAATACTTAAAAGGAATGAGAGACACACTGAGGTGCTATTCAAGGACAAAGACAGGTACATAGCCAATAACTAAAAACCCCTCCTGGGTGTCATATAACCAGTCCAATCAGAAATGTCACTACATCCTGACATGGCTCTGAAAAAAAAAAAAAAAAAAAGGTATGCAATTATACCCTTCTTTGTTGCACAAGTAAAAAACCTCAACATAAGGTTTGGAAATCTTAGTATCTTCTTTCATTTTAACATATCAATTAGCAATCCTTCTTGTTCCCCTTCACCCTTCTCAGGTCATTAGCTTTCAGTTTCCCTATACTCAGCCTCTAAATTCAGTGTCTGGTATATCCACTGAGTTGAACTCAGTTTTAGAACAGGGATTGGTAAAGAAGCAGTCTTTCCAGATCTCTCTAAACTAACCAGATTGTGCACTATGAGATCATTAATAATTTTTCAATAAATAGTGATGCTGAGGGGTAATGATAGTAAGTCTGACCAAAATTTGTAGTAAGAAGGTTCTGAAATAATTCTGCATATTAAAGCTGGAATATTGGTATCAATAATCAAGTCCTCTTTCACTTTCTTTCCTGAAGAATAAATGTGTTAGTACACAGTGAGCATGTGCATATGTATATTAGGTCTGGGTGTTACGGGTGATACCTGTAATATAAATAATAAAGAGAATAAAAATATAAAATAATTTCTACAGGTACTATTTGAAAGTTGGATATCACATGTCTGTTGGAAATAAAGACATAGCAGACAACTCTAAGAAAATTCTGTATTTTAATAAATACATCTGATTAGTTCTCATGCTCTTTCATTTTCACATTAAAATAAGGGGTTGATAGTATGTTCCTTTCCCCAGAACTTATGAACTTAGCAATTTTTCTCTGAAAATGAAATTCTGTTCTTTAATTGAGCATAACATATTACGTTGTGTTACCTATTTTAGGAGTGAAGAAAGAAATAAAAATTCTGTGATACTCCACAGTATTATGATACAAAACATTTTTATTTCATTTCAGAGAATATTAAAATCATCTCATGTTAAAGAACAGCTTTCTCAAGTACATTTGTCTATACACACAGATATGTGTGTGCCTAGGAATGCTATTATTTAAGTGGAGCTGAAACATAATATAAATCTTTAACTCCCCAGAGTAACACAGTATGATAATCACCAAGCACATTTCCTGCCAAAGTAAATTTAAGACAAGGCTATTTTAATAATGGGTAACTGTAGGGAAATTTGACATTTAGTTATAATTGAGCAGGCAGGTGTCTACCCAAATAAGCTACCTATGCTGCTCACATTCCAAATGTGCACATAAATATATTTTAGCCATAGTTGTATTTTTAAGCCATTTGAAGCCATTCCTGGTGCCTAATTCACACACACTTATGTAGATGTTCATAAATTCTTCCTAAGTCCAAAATGAAATAGCATAATATTATAGGTTAGAAATATTATTTTAAAATTAAAAACAATTTGAACATTAACATCATTAGCTAATGGTTTTTATCTTCCTGTGGGACAATAAAAGCATTAAAATTCAATTTATACTAAACATTTACTTCTCATAAAAAAACTGTCATTAATATTTTTTCAGTTAAAAAACATCTAATATCCTACTGGGCCATAAGTAATAAAGAAGATGGAGGTCTGAAAAAGACTGGAAGAAAAAAAACCCAAGTTGAAGGGTATGGCATATAGTAAACAGAAGTCTAGAGCATTCAGTGATTCTTATCCATTAGGTTCTCAGCCTACACCATAGTTTACATCCACAGACTAAGATGGGGGTTAATGTTAGATTAACTGCTGGGAGATGCTATTATAGATGGTCATTAAATTGAAATAATACTGTGATTATGACAATGTATCACAAGTTGATTTGATCAGACCATTATCAGAGACCTTTCTCAGGATGTGAGTGTTGCTCCGTCAAACTCCAATGCAGGCCTCCCACCTGAACTGATTTCCCGGCAAGCGTCCCCTTGCCCATCTGATTTGTTGAGCCCTCCGCTCCACATCTCATTGAGATGTTCTCTCCTGTACATCCCCTGATCTTTCTAATTTATGCTGCAGAATTCCCATAATTTCACCACAAGATATTTCAAGCAGACCTCTGCTGTAACTTAGCTCAGGAAAGAAAAATGGATGTAGCTGGAATTTCTCAAAGAATAAAGGGAAGTATGTTACTAGTGTCAGCATCCGAAAAATCTTCCCCTTTAATTCTCTGCCTTGCATCTCTTGAGTCCAGTCTCCCCTCTCCAATCTCACCTGCCCAAGCTGTGCCATTTTTCAGGGTCAGAAGAATCATCCTCCCCATGAATCTCTGCAGGCCCCTACTGCTCACTTCATTAAATTAAAAAGTGCTACAATAGCTTTGCTTTCCCCAGCAATCCAACCCATCACTCTTTGTCCAGACAGTGCTAAATACAAGTTGGCTTACAACTTGGCCTTGTGTAGGAACTAGACATGTCTTTAAATTCAGAATCATGTGAGAGAGTCAGTGTATAAACATGTTACAATATCTTAGAGCAGCAGATTCATACATCACCCCTCATATTTTCTCTGGAGTATATGTGCTTCAGAGGTGAGTGGCGGGACAGCTACATGCACTATTTACATGCAGGAGCCTTTGTTTCCTTTGCCCTCACTCTCCCGCAATGGAGCTGAAAGTGGTAAGTTAAAAAAATATATGCTGAAGGCGTGTAAAATGGTATGGCCACTGTGGAAAACAATATGAAGGTCCCTCAAAAAATTCAGAATAGAGCTATGTTATGACCTAGCAACACCTATTCTGGGTAAAGCAATACCTATTCTGGACATCTGTCCTAAAAAATGAAAAACATTTATTCATAAAGATAGATGCACACCTATGTTCACTGCAAAATTATTTACAGTGGCCAAAACCTGGAAGCAACCAGTGTGTCCTTCGATAGAGGACTGGATAAAGATGTGGTTCATACACACAATGGAATACTACTCGGCCATAAAAAAGGTGAAATACTGCCTTCTGTAACAACATAGGTGGACCTTGAGAATACTATGCTAAGTGTAGTAAGTCAGACAGAAAATGTCAAGAACCATATGATTTCACTCATATGTGAGATATAAAACTGAAAGCAACAAATGAACAAACAAGACAAACAAACCAAAACTCACAGAAATGGATACGTGGAAAGAGGATTGGGGGTTTATTAAAAGGTAAAAGGATTCTAACATATGGTGACAGAAGGAGATTTGACTTTGGATGGTAAACACACAATACAATATACAGATGATGTATAGAACTGTACAATGAAAACCTATATAATTTTATTATCCAATGTCACCCCAATAAAGTTAATTTTAAATATTTTAAGCATAAAGTTAATCTTCACAGTCCTTCCACATCGGAGGAGAAAGTATAGCAGTGAGCCTTGGGGTGAGAAATGATGTTAATGAGAAGAGCAGCAGGGAATGAGCCTGAAGGAAGAATCTCTACTCCCCTGAGTACAACCCCAACCACCTCATTTATTCACTGCTCAACTGCTACTGCACTATCCAACATTAATTTACTAGGGAGCCCTTGTAAACCTTGTAAAGCTGCTTGGTATCCTGAAGTGTCCAGGTTCCTACAGAGGAACTGAGACTAGGGATTCTGCCTAGGTTTGGGGTTTATTTTGGAGAAGTTTTAGGTTCATAGCAAAACTGAGAGGAAGGTACAATTTCCCATATACCCCCGTCCCCACACGTGTCTAGCAGCTCCCAGTGTCAACCTCCCATACAGAGTACTGCATTTGGTAGAGCTAACGGTCATATATTAACTCATCATCATCACCGAAATCCACAGGGTTCACTCTTGGAGTTGTAAAGTTTATGGGTTTTTTACAAATGTGAACTAACAGGTATCTATCATTAGAATAGCATACTGAGTATTTTTACTGTCCTAAAAACTTCTCTGTGCTCTGCATATTCCTTCCTTCCCTACCCTGTTGACCACAGAGCTGTCTCTGTTTTCACAAAGTCAGTAACAGAAAGGCTTGCCCTTGATTCCTTTTCTAGCCCTTCCTTTCACCTGAATGCCTCCAGTGGTACCTGTTTTCTCTCTATTTTTGCCCCTTAAGGATTACTGGAGGCAATCCTTAACCATCAGTAGCAGAACAAAGGTGGTACAGGGTATTGGGAGAACAAGCAAGGCTCTCACTTTACTGGGTGAGAGACGCCTCCTAAAGAAGTAGTTTAATCTCAGTCCTCATACATTAATGACTCTAACCAATGATGGTGAAAGGCAAAGCTGGGAGGAACAAAAGGTTTTCGAGTAGAGGCGGCTATAGATGTAGGGCTTGCTGGGGAAATCATGGACTTGGTGTAGGCAAGGGAGGAGAGCAGAGTGAGATCATTAAGAAAAGCTACTTGGGGATCCTGGAATGTATCCTTAGACCAATGGAAAGCCACCAAAAGGTTGTCAGTGAAGGAGTGACACAATCATATTTCCATTTTGAAAAGATGCTCCAGATTTCTGTGCAAAAGAGTGAGGTCACTAGAAAGTACACCTGGATAGACACTCTGAGGCTTTGACAGTCACCTAAGAAGGAAATTATTGTAGACTGGTGGCAGTGAGTATGGGGAGAAAAAAATGGATTCAAGCAACATTCAGAGGTGAAACTGACATAAGCTAGCAAATGGTTAATGGAGATGGAAAGGACAAAGAAATCCCAGGTTTGGAGCTAATGTGAATAGATTTATGGTTCTGCCACTCATTGGGACAGGAAGGACTGGAAGGGGAACAGGTTGGAAGTAAAGTAGCAGAGGGCGTGGATAAAGAGCTCAGTTTTAAGGTGCCCTGAGGAGCCTCTGTGGCCCCATGTTAAAGAGGAAGTAGCCTGCACAGGCCTTAAGATCAAAAGGGAGACCTTAGCCAGAGATAACAATTTGAGAGCGCCCTTAAAATACATGGTAGTTTAAACCATTGTGAGGCTGCCTGGGGAAGACAGTGTACAGAGTGAGCTGAGAAGGGGCCTCCAGATGGATCCTTACAGGAATTCCAACAGTTAAATTAATTTAATGAATGACAATGACTCAACCCTTATATAATTCAGTGTTGATGTGGTTAAAATGATGGCTTGCCATTCATAGATCACAATACTGCAAAGAATGCTCAGTCATCACTCAAAGCCAAATATCCCACAAAAACTTTAAAATCCTGGCTGATAGGCCAGATTAAGAGGGTTGGTCCAATGAGGTCAGTGGTGACTTTCTGGGGCCCCAGGCTGGTAGTCCTCCCTAAGGCTGCTAAGAATGACCTGCCTGTCCTGATAACTGAGGAATAATGGGATTCTGATTCTACCACTTTTGGTTTGAGTTTGAGTAATAACAGTCAAAGAAGACTTTGTAGAAACAAATAAATAACTCCACTGGTAACAGAGTACACCCTTTCCACACTTCATGAAAAACCAGTAGTGAGTAAGCTGTTGGCAAGAAGAAATCCTCACACATTCCCTGCAAACACTTCTGGTGGGTGCCTCAGAGCCAAGCACGAGCACGCTGGAGACACAGGAAACCCACCAAGTCCCCTGCATTTGGGAAGGCCAAGGAAGGCAGACTGGGATGCATCCTGCTGCTAAATGGTCCAGACAAAAACACTTGAAGATTCCTACCACCACACACAGATAAGGAATGTGTCTGCAACAGCTGCCTGAGGAAAATATGCAGCCTTGATGTGATACCTAGTAGTAAGCGAAAAGATAATATTTCCAAATAAGTTAAAGAAACAGGAATTCCAAGAAAATTTTGAAATGATAGAATCATTATAAAACCAAGAGCACTGAAAGCTATAATTTGAGGAGACCAATAGGAAACCAATAGGAAAGAGCATCACACTTCCTAAATAGTTATAAAAGAAGCCTCATAAAAAAAATCACTGAACAAACTAGATTAGAAATGACTGTCACTTCCAATCCTAGTAGCTAGGACCAAGAATTCAATTAGGAGGTGAGAAGACTCTTCCAACAGAAAAGATAAGGAAAAGCTAAAAAAGACTCAAGCTTCCCTACCTTTTCCATGGGTATGCATTACCACATCTGACAGTGATTACTATCCCTGAGAGCTAAGGGACAATACATAGCCTCTTGCACTACCTAGGAAAGTGATTTTTTTATCTAGCTCGAAGTTCCCTCAGTTCCCTTGATGCAAGTTCTGCAGAGACAGTGACCTGGGAAGGAAAGTGCCTTAAGAGTCTCGGGTTCCTCTACCCAGAAAGTACTTAGCCATACCACAAGACAAAGGATTGTTGCAAGGCCTCCATAATTCATCCCAGGATACTCTATTCTTCACTATGAAAATGTTCATGAACACAGCATGCTAGTAGCTTCTGAACTCTTTCCAGTTTTCACACCTTCTATTAGCAAGTTGAAACTCTGAATCTAAAATTAACAAATTTCACATTTTTTGTGGAAGGCATAAATATGGTAAAATAATTATGAGGACTGAATCATCCAAATTCAGGTATAAAGCAAGATTTCCTTGATGAATGAAGATTTTTTTATCCAATTACAGCTGCACCCCCCAATATCAGCAGGGGGACACATTCAAAGAAACCCAGTAGATGTTTGAAATTACAGACAGTACTAAATCTGATATACACTTTTTCTTTCTTTTTTTTTTTTTTTGGCTATACATACATAGCTATAGTAAAGTTTAATTTATATATTAGGCAATTTCATGGATTGAGGATCTGTTCTTGCCATTGATCTTAGCAACTTCAACATATAATACATTTTTCTTTCCTTATTAAATCAAAAACTTTTCTTTCACTTGAAAGGATGCCCTTTATGACTTTTCTTTGGCATATGTGAATTCCCAGTATCATTATACTTGCAATCTGGGGCCATTATTAAGTAAAATAAAGGTTACATAAACACAAACACTGTGATACTGTGACAGAAGATCTGATAACAGAGACAGGTAGGCAGAGACTATGGGAAGTGAACAGAACATGGAGATGCTTGATATACAAAGCCATAATTCCCATCCCAGGCGGGACAAGCAGATAGCACAAAATTTCATCACGCTACTAAGAATGGTGCACAATTTAAAATTTATGGATTGCTTAATTGTGGAACTTTTCCATTTAATGTTTTTGAACCATGCTCAACCACAGGTAACTGAAACCAAGGACCAGAAAACCATAAATAAATGGGGGCGAGGGTGGGTTGGGGTATGGGGAGGGTTGCCATACCAGAGGCACAAGAAAGCAAATGCAATCTGTTCCTAACAAAACCATACCGAAAAGAACAAAAACAAAAACAAAAAGAAAACACCACAGTGGGTAAGTTTAAAAAAGTATTAGCAAAACTCACTTGAGAAGTGATTACTGTTCCTAAAGTTTTTCTTGGCACTTACATCTGAAAAGAAATACTAAGAACTATTAGCCCTCTCAGACCTACTATTTACATTTCTTTTAGAACATTCACTTCATTGAATAAATACATACTCTGTGAGAAAAAAAAAAGAAAGTAAGATATAACTTCTGGAAGACTGGAACTCCCAAGAGTTCCCACAATCAAGCAAAAGAAAACTACAATTAGAGGCACAATTTTCTAACAGGTATAAGCAAGGCTGCAAGGCACAATAGGAAACCAGATGGTGGTGGTTCAAGGACAGAGGGAGGGAGGAAGTGCATGTCAGGGCAGACAGCACAGCGCAGTGCAAGCCCCAGGCTACCTGCAGGGCAGGTTCAGAAAGCAGTCTGTAATCCATGCAAAATCATTCCTCTTTATGTTAAGAGCCCTGCAAAACCATTCAGGGAATCCTGGAGGGAGGGCCTGATCACCTTACCAAGGTTTATCAAATGATTTGAGTAGTCCAGGCAGTGGTTAAAACCAAACACTTACTTAGGAAAGAGAAATTTCCCGTTTTCACTGCCTGAGCTACAATTTGCCAGCTGTGGAAACTCAGTTCCTTAAGTTCTCTCTGTGACAAATGCTTTGCAAGTAAAATTAGGATAATATTGGTTACAAGGCAGTATAAGCCACACGGAAGGTAAGATACACTTCAGAGACAAGTAGCACGTACACAAAACCTGACCCGAATTATGCATTCTCCCCCAACAATGCCCAGACTCCAAATCTCTTCCACATACTTCATTTCTGAAGCAAGTATCTTTAATGAGACAGCCTGTATTACATCCTCCCCTTCATGTTTGTACACCTCAAAAAATAAACAGCTACAATATCCTCACTGTTACTATCAGTATTAAAAACTGTACTTTAATTTTCCATTTCCTCATTTAAATCCCAATTTCCTCAGTTATAAAAGCTCTATCATACCACTTTTTGCTTTTATATTTATTTAATTTGATTGTATTTTTCCATTACCATTTACTCCCTTTATAGACCCCCACCCCCCCCAGCAATCACCACCCTGTTGTCCCTGAGTCCTTTTTACTTTTGCTCAATCCCTCCACCCCTTACCCCCACTTCTCACAATGGCTGTCATCTGTTCTCCGTCTATGAGTCTGTCCTGTTTCCCTTGTTAGTTCAGTTTGTTCATTAGATTCCACATATGAGTGAAATCATATGGTGTTTGTGTTTCCCTGACTGGCTTATTTCACTTAGCATAATGTTTTCCATGTCCATCCATACTGTTGCAAAGGGGAAATTCTCTTCATTTTTTATAGCCAAGTAGAATTCCATTGTGTAAGTATCCCATAGTTGTTTTATCCACTCATCTACTGAAGGGCACTTGGGCTGCTTCCATATCTTAGCTATTGTAAGTAACACGGCAATGAACATAGGGGTGCTTATGCTCTTTTGAATTAGTGTTTTGGGTTCTTTCAGATATGTTCATAGCAGTGAGATTGCTGGGTCAAAGGCAGATCCATTTTTAATTTTTTGAGGTATCTATATACCTCAAAATGCTTCCCACATGCTTCCCACAGTGGCCACACCAGGCTGCATTCCTACAAACAGTGCAGGAGGGTTCCCTTCTCTCCACACCCTTGCCAGCACTTGTTTGTTGATTTTTGATGATGTCCATTCTGACAGGTGTGAAAGGTATCTCATTGTGGTTTTAATTTGCATTTCTCTGATGATCAGAGACAGTGAGCATCTTTTCATGTGTTTATTGACAATCAGTAAATCTTCGCTGGAGAAGTGTCTATTCAGGTCCTTTGCCCAATTTTTAATTGGGTTGTTTGTTCTTTTGGTGTTGAGTTTTGTAAGTACTTTGTAAATTTTGAATATAAACCCCTAATCAGATGTATCCATGAGTATGTCCTTCCATTCTGTGTGTTATCTTTTCATTTAGTGGATGATTTCCTTTGCTGTGAAAAACACTTTTAGTTTGATGTAGTCCTGTTTGTGTATTTTTTTCTTTTGTTTCTCTTGCCTGGGGAGAGAAAATGTCTGATAAAAAATTTCTAAGAGCAATGGATGAGACTTTGCTGCCTATTTATTCTTCTAGGATTTTTATGGTTTCTGGTCTAACATTTAAATGTTTGATCAATTTTGAATTTATTCTTGTGTGTGTTATAAGAAGCTGGTCTAGTTTCATTTTCCTGCAAGTATCTATCCAATTTTCCCAACATAATTTATTGAATAAACTATCTTTAGTCCACTGTACATGCTTGCTTCCTCTGTTGAATATCAATGGACTACAAAGGTATAGGTTTATTTCTGGGCTCTCTATTCTGTTCTTTGATCTATGTGTCTGTTTTTATGCCACTACCAGGCTGTTCTGACTGCTATGGCCTCATAGTATAGTTTGATATTAGGTAGCATGATTCCTCCAAATGTGTTCTTCTTTCTCAGGATCACTGTTGCTATGAAAGGCCTTTTATGGTTCCACATTAATTTTTGAAATATTTGTTCTAGTTCTATGAAACACATCATTGGAATCTTGATAGGAATTGTGTTGACTCTATAGATTGCTTTGGGTCGTGTGGACACTTTAATGATGTTAATTCATCCTATCCATGAACACAGTATGTGCTTCCACCTTTTTGTATCTTCTTCAAATTCTCTCTTCAGTGTCTTATACTTTCCCGAGTACAAGTCTTTTACATCTTTGGTTAGGTTTATTCCTAGGCATTTTACTCTTTTTGTAGCAAATGAATGGGACTGTTTTCTTCCTTTTCCTTTCTGTTACTTCATTATTGGCATTTAAAATTCAACTGATTTCTTGATATGAATGTTGTATCCTGCTACTTTGCTGAATTCATTTATCAGCGGTAGTAGTTTCTAGGTAGAATCTTTGGGGTTCTCCATACATGTATCATGTCATTTGCAAATAAAGAGAGCTTTACTTCTTCCTTTCCATTTTGGGTGTCTTTTGTTTCTTCTTTTTGTCTGATTGCTGTGGTTAGGACTTCCAGTACTATGTTGAATGAGAGAAGTAAAAGCAGACATCTCTGACTTGTTCCTGATCTTAAGGGGAACGCCTGTGGTTTTTGACCATTGAGTATGATGATGGCAGTGGGTTTGTCACATATGGCCCTTACTATGTTTAGGTATGTTCCCTCTGTTCCCTCTTTGCTAAGAGTTTTGATCATATATGGGTGCCAGATTTTATCAAAAGCTTTTTTCTGGCCCTGGCTGGTGTGGCTCAGTGAATTGAGTGCTGACCTGAGAAACAAAGGGTCACTGGTTCAGTTCCCAGTAAAAGCACGTCTGGGCTGCAGGCCAGGTCCCCAGTAGGGGAAATGTGAAAGGCAACCACACACTGATGTTTCTCTCCCTCTCTTTCTCTCTCCCTTCCCTTCTGTCTAAAAATAAATAAATAAAATGTTTTTTTTAAGTTTTCAGCATCTATTCATATGATCGTGTGATTTTTATCCTTCATTTTGTTTATGTGGTAAATCACATTTATTGATTTGAGAATGTTGTACCATCCTTACATTCCTGCAATAAATCTCACTCAATCATGATATGATCTTTTTGATGCATTGCTCTATTCAGTTTGCTAATACTTTGTTGAGGATTTTACCATCTATGTTTATCAGGAATATTGGCCTATAATTTCCTTTCTACGTAGCGTCTTTATGTGGTTTTGGAATTAGGATAATGCTGGCCACGTAAAATGAGTTTGGGAGCCTTCTCTCCTCTTGAATTTTATGATATAGTTTGAGAAGGAGAGGTTTTAGTTCTTCTCGGAATGTTTGGTAAAATTCACCTGTCAAGCCATCTGTTTTAGGGCTTCTGTTTGTGGAAAGTTTTTGATTACTGCTTCCATTTCATATAGGTGTATCTGTCTATTCAGATTCTCTAATTCTTCCTGATTTAGCTTTGGAAAGTTGTATGTTTCCAGGAACTTATGCATTATGTCAAGGTCATCCAGTTTGTTGGCATATAATTGTTCATGATATTTTCTTACAATCCTTTGTATTTCTTTGGTGTCAGTTGTTATTTCTGTACTTTCATTTATGATTTTATTTATTTGGATCCTTCCTCTTTTTTTTTCAGATGAGTCTGGTTAAAGGTTTGTCAATCTTGTTTATATTTTCAAAGAACAAGCTCTTGGAAGCACTGATTTTTTGTATCATTTTTTAGACTCTGACTTAATATTCTTCCTTCTACTCACTTAGGGCTTTGCTGTTGTTTTTTTTCAAGTTCCTTTAAGTGTGGTTAGATAATTTATTTGAGCTTTTTCTTCATCTTCCTTTTTTTTTTCTTGAGATAGACCTATAATGCTATGAGTTTTCCTTTTAGGATTGCTTTCTCAGTGTCCCACGGATTTTGGATTGTTGTGTCTTCATTTTCATTTGTCTCAAAGTATGTTCTGATTTCTTCTTTGATCTCATTGTTAACCCATTTATTATTTAATAACATGCTATTTAGTTTTCACATCTTCGTGTGTTTTTTGATGTTATTCTTGTGATTGACTTCTAGTTTCATAGCACTGTAGTCAGAGAAGATCCTTGATATGATTTCAATCTTCTTAAATTGAGAATTGTTTTGTGTCCTAATGTGTGGTCTATCCTAAAAAATGTCTCATGTGCATTACTTGAAATGTATATATATTCTGCTGCTTTGGGTTGAAATGCTTTGAAGATATCAATTAAATCCATTTAATCTAGTGTGCAGTTTAAGGCTGCTGTCTCCCGTAGATCTTCTGTCTGGAAAATCTATACATTGAAGTCAATGTGGACTTAAAATCCTCAACTGTGACTGTATTTTGGTCGAACTCTCCCTTTATGTCCATTAAAATTTGTTTTACATATTTAGGTGCTCCTATGTTGGGTGCATAAATGTTTACTAGGGTTACATCCTCTTGTTGGATTGTTCCATTTCTCAATATGTAGCATCCTTCTTTGTCTCTTACTATAGCCTTGGTTTTAAAGTCTAAACTGCAGGACACAAGCTAGGATACTGCTAACCTAGCTTTTTTTCCCCTTTCCCATTTGCATGAAATATCTTTTTCCAACTCTTTACTTTTAGCCTGTGTGTATCTTTTGATCTGAGATGAGTCTCTTGGAGGCAGCATACATGAGTCTTGTTTTCTTATCCATTCAGCTACCCTCTGTCTTTTGGTTAGATCATTGAAGCCATTTACATTTAAAGTGACTATTGATAGGTATGTACTGCCATTTTATTGTTAAGACTGTTTTCCTCTTATTTTCTTTCCCTTCTCCTTCTTCTTCAAGCAAGTCCTTGAACATTTGTTGCAGTACTGGTTTGGTGTTAAGAAACTCCTTTAGCTTTTTCTTGTCTGGGAAGGTCCTTACTTCTTCTCCAATTTTAAATGATACCCTTGCTGAGTAAAGCAGCCTTGGTTGTAGATCCTTGCTTCTTACCACCTTGAGTATTTCACAGTCCTCTCTTCTGGCCTGAAATGTTTCTGTGGAGAAATCAGATGACAGTCTAATTGGTGCTCCCTTGTATGTAACTCCCTGTTTTTCTCTTATGGCTTTTAGAATTCCCCCCTTGTCTTTATACCTTGTCATTTTAATTATGACGTGTCTCAGGGTAAGCACCTTTGGGTCCAATTTATTTGGGACTCTCTGAGTTTCCTGGGCTTGTGTGACTTTTTCCTCCACTAGATTAGGGAAGTTTTCAGTCATTATTTCTTTAAATAAATTCTTGATTCCTTGCTTGCTTTCCTCTCTTTCTGGTATTCCCATGATGCCAATGTTGTTATGCTTCATGTTGTCCAAGATGTTTCTTAAACTCTCCTCATTTTTTAAAAATTCTTTTTTCTTTTTGCTGCTCTGCCTTCGTGTTTTTTTCTACCCTGTCTTCTAAAACATTGACTCTATCCTCTGCTTCATCTAACTTACTGTTTATTCCTTCCAGTGTGTTATTTATTTTAGATATTGCATTCTTTATTTCTGATTGGTCCTTTTTTATGCTTTCTATGTCTTTTTTCTTGCTGTTGAGTATCCTTATAATCATTACTCTAAACTCTCTATCTGATAAATTGCTTGCCTCCGTTTCATCTAGTTGTCCTGAAAAATTCACTTGTTCTTTTACTTGGAGTCTCTTTCTTCATCTTCCCATTTGGTTGCTTTGTATTTTCCAACTTAGCTGGAAACCTAACAACCTTAGTTGTTAACCTAATCATATCTTAAGCTTATCAGCTATTAATCTAACAGAGCTATAAGCAGCCAGGCTTAAGCACCACAGGGTGGAGCACAGTAATTCCTGGGGAAGAGGCTATTGCTTCCCTTCAGGCTGATACCATTGGAGGGGAGGGCTCCTGCAGTATGGGGATGACTCAACATAGGGGTCCTGGTAGCTGTTTCTTCAGTTCTCTCCCCAGAGCCACCAGCTCAAGACTCTACTCAAGCATCTGTAATCCACTCTGCCCTCCCTTTGCCGGTGCCAATGGTAAGTGGCTGCAAATGAAATTTTGTGCTTTGGCCTTTTAAGAGGCTCTTGGCATCTCCAGCTAGCTCTCTCTGATAGACAGAAACCCTGCTGCTTTTCACAGCTGGGTTTTATCTGGGTTCCTTTCTGGCTCTGGTGATATAGGCTGGAGAGCCCAGCTTGGGGTTTAGATACCACACTTCTCAGGGGCAACACCCGGGCTGCTGAAATTTCCCTCTGGCACTTCAGCTGGTGCACATGGCAGCCCAGCCAGCCCTCTCGCATCTCCTCCACACTCCCTACCAGTCACATGGTGGTGAAGTGGTTTCTCCTGTCTGTCCATGGTTATAAGGCTTCTCTCCAGCTAGAGTTTAGTTGGTCATTCTGGATGATTTCTCTACAAATTAGTTGTAATTCCAAATTGGTACAAGGAGGAGGTTAGTGTAGTTTCCATTTACTCCTCCAACATCTTGGATCCTTTTCTTTTTTTTTTTTTTGCTTTTTTTTTTGTTTTTGTTTTTAAAGACATTGGGTCATTCTCTAAACAAAAAAGACCTCTGGGGAAAAATTCAGCCCTCTGGCAAGACCAGTTGAACATTCCCATTAAGAACACCACACATGTGTTAAGGTCTCATAGCATTAAAATCTTTATTTTTCTTTTTTGTTGAGTGGCTTTGAACGTTTGGAGTGTTTGCAAGTGGAACTCTGATACTGAAAGAAAAAAAAGAAATGCGTTTTTTTCCCCGACAGCTATATTCCTACTGTGACAAAGATAATCATAGACATTAAAAGTGGTAACAAGCTATTAGATCATCAACTCTGTGCTTCCCCCAGGGTGGGCAAAGCATCAAAAATAACACAGTATCATGACTGCATAATTGAAAGGTAAATACATTAAATCTCACTCCCAAATAACAAAACAGCTCTTTACACACATATGCTAAATCCCTCTGTGCTTTATAAAATATTCTAATGCCAGTATCTATTGGCATCCTCCTCTTCAGAGGTAGTCAAACCTCTGTCCATTCCTTCTTTTCCTTTCTCTAATACACCCACTTTCCTGTTCCTTGATTATTTTGCCACTTAAGAACCAGTCAATCCCTTTGCCCTTTGTTGTATCTATAGCAACAATCACTCCATATTTGGAGAAACCACCCCATTCTTGACCCCTCCAACAACAACATAAAGATGTAATAAGTTCAGTGAGGAAAGGTATTTGGAGGTGTGCTGTGTGCTGTCAAACACCTAGCACCTAGAATGATGCCAAAATGTAGTAAGTGCTCAATACTTCTGTATTGACAAGATGAGTGAATAAGTGGATCAATGAACAAATGAATGAATGAATGAATAATGAATGAACAAACGAAAGAAACACAGTTGCTTTCCTAACAGCTTACACAACAGCTGTTGTTCCTGCTTAGCCAGCATTGATGACACACGTAGATTTCCTTTTGGGAAATAATTGCTTCAGTCCATACTCAGCCTTTGTGAAAAAGGCAAACATGGTGTCTGGACCTCTGAAGAAGCAGCCAGGCAGAAATCCAGACATAACAATCAGACACATGTATCCCTCTGGATGCACAGAGTGACTGGTGCAAAGATCACACCTTTGCAGGAAATGTCAGGGGAAGGACTCCTGTTCCATTGGTATTGCAAGCCAAAAGGATAATTTAGATCAACCTGAGGGTGTGGGAGACTACCACAAGAAAAGTACCCACCTAAAAAAGAAGCTGACCCAGGTAGACACACACAAGCCCCAGTCAAGCTGAAACCCAGAACCAGCCCCAGAGTTTTAAATTATTTCAGTCCATGAATTCCAATGTTTGATTCAGTCCAGTTTTCTCTGGATTTTCTATTACATGCTACTGAATGAGTTCTAAAGGATGTATTTAACTCCTCACCTTCATCTGGTACACTCCCAGTCTGAAGACTTCTTAAAAGTCATTGACATTCCTTTACTGCACACCTCTGTGCACTTGGCCTCAGTCTGTCACTCCTGTATTGACCAGACACTGGTCGGAACCATCACTGCTGACATTAATCCACCCTTGTGTCATGCATTTCATATGCATAATTCCTCAGGTATGAGTCAACCACTGTCCATTCCACCATTAGGCATTCTTTGAAGTTGCTGTAAATTTTTGAACAATCGTTCTATATACTTTGAAGAGATCCTCATTACACAGGCCAACTATAAAACTGACCCTTAGTCCACAAAAGTTTATCTCCTTCTGCAGTCCCACAGATAAGGACAGGATCCAAGCCCAAATGCTGACATGCTTAAGCTGGACTACTTATCACAGTTAATAAAAAGCACTGTCTTTCTGGTCAGTCTGCTTTGGTAATTTTTAAAAGAAACCTGGGCCTTTGCTGTAAAGCAATGAATCTCTGCTGGAAACCGAGGGACCTCTTCCTGACATAATCAGAAGACACACTCCCCAAGAGCAGATTTTAGCAGAATACTCGTTCTTTTATTAGGAGCTGTCATTTCTCATCATACCATGACTAAATTTGTTCAAATGTTTTCATTAATTTGTAATAATTTGGTAAAAATGTTCTAGAAGAGATAAGATACCGAAAGGAACTCTAATGGAAGAACCTGTTTGTGTCCTACATATTTCATGCACTTGAAAAGGTCTTTCAGAGTTGGAAGTAAACAGATGTCTTCAAATTCCTGCAACAGAAGAAAGAAGTACCAAAATAGCACACTGGTGCACTAAGTGGTACTGATTCCTAAGCACGGGTATTTTTGGCCTCTCATTTATAAATCAAGACAGAGCTAAATCCACAGGAAAGGAATATACCTGTGCTTGGATTACCTGCAGATCGGCATCTCATTGGAAATAAAACCTCACTGCAATTCATTCTGTAGAGAGAACATCTCTGAAGGTAGCCGCAGGACCACTGTTAAATGGCCACACAGAGCAGTGTGGGGTTGTGAGCCTGATGCTCTGCCTTCCTTCTTCTTAATTATAACCTAAGTCTCTACGAAACTATTTCTAAATTAAACCTTTCTCTCCTCCCTACATTAATTCTTTTGTGTTCCCCATTCCAAACCTCTCAAACATAGCAGGAGTCAACATTTTTACTTAGCACATTAAAACATGCATTTTGCTTTTTAGCTTCTGCCAATTGTGGAGTTACTCTCAGAGCCCAGCCATAATTATACATCTGACAGTCAGAAAATTTCAAACTTATCCTGTGTGACTTTATTTACTGCTAGTGAAGGTGGAGCTGATTTTGGGATGACGTAAGGAAGACACAAAAATACTAATCCCCTGCTGGGCTTCAAGAACATTCCAGCATGAGTTTTTAATTTTGTGCCGGCTGAACACTTAGTAACTAAATCACAAGTTCAGTACTCTAAGTAACAATTTATAGTTTGATACAAGAAATAACACAATTGTAATAATACAATGAATGAGTGAAAGACAGAGAAAAGCTTGTTTCAATAATGATGTTTAATAACCTTATCACCTGGGCAAACCACTCCATTTCTCTGTGCTTCTTCCCTTCTCTCCCCTACGGGGCAGGAACAGTAACCACGTCGACCACTGGGCCTGCCCTTATGGTCTCTGTCAGTTTTAATTCTACATTCAGACTTCTCAGAACAGTGCCAGGGTACACATTACAATCTCAATAAAAGGTAGCCATTTTTAACTTCATAAATGTAGCAAAATTCCTTGAATACAGGAAAGAAGTATATGTTTATAGCACATGACCAAGGTGTCCCAGAGAAATTTGTACATGAATCACTTTGTCACCCAGATGAGTTGGTGCAAACTCTCTGATGTGTCTCAACATCTGTGCTCAATGGTTTTCAATGTCAGCTAGACCAAATGTCTCCACGGATGTCTATGAAAGTATACAAAATTTCCTGGTAGATTAAAACCTTTCTAATACTTTGTTTATAATTTGTTGATCAAGACTGTATACCTTAAAACCTATACTGATATTACATTTAATACTAACAAACTCAGCTCTGCCACTTTGCTACCCAATTCTCTTTAATAGTCACAAACTGCTGTGCCTCTTGGCTACCCACCTCAGGCACACTTCTCAGAACAGCCAGGTGAAGAAGAGAAGAAAGAGAAACACCCATTCTGTGGAGGTCCTTCATGATATACATTGTGACTTAAATACAATTCCTGTCTTTCTCAGCAAAATGACTGCAATCTATAGGAAAGACTTCAGGGAGAACTTTACAAAATACTACCATTAACATCATAGGGAACTTCAGTAAGGGGTACGGGGAGCCAGCTGGCCAAAAATGCCATCTGGTTCACTAGCTAAAATCATACAGATACATGCTAGACCACACAAGTAAAATTTGTTATAAAACAAAGCCAGGCTATTGCCGATAATAGTACATTCCAGAGGAAAAGGTTGTAGATTAAAATTGAAACAAAGAATTGATTTAACATTATACGTTGGAAAGGCAAAGCCTGACAACTATCTTGGCCATTCCCTGATGAATTCAAAAGGCTTGAAATGACAGACAATTTGATTATAGTCTAGCATGAGGCTGCCTGGCCCTTTGGAAAAGGGAGATTCTGTCTGTCATAAAGTCAAAGTGAGAGGGACTTAAATTCACCTGAATGTCACCACCAGACTCACTGAAGCCAGGTGACTGTGAGCTCTGAGAACGGAGCAAGAGGAAACTGACACAGGCAGTGTGCCCTGTGGTCATCTAACATACGATGCCACCCACACATCAGAAGGAACCACCCCTGACAATCCTAATCACAGGAGGCCATTCCTTATAAGATGCATCCTACTTACAGGGACACTAATAAATGAAAACTGTGCATCATAAAACTCAGTGGCTTTCAACCCAGGGTAATTTTGTTCCACAGGGGACATCTGTGCAGGGTCTAGAGATTGACACAACTGGGAGTGTCCTTGCACCTAGTGGGCAGAGGCCAAGGGTGGGGTTAAACCCGCTACCATGCACAGAAGAGCTGCTCAAGGTGAACAGTGCTGAGGTTGAGAAACCCTGACATCACTGATGAAATATGGTTGTTTTATTTGCTGCTCTATCCCGGCATATAGTACTTTCTTCACATGTCAAATTTTTTAAATAAAATTACTTTTAGTGTAAGTGACCTCAAGTAAGCAGAGCACAGGTGGCAAACACAAGGCCCACAGGCCGAATCTGGCCCTCCACTTTGTTTTATACAGCTGGTACCTTGTTTCTAGCGGCAGCACTGAGTTCTCGCTTAACTGCTAAGGAGTAGTTACATTTATACAATCCTAAAATTACATTTGGCCCTTTGAAGGCAACCGTGAGGCTGATGTGGCCCCTGGTGAAAATGAGTTTGACACCCTTGAAGTAGAAAGATAGCCCTAGAGTTGAATCTGCAACTAAAACTCTTGCTTCAGTGTGCTCTACTCTAACCCCAGCTCATCAATTAAACATCAGCCATCCAGTCCTCTGATAGCATAACTCCTCTCATGTCATTCATGTTTCCTTTAAAAGGCCCCACACTAAGTGACTGGCATGAAAAATTTGAAGTATGCCATCCAGAGAATAAAATATTTTGGGGGGAATAATGATGATAGTGGCAAATCAATGACACGATGATATCTACTCTTTCTTAAAAATGTATTAATTGCTGTGTTTCAAATAATTGCACAGGCATTGTAACCCTACAAGTGCATTATTAGAGGCACTTTTATTACCATTTATAGAGCAGTATCTTCAGAAAGAAAACTCAAAACAATAAAACGATACACCCCAAGCCCCAAACTAGACTGTGGTTAGGCCCCAAATCCCAAAAATCTGGCCCCCAATTAACTCTCTTTTACTATAAATAATCATTTTCAATGTATCTGCTTTTGACATGAGGATATTTCTGCATCTGGTGCCTAAACAGCAGGAATGAAACTAGTAACAGAAACACAATGACTTATACGCAAATCCCTTGAACTTTGCAATGACCCATTGTCATAGCTGGAGCATTAGATGTTTCAAAGCGAAGTTAGCCTCTGGAGAACAGCCACATGATGAAAATCAATATACACCAGTCCCCACACTCCAATTATGAATACTACCTTTCTTACCACTGGTAAACAGTATTGTAGAAATCTAAAGTGCCTGCCTGGAGGACAGTTCACTCTTCAGTTATCATAATTTATGTTTGGATAGAAAGTTTACTCTAGGTTTCAGTTTTTAAATTACATTTTCTGTATATGGGGACAGTTAAAATAGATATTTAATGGAGAAGGAATACTTTCTTGATTACTTCAAACATTTAAATGAAAACTGACCATATCTTCGTTTCAAGATTTGGGGCAGAGTTTTTATGGTGTAGCAGAAATAAAAATAACCAAGAATTGCCCATACTTGGGTGAAATGCTTAGCTCTTCTAGCTAACAGCAGTGTAAGTAAGGCTAATTCACAAACCTCTCTGAGCCTCAGTTTCTTCCTCTCTTAAAAACACAAACACATAAAAATGTTAATAATCATTACCTACCTCAAAGACAGGTAGAGAGAACAAAATGAAATATACTAATGAACCTATCACAGCACTTCACATAAGGTGGACAATAAATATTTATTGAGCCTGACTGGACCTCTACTAATGAAATCTGCAAACTCAGAATGACCACAGAGGCCAGGCAGTGAGGATTAGGAAAATACCAAATGATCTTGGTCTAAGTTTCATGTTCCCTTATTTAATAGTTAGATAAACAGAACAGGTGTTTCACTTGTTAGTTCTGCTGTCTGGAAAGCAACAGCAAATGTGTGGTGACAAACAGCAGTTAGCATTTGGTCTCTGAGTCACGAGGCGGTCTGGACAGGAGTGGCATGCCTGGTGTGAGAGCACACATCCCCACGAGGGGGACAGCACCAAGTTGGCTCTGGCAAATTTTGATGGAAAGAGTTCTGATTTCTTTTTTTTTCAGAAAAAAAAAGTGTTTTTCCATGTTAGATAGCACATCAAACATTTCTTTAAAAATAAAATGTAAGCCAACAAAATGTGAGCCAAACTGGTTAGGACCACATACAGCCAAGATGACCAATTTTAAAACTGCTCTAAAAAAGAAAAAAGAAAAACAATGAGGTAGAGTAAGTTTAATTGGCCAAATGTAAGATCCAGCACAAAATCGTACTTTATGACCCCTAAGTCACTGGCCTCTTCCCTGATCATTCAGCCTCCCAAGAAAACCCTCACAGAGAATCAGAATGATGGCAGTCACTCATTTCAGGCACTGGCTAGCCCTTTCCATGGTAAAACATGTTAGGCAACAGTGAAAATGGTTTCTCATGTCATAATTCATTGTCATCTTGACCCAAACAAATTTGTGAGAAAGGGCTTTCCTTCCTATTTAGGACATGAGGAATGTTCACTGTCGTCAATTAATTTGCCCAAGAAGAAGAACCAATAGCTGGCTGGTGTGGGGATCAGAAGACCAATGTGCCCAACTTCAAGTACAGAATTGCTTCCATCAGACCATATCTGTTTGACCACCATAAAATAAGCACCTATTAAATCCACAGGACTCAATAAAAAGCAGAATAAAATCTGGTCTCTTCCAGAGTAAAAGGTATAATTCTACTGGAAATAATCACAAGACTTTACATGAACATATGCTAAATCAGATGAAGAAACAATTAAAACAGAAACCAGCAATTGTAAAATTGAGAAAAAAGATCTCAGAACTGCTTTCACAGTATCATCGCGGTTTCAAGATGAGAAGTTCTAAAGTCCAGCATTTTCACAAATGTCATTCATTCATGCATAACTTGTGCAAGTGGTGGCCATAGCAACCTGTCACCTGGATGAGTATGTACTCAGTATCTTCCTATGAAATAACTTCTTTTTATTACAGTTACAGTTAAAGAAGGGGTAGAGGAAATAAGTAATACAGTGAATGAAAAACAAGCTGGTGATGTGTTCACTTCAGCAGTACATTCAAAATAACTGAAACCATGCAGAGAAGGTTAGTTTGGCCCCATGCAAGGACAACATGCAAATTCAAGAAGCGGCCCATAAGAAAAAGCTAGTGACAAAGACAAGACTTGAACGTAGCCCAGACTGCTTTCCATTCAATTCAAAAGGTCTCCAGCATTTTCTTTTGCTCTGTCTCTACATCTACCATGGTGGACACCCACCCACTGCATTATGGTCAAGAGGCAGCCCACAAAGCTGCACATACAGTTAGAGGAGGTTCAGAAACTCCTCTTCATGGCAACAAAGGCTACAGTTTCCAATTTGGCTTTCCAGAAGAAATAAATATTATTTCATAAAAAACAAGTCAGTGTTATTTGGACCCTTGGATCAAAGCAGGAGAATAAAGTTAAACATGGTCTCAAATGTTTCACATACTATTAATAAAATGAGCTCATGATTTCAGAAATAGAGTATGGATTACTTTATCCAAAATGTAGCACCTTACTTCTTTTATATGCCCACACCTCAAAAAACTCTTAGGCAACTTCTGTGTATTTCCTTGGAAGTTTGCTATGACTATAGATTTAGTCATATATCCCTACATTGTGATTTAATTAAGCATTGGCTTTTTCCTTAGGTTCAATCACTTGGGCTTTTTATGAGCTCTACAGATATTTACTCATTTTTCTTGTGTAAGCATCCTGTTTTAAAGCTTACTGAAGGTAAGCAGCATGGTTGAAGTCATCCTAAAGGTACACTATATCAAGTCATTCCACTGAGATTTGCAATCCCAGTGTGACTAAATATAGAGTTGCTTTGCATCAGTAAACAACATTTTATTTTTGTAAGTTTCCTTAATTTGTACCAAAAAATGCTCCCAAACACATTGCAAATGGGACTACCAGTTTGGTCTCATCTGCACAGTATCCAAACAACAGTCTACACCAGGAGTGTGGATGCTGAAGCTGTACCAACTTTTGGTTTCTCCAGGGGATTCACTAATTGCTACATATAACGATGGAAATGACACGCTGACAGCTGTCTTCCCCAGGCCGTCTCAAACAGTTCTGGACCCATGACTATGGACATAGAGTGAAGAAAATGTTAACCAAGGCTAATACCTATTTTCATTCCAGAAGATGTTAATGTCTTCTAGAAAAAGACCATTATAATAATAATTATTATTTTTTCATTTTAAACTTAGTTTTGTATAAATATTTGAAATGGCTACACCATTAACAGCTTTCAAGGCAGGCTCATGTGAAAAGTTATTAGGAAAATAAACTAATATAAGTTATGAGGAAAATATAACTAATATAAACACAATATTTATTATAGAGTGCTGAATACAAAATAAACTTCCTTCTCTACTGGCATTTACAGATTTCCTTAAAAACACCTAAAATAGAACTTGATTGAATGATAAATTTCAATTTATATAGAAATCCAGGAAAATATATGAGGCATACCAAAAGCCTTTTCCAGATAAGGAAGTCTCTAATTTGCAGAGTAAGGCAATGCAAATTCTTTCTTAAAATCCATTTCCAAATTTTATGGCCATACCAAAAAAGTTTATACGCCCATACCATGTGGCCCTTCAAACAAATCTGGAAAAATATTTAAACATAAAAAATTAAAAAATGGAAAAGAGAGGAGGGAAAAAATCCAACAGAAAGAAAAATATTGAAGCTTTGTTAAAATGAGCCATTCAGATCTGGTTAACTACAGAGAAAAGAAATTTCAAATAAAAGGAAAAAGGCATTTTTAAAGCCTTTACTAAGATGAGACAGATAACTTCAAATGCAGTCTTAGAACAGTGGGAAATCTTAAGTCCAGACAAAAGAAAAGGTGGTGTTATAGTTTAAAATTCCAACGAAAACATACAGAGCCAAATTCTAGTCTAAGATAATTCACAGGAGGGGATAAAACCCCAAGATCAAATGCAGGATTGTTTTTCCTTTTCATTTACAGCTTAAAAGCTTCTTGGCAGCACCAGTAATATGTCAAAAAGGGTGAAAAATTATGCTTGATAGATAATTTTAAGACTTTACTCAAAAGATGTTAATAAATATACTGGAGCTGGAGGTTGGCAGCCGCAGCCGCAGCAGCAGTTCAGTGAGCACAGTGTTCTCCTCCTGCCATCACCTGTTGTAAATCTAAAAATGTGCCCACTCTGACAGCATGTTTCTTGCCTCTAAAATAAGCAAGAAGCTGTGAAAATGTTTCCAAGTTTCCGTCCTCAAAGAAGAGAGCATAGAATTCATAAACGGAGACTTCTTTAGCTGCTTTCATCAAAAGCAAGTTGGTTTTGCCATTTTAAGTGTTTGCTCAGAATAATGGACATATGATCAGCTTTAAATCCTTCATAAGATATGGATGTGGCTTCTAAGACCCCAGATCTCATAACAAATATGTAAGGATGGCCTGTCCCAGAATCTGAGTTTAGTTTACAAGGGGTGAAGCTCATCAAGACTTGCACCAACTCCCTCAGGATTCAACAGCTCAGTCAGCAAGAGTGACAAGACCAGGGTAAAAATGAAATGGCAGGAAAAGGAACTGGCAAGGAAGTGGAGTCTGCTGGGCAAATTCAATCCGTTTACTTTCTGATGCTCTCAGGTGAGGTCTGCTCCGAGACTCAGGTCTTTCAAGGAAAAGACATTTGCAACTGAAATATTCTAAGTGCTTTCTTTTGATTCTATTTCTCAGCTAAGTGACTGGGCAGTGATATACTGTCTCTAGAGAAGTTGTTTCCTATTTTAGTTCAGAACATGCTGTGGGATGTTTAAAAAGAAGGCCTTAGTTTGCCTGGCCATGGGATTTGCAAGATACTTGTGAGACTTAAGCAAGAATCTCTGAAGTGTACCTCAATTTTCTGAACTTCTTCAAGGATCAAGTATGGCTTCTAAGACAAAAATCCTATTCCTTTGTATGGCTTCATTAAGGTAATGTTTTTGCAGCTTTTTAATAAAGAAAAACCATAGAAGGTCTTCTTTCCCTATTATCACTTCTAATAATCCTCTTCACATAACAGCTATAAATAAGACCCAATTCCCCCACCCAAACTTGAGGATCTAAAATATAACCCAGAGACCTCACTGTGTTATAGAAACCAAGTGTGATTTTGCCCATTTTGTTGCAGGCACACTAAGGAAAAGCAAAAATGCCTGGGTTGGGCGATGTAGATGCAAAGAAAATAAGGCCTTTTCAACACACAGCTCTCCAGTGGGGCCCTCATTTCTACTGCCAGTGGATTAAGAGTAGGTCTGTTTTGACCTGTGTATGCATGTATATACATGCTCCTGTGTGCACGTGGGGAGGGGGTGCTATATCTGTTTTCAGGCTTTCACTGATCATTTATTTAACGCACACAAATGTGATGCAAGCCATGGCCTGCCCTGGTAAAAGCCAAGCTTCAAAGTCACAGAGAAGACAGTAAACCTTAACGATTGTTCAGGATCATGAGGTCTGGAATCAGACCTCCTCAGTCTCATCTGTGAATAGGAAAACTGAGCAAGCTACTTACATCACTTACACTCAATTTTCTTGAAGAGAATGAAAATGGTACCTACTCTAAAGGGTTAGTAAATATTCTAAATGAAGTACTCGGACAACCCTGCCCAGGTCAGAACAAGGGTTGGGTGAGGGTGGCTAATATTTATATTAAGTATATATATCTTAAAATTATATTATCAGTGTCTCCCTGGATCTGAGACATCTTCTAAATGTGTAGAAAATATAACATGGAAAAAACAAGGTGAGGACACCTGAGAATGAGGGCAGACAAAAAGAGAGAATAACATCAGCAACAAACCCAATGGTCAAAATGAATCTCAACATTGGTGCCACCACAGTAAGAGTGAGGCAAAATGCACCACTGACCCAGCTACTCGATGTGCCTGGACTCGCTGCCCTACATGGGCAGTGCTTCTTCCAGCTTCTAGAGAAGGGTCAGGAAAGTTCATTCCTTACTTAACGTGTATTTCTGGTGGGGGAGCATGTGGGTGAACATGTATGCATGTGCACATCTTTGCAATTCTGTGCCACACAGAAAAGAGGCTGAGGCGAGAGTTTGGAGAAGACAGCGTGTCCATCAAAAGCTCATGAAGCAGACTGCTTTCTGTCCATCTGTTATGTGTAAAACTGAGAAGTTGTACTCCATTCTGAAGATCACAGTATTAAATAAGAAATGAGCAAAACTGGGATGAGTTTGGAAGTGAGAGACAAGTCTAGGGAAGAAACTCAGCTTATGAAAATGTACAACAGTTAAAAAAATTGGGTCCTGGGCCTAGTTGTAGAGAAGATAGGATGAGCTGTAGTTGGCAATTGTCTTAAAAGCAATAAAGGCATAATATTTGGGATGGGGAATGGGTTTGTTCCGTATATTCCTGAAATAGAAAGAAGAGCAATGATAGTGAAATGAAAAACATTTGCATGGAATCCAGAAATATTCAAATCTGAGACAGACTCTATTGTATTCATTCATTCAAGCAATGCAACAATGATGTGCCAGCTGCTGATCTGAGCACCCAAAAGGGCAAACAGGCTTTTCACAGTTAGAGTATAGCCTATGTCAACTCAACTGGAGAAAAAAAATAGACCCCTAAATTTTATCTGGGCCAATGGCCACCCAACTGACATTCCCCAGCTTCCCTTGCAGTTATGTGTGCATATGTGAGTAAATTCTAATCAGTAGGACAAGAGCGGGAGCAACATGTACAGCTCAAGGTACTTGTATTTAAAGGTAACGAGATAGGCCCTCAACTTCCCGTTTATACCTTCCAGCTGGCCAGAGAACAGCTATAATGGCAGGACTTGGGTCATCCACCTGAGATCATCAGATGTGCTACGGGTGGTAAATAACAAGGCAGAAGGAGACCTCGGTCTCTATACTGCCACCATATCAGCACTAAATTCCTATGTGTAGACTATACATAAGAATGAAATTCAACCAATTATTTAAGTCACTATTACTTGGGCTACTATTGTAGAAGATAAATGAATTTCCAAATATACATACCTAAAAAGTATACTTTAGTTCTGTGAATGGCAGATCAGTATTAGAAAATCCAAATCTCAAAGCATATGCAAGTATATAATCCACTTTGTAGATCACTTATGGAAGCACCTCCAGGGGCACTGTGACACTCATCAGAATATGCAATGTCAGTGATTCTAATTCTAATTCATATATAATACACACACACACACACACACATACAGAGAGAACTTAGTGTGATCAGAGGTGTGTGTAAGACTGACACGTTTCCTCTCACTCTAACTAGGATATATAACCTGGATACACTGAAAATCAAAACACCTTCCCCTGAGAATCAAAACACCCAGTAGAAGCCCCTGGCCAGGTAGCTCAGCTTGTTAAAGTGTCATCCTGATATGGCATGGTTGCAGGTTAGATCTCCAGTCAGGGCACATACAAGAATCCACCACTAAATGCATAAATAAGAGAAACAGTAAATAGATGTTTCTCTTCTCTCTTTCAAATAAATTTAAAAAAATTTAAACACCCAATAGAACAAGCTAATGCTCTTATAGAGTAAGGCAATTGCATCTTTCAGTCCATAAAATATTCAGGCACAAAAACACAGGTGCAGAAATGAAAGGAAGCCTGTAGCCCGATCCACATGTGGCTCACTTGCAGAGAGGAAATTTGCTTTCCCTAGGCTTGATGGCACAGATATCTAATGGGGTAAATTTCCACAGTGGAGACTATTTTCAAACTGGCTGATCAACTGATTACATGTTTGAATATAAATGGCAAATAAAGAAAAGACTGGTATCAATGAAGAGACAAGAGGGAAATCTGTTAGATTATCTCATTGCTACTGGTGAGATACAGAGACTGAAAAGCACTCCAGAAAATGCAAGCAAACAATGGAATTAAAAGAGCAGCAGAAGGCAAGGTATGAGTAGGTGTTACACTCACCTCCTCCCAGGACTAAATTGGAATAACAACTAAAATACAGAAGAATCAACCTAAATAACCAGCTGAAGAGAACCTAAACCATAGTCTTATAACCAAGGATTTACAGAAGCAGCCAAAATGAGATGGGAAAGAAGGGCAAAGATACTAAAAGGGCTGGCCCTGCTCCCAGAATATTCCCCAGAGGGATATCTCAGCTGCAAAGGTTTCCCATTAAAAGTTGTGGTCTCAACCACAACCAGACTCCTCAGCTCAGAGCACCAGAGCCATGAAGTTCCAGAGCCCATACAACATCTCACTGTGAAAACTAGCCAGGAGTCTGTCCGGCAGGAAGAGACAGAAGTCTGTTAGAGATACAGGTGTCCTTCTAAAGGACTAGCACACAAAATCTTATTCACAACCACTCACACTGGGCTCTGGAAAAAGGAGGGTGAAGCAGACTAGAGTCCTGTGAGGAGAGACTGGGGTCTGCAGCTCCCAAAAGAGAGCTGAAGGTCATTCTTCCATAACACAGATGCCATTTTTCTTGGGTAGAGCATGTAACTCCATACAACATCAACCTGAGAAGGAGCAAGAGCCCCACCATCCCTTACAATTGGGAACGAGACAGGGACTTCCACTTTCACCACCCTTTATTCAATATAGTACCAGAAGTCCTAGCCACAGCAATCAAACACGTGGAAGAGATACAAGGTATCCGAATTGGAAAGGAAGAAGTAAAACTGTCATTACTTATAGATGACGTGATACTGTATATAGAGAACACTAAATATTCCACACACACAAAAACTACTGGAACTAATAAATAAATTCAGTAAATAGTAGGGTACAAAATAAATATCCAGAAGTCAGTTGCATTTTTATAAACAAATAATGAACTATCAAAAAGGGAAACTAAGAAAACAATGCATTTACAATTGTATTTAAAAAATACCTAGGAATAAATTTAACCAAGGAGGTAAAAAAAACTATATTCAGAAAATTATAAGACACTGAAGAAAGAAACTGAAAAAGATATGGATAAATGGAAGCGTATGTTTATGAATAGGAAGAATTAACATCATTGAAATGTCTACACTAGCAAAAGCAATCTGTAGAGTCAGGGCAATTCCTATCAAGATACCAATGACCTATTTCATACTGAGACATTGAGATAAAAACAAACTGACAGTAAGCAGAGGGATGGAGGAGGGGGACAATGAGGTAAAGAAGGGGAAGGGTACTCAAGGAACATGTATAAAGGACCCATGGACAAAACAAAGAGGGGTAGGATTGAGGGTGGGAGGTGGGGATCAGCGGTACAGGGGAGAATGGTGGGGACAACTATACTTGAACAACAATAAAAAAACAATCCAAAAATTTATATAAAACCATAACAGACCTCAAATGACCACGACAATCTTGCCAAAAAAAAAAAAAAAGAAGAAGAACAAAGTTCAAGGAATCACATTACCTAATATCAAACTATAATATAAGGCCATAGTAATCAGAACAGCCTGGTACTGGCATAAAATCAGACACACAGAATAATGGAACAGAATAGAGCCAAAAATAAACCCATGCTAATATGGACAATTAATGACTAAGGAGGAAAGAACACACAATGGGGTAAAAACAGTGTATTCAATAAATGGTATTGAGAAAACTGAACAGATACATGCAAAAGAAATGAAACTACACCATCTTCTTACACAATACAAAACAGTAAATTCACAATGGATAAACAACTTAAATGTAAGAATTGATTCCATAAAAACCCTAGAAGAAAACATAGGTAGTAAAATCTTGAACATTTCTCTTAGTAATAGTTTTTCTGATATATCTCCTAGGGCAAGGGAAACAAAAGAAAAAATAAACAAAGAGGGCTACATCAGATCTGAAAGTTTTTGCACAGGAAATCATCAACAAAATTAAAAGACAACCCACTGAAGAGAACACATTTGCCAATGACACATTTGATAAGGGATTGATATCCAAAATTTATATAAACAACTCATACAATTCAACTCTGAAAAAACACAGAATCCAATTTGAAAAATGGGCAAAGGATCTGAATAGACACTTCTCTAAAGGTATGACCTGTATAAGGACATACAGATGGCCAATAGACATGAAGAGGTACTCGACGTCACTAATCATCAGATAAGTGAAAATTAAAACTACAATGACATACCATCTCACACCTGTTAGAACAGCTATCAACCAAAAATCAACAGACAAGTGCTGGGGAAGATGTGGAGAAAGTGGAACCCTCACGCCCTATTGGTAGGAATGCAGATTGGCACAGACGCTGTGGAAAGCAGTATGGAGATACTTCAAACAATTAAAAAGAAAACTGCCTTATGACCCAGTGATTCCACTTCAGGGTATAAATCCATATGAAAGCAAAATACTAATTTGAAAGAATATTTGCACCACTATGTTCATTGCAGCATTATTAACAATAGTCAAGCTATGGAAGCAACCCAAGTGTCCATCAATCGAGCAGTAGGTTAAAAAGCTGTGTTACATATATGCAATGGACTATTACTCAGCCATAAAAAACACCAAATCTTACAGTTTGGAACAGCATAGACGGACATAGAGGGTATTATGTTCAGTGCAATGTATCAGTCATAGAAAAAAAATAACATAGTTTCACTTATATGTGGAATCCAAAGAATAATGTAAGCAAAAGAATAAAACAAATTAACTCATTGATACAGAGAGCAGACTGGTGGTTGCCAAAGGGGAGGAGAGTTGAGAGTCTGGGTGAGAAAGGTGAAGGAGCTGAGAAGTACAGATGGGTGATTGCAAAATAGTCATGGGGATGTAAAATACAGCATAAGAAATACTGTCAATAATATTGTAACAACTATTTATGGATACAGGGAATATCGGAAGAAACATTTTGTAGGGTATGTGATTGTCTGGTCACTATGCTGTACACGGGAAACTGATACAAAACAATACACAATGTAAACTAACTGTAATTGGAAAAAAAATCTATCACCCTAGGATATGTTTACTGATTTTAGAGAGAGAGGAGGGGAGGCGGGAGAGAAACATCGATGTGAGGGAAATGTTAGTAGGGGAATCCCATAGTGGCTACAACAGGGGACTGAGCCCACATCTCAGAGTGTGTCCTGAACAGGGATAAAGCCTGCATACTTGTGGTGTGGGGGACAATGCTCCAAGTAACCGAGCCACCCAACCAGGACTGGAAAAATTATTTTAAATTACGAACAAAAAAAAAGCAGCAGGTGATATTAAGACAGTCACCCCGTCTTATGTGAAAAGAACTTAGATAATCATTCCCAAAATTTACTGCTACCAAATAAGCAAGGAGTGACACAATAGGAATCAATCAGTGACTAAAAACTATCAACAGCAAACATTTTTTAGTTATCACTTATATTTCACCAAACACTATGAGTAAAGTGTACTTTGAGAATCTCACTTTATCCCTCAAAAATCCTGAGCTGTGAAGTGTTATTATTACCATTTTACAGATGAGAAAACTGAAGCTTACTATTTATGAAAAACATATTTAATGGGTACCTATAGACTATCTATCACAAACAATTACTAATTGAAGGCAAAGAAGAGAAAAAGAAAAACCCTCTGCCCTTATAGACTAACCATGTAACTGCAGAGGGCACAAGCTCGTATCCTAGCAACACTGTGATTGGCCACCAAGTATTTAAGATTTTATTATGGTTAATTTATTAACTTGAAGCGGAAGGGAGCATGAGCTTTTGATTGATACCTTATCTTCTCCAAACACTTGACTGCAGCTCCTTTCTGTGTGGCAGAGAGTGGCAAAGGTGTGCAGGGAGCAGGCAGGCTCAGGCACTACCACTTCCTACTGTCTTCCACCACCCGTTTGATGTACTATAACCCCTGACTGACTTCCTGCTTTTGGGAGAAAAAAATGTTTTTCTCAAACTATTTTGCTTGTCTAACCACAAATTCTTAGCCCTATGAGTTTCCTAATTGGCAGTCCCCTCTCCAGACAGCAGACATAACCCATTCTGGACTTGAGCTTCTTTAGCTTTAAGTAGTACGTGGGGGGTTAGAGCTAGAAGAATCTAGCTCTAATCTTCATCAGGATGTGCCTCTGAGGGATTGCCTGCCTCTCATGAGACCCTGAAACAAGGAAGAGAACATGGCACAGAATCCCCAGAAATCTGCAAGGGAATGCCAATAAAGATCAAAGAAACAATGAGACAGTGAGTTAATCCTAACTATGTTACCAAGACTTCTGTGGTGCTGGTGGTTACAAGTTTTGAGGTCAAAGGATATGGGTTCTAATCCCACCCCCTTCTCTTCCTGTGTAATTGTGCCAAGTCTCAGGACCTCTCTGGGCCTCTGTTCCCTCAGTCGTAAAATTAAACTTTAAGACAGTACGATGTTGAAGACTAGCTGTGATAAGGCAAATGAAACCATGAAAACAGTACCTTGCACACAGTTAGAACTCAGCAAATGATGGAATTAGATGTTTTTATATTTGAACCTTTTAAAAGCTAGTAGTGCCAAAGGCACTTGGTCAGCTCATGCTGGGAAACTCATAATACATTTAAGTATTCATATTTTCCTACATCTTTCTCCTAGCTAAGACGCCCGAGGCTGCCAGAAATAATCACACTATTTGTGATCCTATGTTTATGCAACAGAAACAAAATGGAATTTTATGGTCTGCTGTGTTCAACACCGATGCCCACACTGGGCTAATTCCATGCAGTGCTGTGTAACAAGAATTTATGCAATATCCAATCCAAAGACCCAGGTCCCAGGCCAGCAATGCTTTACCAAACCAGTGGCTTAAGAAAGGAGCCCGCCAGCCCCACATCTGCAGACTGCATCTTACAAGCCCTTGGCAGCAGCTAGTTAATTGACCTGGAGGGGAAATCTGATCTTACTAGTTTGTAAAACAAGCAAACAGATTTTGGTGGGGAAAATACATTTAAAATAACAAAAAATAAGTGGAAAAAATGAATATACAAAGGAAGAATAATTGCCATCTTTAGTGTAAAATAAAGGTGCTGGTTGATAAGAAAAATAGTCAACGCTCAAGAGTAATGTTGCCAATGTCAATGTCCTAAAAAATACTTTAGGCCTAAAGGTCTAACTTTGGAGCTAAGGATGGGAACAGCAAGTTGTTAATAAAAATGAGAGTTTGTTACTCTATCTATCCAGCAACCTCATGGACTAAACAAGGGAAAATGTTAACAGGATTATCACTCTTGAACAATCTACTGGCATTGCTTTTATATTTATTTTTTTGCTGGAGAATATACTCTTTTTGCTTTTAAGCTACCACAAGGTAAACAGACTTGACTCCATTGCTAGTGTGGCTTTCCCCAAACCTTGAAATCAGGGTGGATCACAGACTTCAATCCCTATGCCCTGGGCTACAGGCAATCAGGAGGCAGCAAGGTCAGCGGTGGCTGGGAGGGCAGCTGTAGGAGAGAGAGGGCTTTGCCCTAGGCAATAACCGAGTGGGGGCCAAGACATCTGCTCCTTTAAACATTAAATTCGTAATGATGAAAATTATTTGGGGTACAAAATATTTCATACATTCAACAAATATTTAGTGAGTGCTCACTCCATGCATGGTCGAGGGTAAAGCATAGGAGAGTGGGGAAGGACAAGCTGTCTTTCTACAGGATTTACATTCCTGAGGGGGAAACTGTAAAGAATAATTCTTAAACAATAAATAAGTCAACATGATAGCTTGGAGTTAGACCCAACAAGGAATGAACCTTTAAGCAGAGACACTGAAGGTGAAAATAAGCCAGGAGCAGAGCCTCCCAGACGCAGGGAACAGAGAACCAAAGGGGGATGAGAGCACTGCAAGGTGAAGGAGGAAAGAGAGAGTGACAGGCAGAGAGAGACAGAGACAAAGTGAGGGAGAACATGTCACAAATCCAATCTTCAGAAAATTACCAACATTCTTAAGGGTGAAATTCATTGGGACTAATTTTCTAGTGTCCTTGGGTCAAAATTTCTTTTAATGTCAACCTTGAAAGTAAAAAGCCACATAAAGTACAAAAAACAATTTATATAAATACAAATGTTCCACATTGAAATCTTCCTACGAACACGCACATCTGAAATAGTCAAGATGGCAGTAACTATCACGTTTTGTACACACTGCTATATTTATAGACACAGTGTAGGTAGCGCCATCTTTATCTTTCTCTATAAATATGTATGCTGACAATTTGTCAACCTGATTGTGAAGACTTAAAGGAGATCTGTAGGACTCAAAAAAAACCAGTCTCTGTTATTCTATCATTGAGTATGTACCCAATATCCACATGCTCAAAGCTAGAAAAGGCATTGCTAATAACTTTAAAACCTGAGAGCGCATTACTGATAATTCACTGCCTTTTACTTAGTACAAATTGGTATATATGAATCTGTATTCATATGATATGCACCCAAAAAAAACAAAGGTCAAGGAGCTAAAACTGCACCCATAAAAACTTTAACACAATTCAAGGTCAAAGGATGTGACTTTCATAAACCCACCTATGGTTCTTGCTTCGAAGACCACAGGGACAGAGTGTGCAGTGTTACTGGCACTGAGTCTGAAGGGTGATGCTCGCATGGTGTCTGATAAACAACCTGTGCTTCATTTTTCAAATGAATTTGTGTTAATTGCAGGTCAAAACTAAAATGAGTTTAACAGTTTAATTCATCACCTTTTGGGCAGTGATCCACAATGAAAAACTCACATCCAAAGGACAATTTGGCTCAATTATTGGGCTTTTCTCAAAGGAAGCTCACAATGAAAACCATACGGAAGCAGAATGGGCTATTCATTATACAATTAAATGTTGAATTCCAGTCTAAAAATGAAACCTGAGGGCTGACCATGGAATCATTTAAAAATGACTAAATTAAGAGAGAATACTGCTAAAAAAATTTAATCTTGTAAAACAAGTTAATATTTAAAAATTTAAACACAATTCTTCAATAAACTTGGATTTTATAATGTAAAATAGCTCCTCAGTCTTCATTCCCAGAGTCAGACAACTTCTAAGACAGGAGTGTCAAATTCATTTTCACCGGGGGCCACATCAGCCTCACAGTTGCCTTCAAAGGGCCAAGTGTAATCTTAGGACTGTATAAATGTACCTACTCCTTAACTGTTAAGCGAGAGCTTGGTGCTGCGGCCAGGTAGAGACAAGATGCTGGGCTGGATAAACAAGATGGAGGGCCAGATTTGGCCTGTAGGTCTTGTGTTTGCCACCTATGCTCTAGGAAAAAATTTAGCTCACAAGGGTCACATTTGTTACTTTTTAAACAAGTAATGCTTTTTGCATGTCATGAATGGACAATATATTTCAAACAAGTTTTTGTTAATGACTTAAAGATCAAATAAAGTAACATTTGGTTTTGGTTATGCCAGCCCAAAGCTTCCTAACAGCAGCATTATGGACACTCTAGGTCAAATAAGTCATTGATATGGGGGACTGTCCTGTACATTGTGTGATATTTAGCAGAATCCCTAACTTCTGCCCAGTGGATGCCAGCAGCACTTCTCCCACTTGTGTCAAGCACGGAAGTCTCCAGACTATGCCAAATTTCCAAGGAGGGAACATAAAATTACCTTCAGTTGAGAACCACTACATTACTAGGGACTGCCACAATATAGTTGATACCTCTATAAAGACATATCAAATCTGAAAAGAGATAAGAAGTTTTCAACCCCTTTATCTCCAACATTTGTGTAATTTTGAAAATAAACCTAAAACTTTTAAAACAGAAAAACAAATAAAATGAAAAATAATTAAACCACCAGTGTGTGCCTCCATCTTCTCAGTGTCATATTATCACAGGGATATGAAAGTTTTAGTTTTATGTAGACTCCCAACATCCTATAATTTAAAAGCTCATAAACTTCAGGAACTTATTATATGAAATACTGGTCCCATCCATGAAAAACACATAAACCCCCTCCTCACAAAGCCTGACAATTACTATGATTTTTCTTTCAGTAAATTCATGTAATTTTATCTTCTCAATAAAAAGAAAGGGATAACAAATAAACAGGGAGGCAAATTAACAAGTATAATTTTAAAATGTGATGAGGTTTCATGCTACATTCACTGGAGATAGAAAACCATCACACGCTGTATGGTTAGCAAACATGTTTGTGTTAGCTCAGTGTTTTGAGAGCTCTCATGGTGGGGATGCCTCCATCAGAAGAGAGCCGTCATACTGCCAAAGTTTCTTCAGGCAAGTTCCCAGGCCAAAGAAGGAGGAAAGAACCATTAACAGGAAATGCAAGCAGCTGGGGGTGGGCCATCTGAGGGAGCTCAATGGGCCATGCAACCCTGCTGTGTCCTCCCACTGACAAATGAAGTGACTGTGTGTCAGTCACTTAACTTCTTGCCTCCTACTTCTCATAGCTGAAGAAAGATGGTGGATAATCCATCATCCAGCTAATTTGTCTTATTCCACAACTTCATAGAAAACTTTCCTTTAGATTCAGATGGCTGGCTGACAACAAAAAACACCCAAGTTACAGATGGCTTCCTGACCACCCCTTTCCCACCTCCCATAACCCCATACCTCAGCCTGAGTATAAATATACTTCACTTTGAGAGGGGAAAACATCCAACCTTACCAAACAATTATGGGATCTTTACAGGGGAATCTTATCTCCAATTTCTACAAAACATTAAACTATCACCATTACAAAAGAAGAATAATCCGATTTATGAACCACAGAAAGGACGTAACTTTAAAGGAGGCCTCAATTTTATAAAGCAAAAAAAAAAAAAAATCCTATACCACAGTTTTTAAACCTTACAAACAAACCATACCAAATACAGCCCCAGGGTTATTTTGTCCCAGTCATGCTTAAAAGGCATCACTTTGCAGACTCAGAAGGTTAGCAGCAAACCACAGTGAGTTCCCAAATGAAATCATGCACTTCTCAGAACCCAGCCAGCACAGCCGCACAAATGGAACCGAGGGCTCCTGGCCGACACTCATGGCCATGTTCATCCTGTTTCAACAGGACAGGATATAACCATGCTCCAAGCAGCCAAGTGGGAGACCTGCCCAGCTGGCAAGGACAGTCTACAATAGGCTCTCCCCATATTTAGCTCACAAGAGCACACCAGTTAATGAAATTCCAAGGGACACTTGAGAGCTATGCCCTAGTATGTGTAGCAAGACTTGCAAAAATAACTGCAGGCACAGAGCTGGTGTCTGGGACCAAAGGTGTACCATGAGATCAACCACATTTCCTTAGCCAGGCTTTTAGTTCCTAAGTAAGCCCTAAGTGTTTTGATGAGAATACAGCTGAAAGAAAAACATCTTCATGCTTTAGAAGCTAATATATCTACGGAAGGAAAAGATCAAATGAACAGAACAAAAAATGGAAACAGAATTCTGAAATGGAATTTGGTTGCTTAACTGTGGAGTTTCCTGTGGTCAAAAATAGAATCCAGAAACTTGACGGTCATATGTACTCTTGAAGTTGCCCATAATGAATTATGGCAAATTATGTTCAAATAAGGACAAGAAGTACCATGTCATCTATATGCACTATGATATGGGTAAAAGAGAACAATGTTTACAGACTTTGCCTTATTCCCCTAGACTTTGTTCCACCCCACCTATCCCCCTCCCCAACCTTGTACCACCATGAACACTTCTAGAACTTGCTCGGGGAAAAAAAGCAATGGGATGAGTCCTCTAAAGAACTGTGCACTATAAATGCTGAACTCAATAAAATGAAGATTATAAATGTGAAACATTATTCTACAATGGGACCTATAATGGCATTATATGAATGGGAGCCAAGAAGGGGCTACCAATCCACTCTCTCTCCAAGTTTTAGTTTAACTATCCTTAAAATGGCCTTCCATGCCCCTGGAGACCAGCCTTCTCAAACTTGAATGTGTCTGCAAATCACCTGAGGATTGTTAAAACGCAGAATGGGTATCGACTCAGTGGTTCTGGGTAGGTGTGAGGTTGTACACTTCTAACAAGCTTCTGGGTGATGTGAAACTGCTGGTCAGAGGATCAGGCTGAGAGTAGCCAGGAGCTCATTCATATGGAAACACTGTAGCCTAGCCGACCAACAGCTTCCTCTGTTCTTCTCTGTCAAAGACCCTTGACTTCATTGGAACAGCATGTGCTCCAACCAAAGGATAACTCATGCTGGCACCAAGCCAGTCCTGGGAATCAGAGTCCTCTCTGCTCCACACTAACAGTGGGGAGGGCAGATGATCCAACTTTGGCCAATGATTTGTAACAGAAACTCAGCTGGACTTTCTGCGATGAAAAAGTTGTTTTCCTTCCTTCTGTAACTTTTGTGTTGCCTCTGCCATGGGAGGCTGGGCTACCGGAGGCTCTACAAGTCATCTTGGAATCACAAGGTGCCAGGGGTTGAGGGAGAAAGGGAACACACGGAGGACGATAGAGTGAAAGTAGAAAAAGAGTCAAGACCAGGGGCCAGCAGACTATGACCCACAGGCCATATGAAGAATGCCAGCTGTTTGTATAAAGTTTTATTGGAACAGGGCCCACATCCATTTGTATACTGACTGTTATGTGGTTGTGCTTGTGCTATGGTTGTAAAAATGAGTATTTGCAGTAGAGACAACATACTTCTTTAAGCCTAAAATATGTACTCTCCGGCCCTTTTCAGAACTTTGCTGACCTTTGGCCAACGTCATTAAATCACATATCCGTATGCTGTATTAAAACCTCCATTTCACCTCTGTAGCAATTCAGCATCAGGAATTCTTCTATAGCTATCTTCTCTGTTGGAAAGTAAACTCCTTAGCTACCTTCCTTACTACTATATGCCAGCCTTTAGCACACAGGAGATGCTCAGTAAGTTGAACAAATTTTAATTAAGTCCATACTTTCTATGTTTTTAAATTTTATTTTTTAATATATCGATTATGATATATAATTACCCCAATTTTCTTCTTCTTCTTTACTCTCCTCCCCTACCCTTAGTTCATGTCCATGGGTCATGTAGATAAGTTCTTTGGCTACTCCCATTTCCTATACTATACTATACTAACATCCTCTTATCTATACCTACCAATTTATACTTCTTAATCCCTGTACCTTTTCCCCACTCTCCCCCCCGCATCTGGTAACCATCCAGATGATCTCCACATCTATGATTCTGTTTCTGTTATGCCTGTTTGCTTAGTTTGATTTCAGATTCAGTTGTTGATACTTGTGAATTTCTTGCCATTTTAATGTTCAAAGTTTTGATCTCCTTCTTTTTCTTAGATAAGTCCCTTTAACATTTCATATAATAAGGGCTTGATGATGATGAACTCCTTTAGCTTTACCTTGTCTGGGAAGCACATTATCTGCCTTTCCATTCTAAATGACAGCTTTGCTGGATACAGTAAGCTAGATTGTAGGTTCCTGCCTTTCATCACTTCAAATACTTCTTGCCAGTCCCTTATAGCCTTCAAAATTTCTCTTGAGAAATCAGCTGACAGTCTTATGGAAACTCCTTTGTAGGTAACTATCTGCTTTTCTCTTGATGTTTAAGCCTGTACTTTTTAATCAAGATGTTTAGAATTTTCCTCCCCCCCTTATATTTTGCCCTAAATATAAGGCATTTAGAACATGCAAAAAAAAATCACAGTTCTTAATATAACCTCCTATTAATAACAATAAACTGCTTTTCATCCTCTGCAAACTCCATTTCCTTCCTCTCAGACCTGGTACAGGCAGGATGGATTGGAGTTTCCAAATGTGGGCTCACATTATCCAGAAGCAGGAGGCCCAGAGACCTGGAAGTCCAGGTCAGAGCTCACGTGACCATCAGACCCCTGGCAAACAGCGAACAGAGAGCCCACGCTCCAGCCAACTAGAGTCCACACCAGACACAACACACAATAGCGGGCAGCTTTTGGAAGCCCAAGAGGAAACATAAACTTTGAATAAAGGCAGAACAGGAAAAAGAAATAGAAGATCAAAAAATGATAAAAGCCCAACCTTCTACAGCACTAGAGCTACTACTACAGGATATCTTAAAAACATCTCTATTTTTTTTATTTTTTTTAAGATTTATTTGTTTTTACAGAAAGGGAGGGAGAAAAAGGGAGAGAAACATCAATGTGTGTTGCCTCTCGCATGCCCCCTACTAGGAACCTGGCCCACAGCCCAGGCATGTGCCCTGACTGGGAATCAAACTGGTGACCCCTGAGTTTGCAGGCCAGCACTCAATCCACTGAGCTATACCAGCCAGGGTTGAGATCTCTAAAAATTTTATAAAATTTCCTTACAGCAAAATAGTGTGATGAAAACAATGCTTATTTTCAAAAAAGGAATAGTCCCCTTGATAAAATCCGCAGTTGATACACTCCTTCTATTTTCTGTATTTTACAGCATAATACCACAATAATAAAACAAAAAACATGAGCTGTGGAGTCAGAACCTCACTGGAGTTCCTACTAGGGGACCTGAGCATATCATTTTACCTTTCCAAGCCTCAGTTTCTAATCCATAAAATAGGCACAGTACTATTACCACTCCTATGTATTTGTGAGATGATAACTTCTTTTTTTTTAAAGTCTCACTTTTTTTATTTTGCTACCCATGTTTTTTTTTTAAGATTTTATTTATTTATTTTTAGAGAGGGAAGGGAGGGAGATATATATATATAGAGAGAGAGAGAGAGAGAAACATCAATGTGCGGTTGCTGGGGGTTATGGCCTGCAACCCAGGCATGTACCCTGGCTGGGAATCAAACCTGGGACACTTTGGTTCCCAGCCCGGGCTCAATCCACAGAGCTATGCCAGCCAGGGCTGAGGTGATTACTTCTTAGATAATAAAAAGATACTATGGTTGCTGTTTCCTTTTTAAAGAAAAAATATAGAAAAATAATTCAAATACATTACATAATAAATTTCACTCTTTTAAAAATTCAAGTCCCCTTCCCCTTACACTGTTTTGACACCAAACCCTTTGTTTTCTATATTGTGAACACCCCCACTCCCTATTGTTTACTTTTGCCTGAGAAAGATATTATAAGTAATATATAAAATGTTCATTAATAATATATTGTAAACTAGGTTTAAATATTTCTCCTCAAGGAAACATGAATGAGAAAAAGATAGTTTCAATATGAGCCCTTTTCTTTTGGGAAAACCTGGATGAATTCACTATCAAGTCAAGAAATATGTGGAAATAGCAAATATGTCTTTTAAATCCACTCTTAGCACTTTCTAAAGTCATTATTTACCATCGTGTAGCTCAAGGCTTCCACCTACACACCTGCAAAACAGCTTAGTTTTGTGATGTTTGGGGGAAACACACAAATAGTTAAAGGGATCAAATATTTGAAGGAAAATGCCATTATATGTCAGCATTAACTTAATAAATATTAATGGGGTCCTACTAAGCTCAAAGCACTGAGAAAACAACAGGGTTCAAAGGGTTAAATTCAAATGGAGGAATATGACAAAAATGGCTGGTGAAATAATTATTCTGAAAACAATTAAAGAAAGAGAGGTGAAAAGAACAGAGCTTGACAGAAGGGCTTATCAGTGGGTCTCTCTGGAAAGGTAAAGTCTGAACACAAAATGAATGAAGGAGCAAGATTTACTCCTTGAGTGTGAGGAGATGAGGGGGATGGGGAGGATAGAGAGAAAGACATGTTCCAGACAGAAAAGTGTAAATGCAAGCCCCTAAGCCTATTCCAAAGGAGGGCCCACCAAGGGTACCAAAACGATACCACACACACACACACACACACACACACACACACTAACGCACATACACAACTCGGTGCCTCAACAAGTTCATCCCTGTGAATGAGCAGAACCTCATCTGTGGACAAACTGGGGCATTCACACATTTGAGAGGAGTGTACAAATGAAGAAGGATGTAGAGGGTTTCTGGACATATTCTTCCATAGGCACATACTCTGGAAAATACTCTGGAAAGCATATTTGACAAGTGAGGATCGGTTTGTTCCAGAACTGAGATAGACGGGGGGACAATTCCAGGAATGCATTACCTCCTTATGGAGAAAAACCTTCCCCTCATCTGGGCACCACCTCCCTCTCCCATAATACAGTTCATCACACCTCTGAGACTATCTCTGGACTGGACGGTCGAGTTTCACACTAACAACACCTCAACAATCCCCTACCTGGGGCACCACCATGTGATCACTTCTTTTTCTTCTTCTCCTCTTCCTGAGCAGCTAACAAGATTAACAGACAGCAAGGCCAGCTGAGTGCTCTAAGGCCGGCTCTGAGAAGATGGCAGTGCCTAAGATCAGGCTGCATTACTGAAGAGCAATGGGTGAAAGAAGGCAAGAGTAATTATTTTTACCCAAATTCCAAATCATTTCTCTTTTAAAAATGCTGCTTTCTCAGACTAGATGGACAGGTAGTGTTCAAAGAATAAGTGAAGCATATAAAAAATGTGAACAGTTTATATGAGCAAATTTGAATGAGGCAGCAGCAAACTGGAAGCGGTTATGAGTGATCCACCATCAGAAACTGGGGAGAGACTTCTATAGAGAAAAGATAGAAGCAAAGGAAGAAAACTGTTGATGGGTTACAACTTAAAACCTTAGTTGGCTGTTTGTGATTGGTTTTCCTGAAATTTCAATTTCCTAATATTGTGGCATTTACAGGCTTAGGTGTTGGATTGGTACACAGGCTGCCAAGGCATTAGATCCACCTTAGTCTAATAGCTCCTTGTTTAATTAATCAAATAGTAGATTAGTGGATAAGCAGGTATGCCAACAAGTAAATATTATTATTATTGTTTGGCTTTTTATTTGCTTTCTATTTGTTACAGCATAAACATAGTAACCATTTGACCATTCTCTAGGTGTCTGCTATTTCTGTCACATTGTACTCTGGAAAGGCCCAACACACTGCCTTCATTCAACTGTAGAAGACCGACCATGTGTGTATTTCCAATGTTCCACAAACATCCAGATGAAGCAAGAGGTAAGCGACTACCTGATGGGTAGACCCCACATAAAACAACACCCCCTTTACAGCTCAAAAGCTGTGCATCCGAAAGGCAGCACCAGTCTCCTGCAGTTCAGTTCAGGTCTCTGACTTCAAATACAGGGCATCACAAGAATTACATGCATGAATGCCCTGACCTTTTGGGAGCATTTCCACCAGTGGGAACCCACTCCAGTGTGGGAACTTACTACAGAGATTCCCCAGTCCCATAAACACAGCCACTGGACTCTTCTCAAGAAGCCATTAACATCACTTACAGATATATAAAAGGATATTTACAAAACCAGTTTTTTTCCAGGAGATGAGGTAGCATTTTTGACTCACAATGTGAAAGAAATCAAGAAGGATCAGTTGGTCAGCTATATAAAACGTATGTTAGACAAAAAGGAGAAGGAGGTAGAGAGAGAGGTTTCAATCACTGCCATATTCAGGGAATGGTGAAGGCACTTCCCACCCCCATGCCCCACGCCCCAATCCATTTGCAGTGTCTAATTTAAATACAGCCCTTTCAAAGCCTTAAAGAAACAGAAGCTATTCCTGGCACCCTCCTTTCCAACGTGATTTCTGAGCTTATAGCTGAAATAAACTAACAGACAACATTTATGGAGCCTTCTAAATGCTAGTGACATTTACATGCTATTTCCTATCCTCACTAGTATTTGTACAGGGGGAGGGGATGTTATACTCATTTTCAGATAAAGCTCTGAAGGATTAATTGGCATGCCTCTCTCTAGCTGGTGTGTAACACAACTAGAAAATAATAGAGCTAAATGTCAAATCAAGGTCTGGAACCCAATAGTTTTGCCAGAGTACCATGATAAATCTTAGGGTGATTAAAAATAAATAAATAAAAACATACCTCCAGTCAATAATTGATTGTTTTTCTCATTTATGTCCTGATGAGTTCAAATGTATCTGTGTTTTGATGACACCAGTTTGGAACAGCTCAATGTTTCCTTTTGGGTGAATCTCCCAAGAATGCCCCACCTCCACATCAAAATTTCTGCTCATAAATGTACTATCACATGCAGAAACCAACATTCTATCCTAGACTCAATGCAAGCACTTTTTGTGTAGCATCTTTCTCGGATCATCTGTCAACTATACTTCCCTTCCCCCCACCTTCCCCCATTTCTCATTGCTTACAAGCCAAGTCACAGTGGGGAAAATACAAGTGTTCCACATACACTGTTTTTGTATTTTGAACTTTATTGCAGGATGTGGCAATCTCCTTAATCAAAGCCTGTTTGAGTTCTTGACTTCAATCTGAACACAAGCCTTAATTGAATGTCCCTTGTTAGCAAGACATGTAACCAAGCTACTGAGAGGTGTTTGTCAAGCTCTCAGGAGCCCCCAAGTACTGGCGCATCAAAAGAAATCTTGAGTGAGAAAGCCGTGTCACCAAACTTCATATATGGCTCACACCAAGGCAGGGTGTCATTTTAGCAAGACGCAAAGAACCTGCAAGACGCAAAGAACCTGCAAGACAAAGATGAGTTAGATGTGGAGTAACTGCCAGGCAATGTGGCATGTTCATCACTTAAACACTCCATTTCATTCCAAGGTACCAAAACGATAATAGACTTTATTTTAATTGGATTGTCTGCAATGAGCCAATTTAAGTGCTAAATGCTGCGAATTATTCAGCTTGACATGGCGATGCACTGATGTGAGCCGCTGCAGGGCAGAAGGTTTGTGCAAAGTGTGAGTTCCCAAGACATAATGAGAGCCGAGAGTCTGACTTGGCAGACCTCCACAGCACAGATTCACATTGTCTCAACAGCTGTGGGAGACCCAGAAAGCACTGGCTGCCACCTTGACCCAAAATGCAACTGCCATCAGCCAGCCAGCACAGCTGATTCCGTAGCATTCCAGCGCCCAAAGACAGGTCAAAGGCTTAACAGGAGAATGGCTCAGAACACAAGAAAGAATTACCCACAAGAATGGACATGATTCACCATCAGTTTGGTTACGTTATTCTGACATTTTTTGGAATATTATAATTTCAAACTTATAAAGACACTGCTAGAGGCTACAGTTTCATAAACAATGATTAAAAGCTTGAGATATTGACTGGAAATGCATTACCACATTTAACCACTGTTAACTGATCCCAAGGCAAGTTATTTAATATTCTTATACCTTGGTATCTTCATTTTTAATATATATTTTAAAGATTTTAATTACTTATTTTTAGAGAGAGGGCAAAGGAGGAAGAAAGAAACTTCAGCGTGCTGTCAGTTCCCTCTCGCAGGCCCCCAACCGGGGACCTGGCCCACAACCCAAGGATGTACGCTGACTTGAGTTGAACTGGTGACTTTTCGGTATGCCGGCTGGCACTCAACCCACTGAGCCACACCAGCCAGGGCAGCAGCTTCATTTTCACAAAGGGCATGATGACAGTGCCTGTGTCACATGACTATTATGACAAGTAAATATATATGATTTAATTGGGATTTTGGACATGTATGGAGCCTAATACAAGTTAATGACTAAAAATATTTCATGACTAAAATGTATAGCTAAACATGATAAAAATAATGTATACTTATAAGTTTTCTTCCAAAACAGATTTAAAGAGACATAATTACACAGGCATCTATGAAACTCTACCTGTAGCCTAAATTATCATGATCTCATATTAGAATCACATAAAAAGGTACCTAATTTGAAAGTGACATCTTATTCTTAGCACAGTTCTGTCTCAGCTTCACTTCTAGAAATCATTAAAAAAAAACAGGGGGTCAAATAGATGGTCTCTTGGGTGCCATCCAGCACTAAAATTAGGATTTTTCAAGGTTAACTTACAACTATGATAACCTTGTTACTAAATAATTTTCAACAATGCCCTGTTTCTAAATCAAGCTGAATTTTCATTAGATATTATGGCTCTCTATATAAAGCCAACAATAAGTCTAGAACATTATGAAAATGTCAATTGACAAATGCCAACAAAGAAAAATATTGAGCCAAGTTGTAATGGCTCAAGAAGAGAATGTTTCTTCAGCTTCCTGACTAAAAAGTGAATTAATATTCCCATGTCAAATACAACAAACTCTGTTTAGGCCAAGGCATTAAGTGCCACGGCATTCACGTCTGACTGAACAGTGCTCTGTATATTTCCTATTCATAAGAATTAACAACAGTTGACTAGTTTACCTGAAGACATTTCCCGCCTCTGTGCTAAGTCTCACAGGCCCCCCAAAATTAATTTAAGAACCAGCTGCAATTATTTGTGCTGTTCAGGGACTCATAAATGCCACGCAGGTTGTCTTATGACTGTCACTATTTGGGATTTCCTGTATTATCTGGGTAAGTTATATGACATTACATCAAGTGATAATATGATGTTTTGTACTCTAACAATGCACCATAAGATTAGGGCTCTTGTTGAAATTTTAACTTCCACTTACACAGAATATCTGAAAAATAATCAGACACAAGCAATTCCTAAATTTCAAGGAGAGGGGTAGGAATGGCAACAGGCACACTTTCCTATAAGGCCTCCCTAACCCTCAGCAGAGACTCAAACTACAGCTTCTGAAGAAGGATTCACACACGTTATCACACTGATCTGCAGAAAGAGGCCAAGGAATATAAGAGGACAAACACATACATTTCACAGCTCTATTTACAGAACAACACTGCCTTCCCCCAACTTGAAGTCTTCTCTTGCTAAAAAACTGTGAAGAAACATAAATACTTCCACATTCTCCTCCACCTCCCCACTGCCACACTGAAGCCAGTAGGGGAGAAGGGAGAAAGGTCCCCAGACATTCAGAAAACACACGACAGGCAAAGTGACTGAGAAGGACTATCTTTTAGAACATGGCTGAGGGAGAGAGAATGCAGGATTACTGATGGAGATATACTGAAATGGTTTTTTAAAATTTTGTCCATGTAAAAAAATGATTTTGTAAGTTAAATAGATTCTCATTTTAAATGAGTCAAACAACACAGCAACTTTGGTGAAACAAATCACATCCCTTACAAAGCCCATCTGTCCCCTGACCATTTCTTCCTCCTCTTCATGAATTGTTACGTTTGTGCATATCCTTTCAGTTCTCCTTCTATAATCTACTTACATACTGAGGTAATCATATCTTCCCTTACGGCCAACCTTCTACTTTCTTGGTAATAAGCTAAGAAGAAAATGGAGCTAATGAAATCAGGTAGGTATTTTACTCTAAAAAGAAACAACTAATGTCATTTCAGGACAACATCTTTATTCATAAAGACAAAGATTATTCTGACTTACTTACGAGGAACACTTGCAGATGCTTAAACTTGGAATAGGAAAACCAGGGATGGGCAAATACCCCTCTTGCACTGTTGTCTTTAGAGCATTAAGGAGGCGTAGACAATGATGACTACCGGAGAGCAAAGAGCTGCCCAATGTTGCTGCAAGTCCCCGCACATTTCTCTAAAATTGAGTAGAAGGCAGCAATGTGAAGACCCCACAGGGCTCTGATTTGACCTGGACCATAGAGTACAAGGCCTATAGTGAAGAACATCAATGAATTTTATAGCTTATGCCAACAGCCCACATGAAATCATGACAGAATGTTATGTCAAGTAGAAATTAACTGTTTCCAACCCAGGAAAAGTGGGTCAAGGAAGTCAGAAAGACAGAGACCAGAGGTATCTTTATATTGACCTTCATCTGAGTTCTCATCATGACATCAATTACAGAGCCATCTCCCTGAAGTCCTGTTCCACTCAAGAAGGGAACTCAAGAGCTTTGGATAAGAAGAAAGGCAACTCCATGACCGAATGTTTTCCATTCAGATGGGAAACAAACCAGAGCTTTATTCAGTGATCCCACTATGAAATACACTCGATTAGACTGAAAAGACAGGGGAGTTTTCCTTTTGTTATATCACAGACACAAAAGAAAACTCTTTAGGAAATTTGTACTAATCTCTGAAAGCTGAGCTCTTAGTTAACACTGTGCCTCTCAGTTTACCTAGCTTTGAAAAATCAGATATTCCCACTGGTAGAAAAAAACAAAGGCAGCAGAAAGAACTAAAAGCTGGGGAGTATTCCCTCAGAGGTTTAGTAACACAATGGAGTACACTCACTTCAAGTTAAATGAAGAGGGTAACAAGTATGCAGCCAAAGGTGCTTGTAAGGAGCAAGGAAAACTTAGACCATGAGAAAACAGGAACCGCATTGTAGCTAAAAGGAACAAACAAGGGAGACAGAGTGCAGGATGTAGTTGAGCAAACATCCTGTGTCGTACAGATGTTCTCCCTGGGTATGCTAGATAAGCAATGCTTTGTTTAGTTTTAAAAATTTGAATTTTACCTTGTTCTCGCGTGCGGTCTCTGTAAGCAAATAGCTAACTGCCACGTCAGCTTCTGTGAAACGCTTGCTTACTCGCGCCAAAACACCTATATAAGGACTTAGCTGTAAGCGCTCGGCGCGACTCTCATCTGCAGCCCTTGTGGGTACCGTGTCTCCGGACACTTTGAGAGTTCGCCCCTGCGCAGGTTAAACTTGGCCAATAAAGCAACATCTTTGATACCCTGAAAGTCTCCGATATTTGTTCTCGCATTTGCTGGATGCAACAGTGCTGACTTATTGAGAATATGCTATGGGGGTGGGGGGGACAACAATTGGATACCTCATTTTGAAGATCACAAATGCAAGACTATACAAAGACAAAGGAAACTCACATAGAAATATAGTACCTAGAAAACTCTCAGCAATGGCTGCTACCTCATTAGTGTACTTGATGAGTTGGGAAAGGTGCCCTTTGCTCTGGAATGCAGCCACCACTGTTCTTGGCCAGTGTTCTCCCACGGCAAACAGCCTGCCCAGCTGTCTGTCCACTGCAGCCCTTCACGTGTAAAAGTTCACGTTATTTTAAGCATGAGAAAAACCAGTAAGAAAAAGAGAAATTAGAAGAAAAATATTTTAAATGCGGCAAAAAGTAATTTAAAACCTAAATATCAACCTATGACTTGCTTCAAATCCATGAAGTCCATTTCCTCCCAATAAACCCAAATACCCTTATCTAACCATTCTTGAAATAATCCTAGGCTCTGCATAATTTAAATGATTTAGAGAAAAAAAACCTAACTGCGTGGAAAATAAATGCCAGCCTCCCAGTCCTAGCTCCCAGTTGAACAAGAACAAGGGGAATTAAATATCAAACCTATGTAGATTATTTAAGTATATCAAACAAAAAGGCAAAAGATCAAAAAAAACCACCATGAAAGTTTTGGATAAGACTGTCAGTCTTCTGTGCACATGAATCAATCATAATGCAAATTCTGAGGGATTTTTTTCTTTGTTTTTTATTTATTTATTTTTATTTTTTTGTACATTAAAGGGTAATTAAGTCTCGATGAAATAGAGTTTTGCAGTTTGAGTTCTGTGAGCAAAGCCTAATTCTAAATGATGCTGAGACACTACAGAATGCAAATCTGTAAATAACTTTTAAATTTATAAGAGGGCCAAGAAAACACTCTCCATTACAAGAATCCTTATCTTTTTGATGGAGTATTTCTCACCCAAAGAAAGACAAGTATTACTGTTCTGGTTTGGTTTAAAGAGTGTGAAGGGGCCATAACTACATTTAAATGGGAATCATTTATAAAGAAGTATTTCTAAAGCTGACTCCATATTGTTGCATATTTTCTAAGAATATCAAGAATATTCTTAGAAGCAAATACTGTGAAGCTCTAAAAATACTCCCCAAAGTAGTAAGCTAGGAGATAAGATCCTGACTACCTGGCCCTTCTGTCACTCACAGAAAGGAAACACTTGATTACCTTAGGAGGACATCAAAGGATGCATACAGACAATTTAAAGTAGAGAAAATTGAGGGGATAAATCATCATGGTGTGAAATGCACAGATCTAATGGCACAGAAAGAAATGCAAATTGAAACAACTTTAAAGTTACACTTCACAGCTATTAAAATACAAAGAAATTATAAAACTCAATTTTGGTGGAGCTCTGGACAAACAAATACAGACTGTCTAGGAGTGAAACCAACTTCAATCTTTCCAAACAACCAATCAGCTTTTAATAGGTGTTGTTCAAAAGCATAATTCCAAATAAATAACTTGGAGGGAAAATTAATTTATATCAAGAAATACTATATTTCATTATAAAGTAATAAAATTGAAGACAACCTAAGGCTTCAAAATAAGGAAACAATTATATAAATCATGCCATAACAGCACAGTATATGATACTTAATCTAGTAATATGCATACACATCACTATTAAAAATAAACCGGTAGACAATGTTAACAGGCAGAAATGTATTTAAGTGTATCTATCTGATAAACAAGAGAATGCAATTAAATATATGTATATAGTGAATGTAAAAAGAACAATCATAAGTAGGTACAAATGGACTAATAATGAGCCATAAGTTTAATAAAAATGAGACACAAAGCGAAAGTCATGGAACAAGCATTTAATGCACATACACCTTTATCTGTCTGTCACCAAATGTGAATTGCACTTCTGCATCTTGGGTGCTAAGCTAGATTCTTGGGGTACAGTACAGAGAGACGATGATACAGGGTCATACTGCATGGAGTTCCCGAATGCCTCTGCTCCCACCTTTTTATCTTTAAACAAAATTCTGTTAAATATTTTAAGTGTAGAAAGAGTTTCATAGAAGGCAGCAGAGGTTGTCATGGGGAACACAAAGAGACCTAAGCTAGTGTGAAGATACTATTAGAAACTTAAAGAGGGACATCATCCAGATAGAGAAAGGCAGCTGTGGGAGCAGAGGAACAGTATGTGCTGGGCCAGAGCAGGCAC